>NW_024080659.1:4575636-4668751 GCF_003009895.1 Hyaena hyaena | reverse complement strand
CTTCTCTCTCTCTCTCTCCCTCTCCCTCTCTCTCTCTCTCTCTCTCTCTCTCTCTCTCTCTCTCTCTCTCTCTCTCCCTCCCTCTCTCCCTCTCTCCCTCTCTCCCTCTCTCTCCTTCTCCCCCTCCCTCCCCCCCTCGCTCTCTGTCCCTCCCTGGCTCACTCTCCCTCCCCTCCCCCCAAATACATGGATAAACTTTAAAAAAAGAGAGAGAGACAGAGAGAGTGGGGTAAGAAAATTAAACCATCTGACTCAATGGTCAGATGTTTTCTCCAGGAAACAGGAGAAATATCAAAGGTGCTATGGAGGCCTGGGGGTGGTAGAGTTCAAGAGCTTGAGAAATACACTGATTTGGGAGCCCAACACTAGAAACTTGGTTTCCACGGATGGGATCAAACAACAGGAACTCTTCTCTCTGAAAATTCCAGTCTTCCAACAAATAGTTTCTCCTTAATTTAAACCGAACCTACCTTGTTTTCCTCCCTGAGGAAGAAAAAAAAAAAGCGTTTCTCAATATTATGTTTCAGCCCCATGTTCTGATTATAGTCATGCCCAAAACACCTGCCTATTCTTGATTTCCTCTTAAATGTTTTTAAATTCTCTTTTAGAACATATCTTGCGGGGGCTCCTGGCTGGCTCAGTCAGTTAAGTGTCCAACTCTTGATTTTGGTCCCAGTCATGATCTCACGGTTCGTGAGTTCAAGCCCTGCCTGCATCAGGCTTTGCGCTGACAGCATGGATTCTCTCTCTCTCCCTTTCTCTGTACCCCCCCCCCGAAAAATAAATACATTTAAAAAAATAAAATACATCTAGCATCCACATTTATATTACCTGTTCCTTAAATTCTGCCTTTTCCTCGGTCCTGTCTTGCCTTGCAGTATCTGTAACTTGAGTCTTGTTTAGAGATAGAAAACTCCTGAATAAGATTTTGGGGACACCTTGTCAAAGCAGCTGTCTGGAGGGGCTTACCCCCCAAAACTCAGGTTAGAGCTCAAATGCGGGATTCATCCAGGAAATGACAGCTAAATTGGCTTGGTTTGACTAAGCTTCAGGGTTTTCTTTTGGTGTTAAAGAAAGGAAATTTTATTTTGTAACTTAAAAATCATTTATTCTGGAAGAAAAGCCAAGAGGTATGAGATTAACTTTTGTATAAACCAATTACCTCCAGAGCTGCTTACAATAGAAAGCTTTCTGGATTTAATGTCACATTTCACAGACCCCTCTGACACATTACTTAAACAGAAAGGCCACATTTCTACCATAAGTTATTTCAAAGTCACGTAATGTAGATTATGTTTATTAAGTGCAATAAATAGTCATCAAATTAAAGCTCACATATTTTTTTTACCGGCTTTGTTCCTAATTTCTACAGAAAATTCCACTTCTCTAGAGCTTGCTAATGATTGCTGTTTAGTAAACGAAAGACTACAGTATTTTCAAGGAAGAATAAATAATTCATCGGAATATGTTGACAATGGTCCTTCAGTCTGTTGTTGCTTTTCTGAAGTATCCCTGGGCAGGCAAAGGCGGCCTCTGTGCTGATGCTCAGTAGAGAGATCTCTCCATTTGAAACGTAACTCAGTTTCAGGTAGGACTTTGGAAATAAATCATCATTCAGCTCCGAGCGTGAGCCATGAACCTATTTGCCTGCGCGAGTGCATGGACATGAAAAAATCGTTTTAGTTGAATGCCTAGATTCCTCTTTTCTGCAACCATCCTTCCTTCCCCTCCCTGGAGAGCTCTTTGCCTTTCTTCATCCCTTTCTTCCATCTTAGTGAACGTTAGAAATTGTTCCCAATGCCATCACACGCCATTCTTCTGCTTTTCTGATCTTTCCTATGGATACTCAGTCCAGTGACAGTCATCCGTGGAGATGTGAATCTTCCCTCCTGAATATAATCCATTTAAGCCACTGCTGTGGCTTCGTGAGAGCACCAGCGTTAGGGAAAAAGTGACGTTTCCCGTGTGATCCATCTCCTTTTTCCAGAGGCTGATTTTTTCATTTTTACCTTTTTTTGTGTGTGTAATTTGATATAATAAAGTTAAATTCTTAAAGTTACGATTAAAAATAAAAAAAAAATAGAGGGCGCCTGGGGGACTCGAGTGCTGAAGCGTCTGACTTGTGGTCTCAGCTCAGGTCACGGTCTCACGGTTTTGTGAGTTTGATCCCCATGGCACGGAGCCTGCCTGGGATACTTTCTCTCCCTCTCTCTGCCCCTCCCCTGCTCACTCACTCGCTCTCTTTCAAAGATGTAAATATTAAATGAAAAATAGAAAAGTGTTGCCATTTTAATTTACTGTTAGAAAATGCTATACAGCCATCATGCTTTTTATAATTTAATTGAGAGGACATTCTTGACTATATCTACATGTGTTTTCGTATTCTAACACATAATATCCCTATGTCTTCATAAGTTTGAAAAGAATAAATCAGTGGAAACAATTTATTGAAAGTGTATCTCCCCCCACCCCCAGCTCTGCTTCCTATTTAAATACTGCTGCCTCATTTTGCTAGTGCTTGTTGTAGTTGATTTTACAGTTTGAGAGTTGGTAGTACTTGTGTTTGTTTAATGTCCACCTTCCTTCTTAGAGGATACATTGCTGCCTGTTTTGCTCACTGCTCTATCCCCACACTTCGCCTAGCGGCTGACTAGATAACCGTGAGAAATCTTGACACACAAACAAATGAACTATGTGCTCTTTCAGTGAGCCCCGTGCTAAGTGCTTTACTCACATCTCTGCATTTAATTCTTCACTCTCAAGTACTTCCCATTTTACAGATGAAGAAACTAAGACCAGGGGGTTAGGTACTTTGCTCAAGATCATACGGCTCAATGATGGAGCCCCTGCCTTCCCTGTGCTCTGGTCACCGAGGATTTTTATGTAAGCCACCTTGACTTGTGCTTCAACCTTGCCATCAAAATAGCCCTAACACAGGGGCGCCTGGAAGTTCCCAGGCAGTCAGGCGTCCAACTCTTTGATTCCGGCTCAGACCCTGATCTCCCGGTCGTGGGAATGAGTCCCGCATCGGGCTCCACGCTGAATGCAGAGCCTGCTTGGGATTCTTTCTGTCTCTCTCTCTGCTCCTACCCTGCTCATGCTCTCCCTTCCCCCCCCTTCGCCCCCGCTTCCCTCTCTCTCTCCCTCAAAATTATAATATTTTTTTTAAATAGCCCTAATACAGCCCCTTTTTTACAGTTGAGGAACCAAGGACAGAGAGATTAGAGAATTTGCCCACTTTACAGAGCTGGCTCAAATCAGAACTTGAACCCAGACCACCTGATTGTTTTCAGGCAGGCTTAGTTCTGCTGTGTACGGAAACCATATAATAGTAAGAAGAAGAATATGAAACCATTTTTTAAAAAAATTTGGTGTGAAAATGTTCCGGGAGACACAGCAGTTGGAGGCACGGGATTGTCAAGCGTCTCCCACGCTTGCTTCACGCCACCTGTGTAAAGGTCGTCGCGCCGGCAGCATGACCAGATCAAATCAAGGTAGACAGGGCAGAGGTGGCGGGAGACCCCCGCAGTTGCTCAGGGAGTTGAAGACCGAGCTAGGCGCTGTCCCTGCACTCCTTCCACCCGGAATGTGCGAGACTTATATCTAGAGACATGGAGGGGGCGAGCTACCCACCCCGGCGGCACTCGGCATCGGAGGCGGTGTGCAGATGAACGCGCAGGCGAGACGAGACCGGCCCACCTGGTAATGGCGTAGGGGCGGAGCGCAGACGTCACAAGCCTCCAGAGCCCCTGGATTCCTCACAAGTCCCCAGGTGATGCTGACACCGTGGGGCCGGGGACCACCTGTGGGCAGCACCCGGGGCTCCCCCGGGGCCTCCAAGCTCAGCCCTCGCCCATCAGGTACCGCTCAGCCCAGGGAATCGCAGGGAAACCTGCTTAGCCTTTTCTTTTGGTTTTGCTTCTAGAAATCAGGCCTCCGAGCAGCACTTGAAATGGAAGCAACCTGCTGAGGAACTCAGATGTAAATAGAGCGGAAGGAATAATGGGGGAAAATGTTTAAGGAAATTTTAAATACAGAATAAATGAGAAAAGGGAAAATAACTCTGTGTGTGTGTGTGTGTGTGTGTGTGTGTGTGTGTGTGTGTGTGTGTGTCTCTCTCTCCAGGTTTGGGATCCTTTCCAAAACCCATTCAGGAATGGGAGAGAGCAGATAGGGGTTTAGATCAAGGGCTGAGTGGTAGAATTAGGAAGAGGAGTGTACTGAGTACCTGACCTAAATTAACAAGAAGTCAGTCTTTGACAAAATTGCCCTTCCAGTCTTTTGAGATTTCGCTCGGACTTTTAGGTGTACCCATGCAGAAAATCATAGTTGTGTTTAACTGAGATGAGAAGTGAATGCACTCGACTAAATATCTACTTCTACATCAGAAATAGATCTCTATTAAAACGGCTAATTTTTTTTAATGCTTATTTTTGAGACCGAGAGAGCGAGCGAGCACAAGCAGGGGAGGGGCAGAGAATGAGGGAGACACAGAATCCAAAGCAGGCTCCAGGCTCCGAACTGGCTCTCAGCACAGAGCCCGATGCGGGGCTCAAACCGACGAACTATAAGATCATGACGTGAGCCAGTGTGAGACGCTTAACGGACTGAACCACCCAGGCACCTCTAAAATGGCTAAATTTAAGGAGCTTTAATATCACCATGACTTTTAAAGATTTCATGGTCAGATGAAACTTTAAAAAATAGCCCAGAGGTCACTTGGTACATATATATGGAATTTTTTCAATAAATATATTAGAAAAAAGGTTGGAGATTGGCAACAATTTGAAAAGCCTCTAAACCACATAGCCTAGAGATTTCAAAAAAAATTAAAAAGGTATGTTCTGGATGCATACATGTATTTGTAGATGCCAGTCTATCATATACCATAAACATACACAAATCTATTATATACAGTGAAAATTCATCAAGACTTACCCACACAAACATTTGCAGACTTCACAGGGTGTCGTTTGAGTGGAGAGAAAGGTGAACACATGTAAAGATGCAGTATTAAATCATAACTGCGTAAAATTAGCTGCTGTCACAATTTCATAACAACCTCGTGTTGCGAGCATCCATTTAAAATGCCACACGGGGGCGCCGGGGTGGCTCGTTCAGTTGAGCATCTGACTCCTGATCTCAGCTCAGGTCATGATCTCCCAGTTCATGAGTTTGAGCCCCATGTCAGGCTCTGTGCTCACAGCTCAGAGCTTGCCTTGGATTCTGTGTCTCCCTCTCTCTCTGCCCTTCCCCTCTTGCTCTCTCTCTCTCTCTCTCTCAAAATAAACTGTAATAAAATAAAATAAAATGCTACATGGGTGGCTCAGTGGGTTGAGTGTCCAACTCTTGATTTTGGCTCAGGTCATGATCTTGGAGTTTGGGAAATCGAGCCTCGCATTGTGCTCTACACTGGCAGCGTGGCGCCTGCTTGGGACTCTCTCTTTCCCTCTCTCTCAGCCCCTCCCCTGATCGTGCTCTGTCTTCTCTCCCTCTCTCCCCATCCAAAATAAATAAATAGGCATAAAAAAGAATTTAAAAAGTAATAATAAAGTGCCATGTATGGCACTAGTCACCTCTGCAGTTTGTCTCTGCAGTAAATTATGTATCTCTGTGAAAAGGGATCTCCTGGTTCTATCAGTAGTTTGGGGGGAGTCAGAAGTTACACGTGGATTTTTCAACTGTACATTGGGGTCGACACCCCATTCCTCTCATTGTTCAAGGGCCATCTGAGCCTCAGTTTCCCTTCTGTGAAATGGGGGGGGTAACACTATCTCAATAAACATTGTTAATTTTTGGTTTCTATTTAATGCCATACCCAGTGTTGAAACGGGTTCTGGAAATAATAGGCTTTCTCATGCACTGCTGGTGGGAGTGTAACCAGCCTAAACCCTCTGGGACGTAGACTGGGGGTACCAGTCAAATCCCTAAAACTGTGCATGTCATGTGACCTTGCAGTCGTACATCTGGGAATTTATCCTCAGGATTTATCCTAGTCAGAACTATGAACAACAGTCTGTCTATAAGGTGTGTATGGCAACGTTATTTCTAATTTAAAAGGAGAAATACAGAGTGTCCATAAAAGGCTATGTTGACTGAATTAATTGTGTTATATCCGCAGAATAGGCCACCATGTACCTATTAATGATAGTGTTACAAAAGAATTCTGAATAGCACAGGGAAATTATTAAGATATATTGAAACATAGGGGCACCGGGGTGGCTCAGTTGGTTAAGCATCTGACTCTTGATTTCGGCTCAGGTCATGAGATCTAGCCCCGCATCAAGTTCCAGGCTGACAGTGCACAGCCGGCTTGGGATTCTCTCTGTCTCTCTCTCTCTCTATCTCTCTCTCTCTCTCTCAAAGTAAATAAACTTTTGAAAGAAGATATATTAAAACAAAGGAACAAAACCACAGTTTGGTGTGTTCTCTATTATTTTTAAATAGATACATCATTGGAAAGAGGCTAAAAAGATATAAACCAGGGTTTTTTCACTGAATAATTTAGAGTTTCTTATTTGCAGTTTTCTGTAGCTTCAAGTTTTCTGAAAAGAACATACATTGCTTTCCTAATAGACATTTTAGGAAAACGAAAACTTCACAGGAAGATAATGTTCACAGAGTTTGCAATCAGAGTACCTTTGCCCATGCTGTGAGAAAACCGTGAAGGCCACCAATTCGGGTCCCCTTGTTCGGGGAGAGAAGCATGTCCCTTGAGCATCTCCGTGCCAGGATGGTCCCAGCTACCTGGGTTAATAGCCTCGTTTCTATTAATCTTCACAATTTCCATCCGTGCCCCTGAGCACACAGATTTAAACACCAGAATTAAGCCTCTTGATTTTCTGTGATGCCTCCCAGGGACAGAAACTACACTTCCATGTAAAATTGCCTTTTATCTCCATAAATTAAATTCATGTGTGCTTTTCTAAAAGGGCTTTTCATAACACTAATACCTTTGAATCCAACTGACTTCCACAGACCTAGAAGGAGCAAACAACCTTCTTCTTCTTCTTCTTCTTCTTTTTTTTTTTTTTTAACACAAGGTCCAATTCAGGAAAAATAAAAATGTTTATGAGCCACATTTTTCTCCCACCCAAAATAAAACTCGCTTTTTACAGTCCCTGTAGGGAAAAAACAAACAAACAAACAAAAAAACCCACTGTTCTTGTAAGCTATAAACGACCTTATTTCGAGAAGGACGGCAGTCGTAACATCTGCACGGCATTTTTGGCCATCTTAATCCTGTCTTGGCACGTGTGCAATATCACAGCACGGAGGCGTCTTCCCAGTTTCCCCTCTGGGAAGCGGGGCCCGTTGGTGTGGTCGGAGGGCTTTCTCTGGCCGGAGCAGAGACAGTGGTGGGAGGGACAGGGCAGAGTAAAAGTTCGAGGGGGCCTTGGTGAGTGCCGTGGAAGGGGGGGACCCCGTGCCCCATGGTCGCCAGGAGGCAGGATGGAAATTGACCATCAGGATGGGTAAAAGCCCTCTCCGTTCTGGCCCCTGGGGAGCCACCTCTTCTCGAGTGTTCGCTTTGCCATCCCAAAGCCCCCTCTGCTGGGTTCCATCTCCCAGGAGGGGCGGCCACAGGATCTTATGCTGTGGGTTCACCGAGCCCTATGCAGTCTTCTGGAGGGGGGGACTTTGGCCTGCACGAGGAGAAGGCAGGCTTGAGGGACTTCCTCAGGTTTCTTAAGAAAGAATAAACAAACATGCATATAATCATGAGCTCGTAGGCCCCATTTATCCACACCTGATAAAAAGTCTCATAAGATCGCACATAAAATCCACCATAAAATGTGGGCTGTGGGGGTGCCTGGGTGGTTCAGTCGGTTCGGCGTCTGACTTCGACTCAGATCATGATCTCACGGTTCGTGAGTTCTAGCCCTGCATCAGGCTCTGTGCTGACAGCCTGCTTGGGGATTTCTCTCTCCTTCCCTCCCTGCCCCTCCCCAGTTTATGCCATCTCTGTGTCTCTCAAAATAAATTAATTAAAAAAAAAAAAATGGGCTCTGGTGAAAATGCGGCATAGGATCGTCCTGGCTGGTGGAGACTTGTATTTAACCGTGTTCGCTGCATACATAACACGGTACGGCTCCTTCGGGGATCTCGCCGCTCTGAAACCAGCTGTGGCACCGAAACTGAGCTGTCCACGGGGAGCGGCCCCTGGCGTGTGGCTGTTGGCACCAGGCCGGTCCCTTGCCAAGCCTGTAATTTATCACAGATAGATACTCTCAGACACACTGTCGTTATCTGTTACTGCTAATCAGGTGATGTGTTTAAACTATGCCCACAGGTGATGTGGGCAGAGGTAAGACGCTAGCTTGGCCCAAACGTTGCGGGTACTGTGCTCTGGGTGGCTTATCTGGGGCCGTCACCTACTTGGCACTAAATGTAAAGCGGAACCCTGTGCCCAGCAGGCAGAGTCTCCCTCAGCCCTCGCCGCAGCCTGCGGGTGAGTAGGGAGCCTTCTCAGCTTTACAGGTGGGCAGAGGGGCGCCCCGCATTCCACAGCCAGGAAGGGACAGAACCTGGGACCGTTTACCGTCAGCCCCGGCAGCAGACATCAGAGGAGCAGCCATTAGCCTCTGCAGGCATGGTCCCTCCTCTTTGAGGGTTCGATGCCCCGTAGTCGGGAAGACACCACGTAGATAGATGGTTCGATCCCCGCAGCTCCAACCCTGCGCGGCACGGTCAGCTGGACTGGAAAGTGACAGCTCTGGGTCGCTGCTCTTTTTCAGCCCGCTGCTTGCCGTGTCCTTCGCCACTTGCTGTGCTGTTCCTGGAGTTGCGCTCCTGACCTGGGGGGTGAACCCCCTCACGGGCGCCCTGGGGGTCTTCAACATTTTCCTGTACACCTGTTGCTACACCCCGTTGAAGAGGATCAGCATCGCCAACACGTGGGTCGGGGCCGTCGTTGGGGCCATCCCCCCTGTCATGGGCTGGACGGCAGCGACCGGCAGCCTGGATGCTGGTGAGTATCTTGCGCACGAGCTTGCGAGGCCTGGCGCGGTGGGGACGCGGCGGGGGCGCCAGGGCCCACACTTGGCAGCCCTTCTGTGCTCGTACCTGCCAGTCCGAGGTTCTTCCTCCCCCGACCGCAGTGCTGGCTCTTAGCGTCCGTGTCTGCCCCATGCTTCTCCTGTGCCAAACGTGCAGCGGCGGCAGTCTGCAGTGGTGGGAGCGCCGAGCTGAAGGGGGACCTTGGCCTCCGGCTTCCCTGGGGGCCGTGCGCTTTCCCAGGCGGGCGGGGAATGTCTATGGGAAGAAGAAAAACAAAGCATTCCTGTGACAGCAGGTGAGTGAGAAGCAAGTACCTAAAACTCACGGATCCCATGAGGGCTGCTCAGCCCTTCGGGACGACCTGCATCATGGAGCAGGTGTCCAGGGCTGGGTGTCCAGGCTCCCCTGTCCAAGTGGCTGCTGGCCCGCGGCCCCGTGAGTTAGCTCTTCACCCCCATGGAACCAGGTGGTTCCCCCCACCCCCTTATGAAGGAGCAGACTCTTCATTAGTTTCTAACTTACTTTTATATGATTTGCTTAAGTCCTTCGTGGTGGCTACAATAAAACCATTGAAACCCATCTACTTTTTTTTTTTTTTTTTTTGGTCGTATGTCACAACGAACTTTGTGGGGTGAAAATAGCTCCTTTTTGCCATCTGTAAGGGAAGTTTCACAGTCTAATTAGCCAGGTAATTAGTGTTCCTGACCAACACTTAGGAAGGAAGTGGTGAGGTTTCCTGCAATAGACCTAAGTACATATTTTTCACATGAGAGATCAAAAGGCAGTTGACCATAAACGTTTGCCCCGTAAGCCACATTTCTGAAACTTTTCATAAAAGCCCTTACACTCTGACTTGGCAAGCTTACAAAGGCGATTACACCTCCCGCGTGATTGTCTCTTAGCGTGGTTTTAATATCCTGTAAAATGTTGGCGTTTCAGGAGTCTACGGGTAAGATGTTCTAGAATGTACATGCTCACCTGCTCACTGATAAACCCCAAACTGGAATCTCATCGGTATGGGAGCCATGGCAGCACAGTGGTGAGGAGTGAGTGCTCCAGAGCAGGGTGCCCTTTGGAGGAAGGTTCTAGACTTTTTTTTTAAATGTTTATTTTTGAGAGAGAGAGAGCATGAGCAGGGGAGGGGCAGAGAGAGAGGGAGACACAGAATCAGAAGCAGGGTCTAAGCCCCGAGCTGTCAGTACAGAGCCCAGCACAGGGCTCAAACTCACTGACCATGAGATCACCACCTGAGCTGAAGTTGAGCACTTAACCAACTGAGCCCCTAGGAGGCTAGTTCTAGACTTGACATGAATGTTCTAGACTTCTTTATGCTGCTATCCCCTTGTCTCCCCCATGGTCCCTTCTCATGGAGTTGTGGTGAGGATTAAGTGAGTTCTTGTTGAGTATTTTTCGTCTGTACAGTAGACAGATTCATACAGATCGAGAAAATAATCTCAGAAATCACGGGATTTTACCAGTCTTGCAGCTCAGAGTGATTCGTCATTGTTACCTGGCCCTTGTTCTGCCCACGGTGAGCTTGCCTCCGGCTTGGTGGGTAGAGCGCGGGCTCCATTGTTGGTGACAGCCACCTTGAGTGAGGGTGGGGATGGTGGGAAGCGTGGTCTGACATCTCCGGACTAGATGCTGTCTGAATTTTCCCCCTTGTTTGCGATTTATATGTAGAGAGCACACCTGCAGACCACCAAATTCCTGGCAGAGCCCCCCACCAGTTCTGCCTGGAGCCCCAGCCTCCAGCCAGACTCCCGTCTCCCCTCGCCCCTCCCTCCTCTCCCCTCCTGTACCCCTCCAGACCTTTCTCATGATTGCCCAGACATTTGAGTTGGGGCCCGTGAAAGGGACCCTCTCCCCTCTGCAATGATGTGGTGCTCCGAGTCACCTGTCTGCCTGAGGAGACAGCCCCCCACCCTTCCAGACCCTTACACAGGTTCCTCAAACCCAGCCTAAAGCAACAGGGTCCTCAAGGGGCGCCTGCGCTGCTCCGTCGGCTGAGTGTCCCACTCTTGATTTCGACTGAAGTCACGATCTCACAGTTCGTGAGTTCGAGCCCTGCGTCAGGCTCCGCACTAACAGAGTGGAGCCTGCTTAGAATTCTCTTTCTCCCTCTCTCTCTGCCCCACCTTGCCTCTCTCTCTCTCTTTCTCTCTCAAAATAAGTAAACTTAAAATAAATTTAAAAAAGAACAAGGCCCCCAAAACTACCTTTCCTCTCTGGGGAATCCCAGACAGAGCAACGGTCGGGGTCAAGTAGTATAGGTCCAGGGGACAGACAGCCCTGGAGATAGGTGAGGGCAGGGCACCCCAGGGCCGTGCAGAACTTGGTCGCTTCTGTGGTCTGTTGGTCACCCAGGTTCTTCTTGCAAGCGGCCTTTGTTGTACTCCCAGGCAGTTTCCTTCAGAAGACTTTTTGAGCCACAGCATATGTTCCTTGCAGTTGCATCCCCAGAGCCCAAAGAGAGAAGGCACTTGGCAAGTCTTCCCACTTCGAGCACCCATTCAGATTGGAGCCCATATTTGTTCAGGGACAGTATGGATTTAGCTCAACTGCTAACAGTCATAATTTAGAATAATCTTTTTTTTGAAATGTGGGATATAGTCTTTCCGTAGTCCACATTTAATCATGTGTATACAGATCTGTTAGTGAGAAATAGCTAAGGGCCAGGCTATAGTTTGTTTTAGATTGGAGGGTAGAAATGCATGCTTATCTCGGAAAAGGAGACCCATCACCTGCCTGAACGGACCCCTGGCATAAAGCGGTGCGGCCTGAAACAGATGTGTGTCACCACAAAGAGAAGTTCCTCAGCCCTTGACTTGTATCATGTCCTTTTTCTTCAAATCCTGAAGACACAGTGCGGAGCACACAACTATGACATGGTTTACTATCCCCAGAATTCTGATTCACCCTTGGGTCCAGTCGTATACCTAACGTCTTGTGAGATTTACAGAGAGAAGGTTACTTTACGTGAAGTCTTCCACTGCTTCCAGAAAAGTTTCAAGACATGAATTTCATAGAGCAAACTTGACATCAACAGCCAATCGTTGATGACACTAAATGAATGAATGAATCAGTGTCTTCCATTTTACAGACAAAACTAGGTTAATCCTAGGTCAGTTGCCAAATATGTATCGGGCCTCAGCTGTGTGCAAGGCAGAAGTGTTCAAAGATATAAAGCAGAGTCACAGAGTGCCTGGGTGACTCAGTCAGTTAAGCGTCCAACTTTGGCTCAGGTCATGATCTCCCGCCTCGTGGGCTCGAGCCCTGCGCCAGGCTCTGTGCTGACGACTCAGAGCCAGGAACCTGCTTCAGATTCTGCGTCTTCCTCTCTCTGACCCTCTGCTGCTTGTGCTCTCTCTCTCTCTCTCTCTCTCTCAAGAATAAATAAACATTACACAGAAAAAAAAAGAAAAGAAAAGAAATAAGGCAGAGTCAGCGACAGTGTAGTTTCAACATTTCTATTGCTGGGATTTTAGCCACGAGGTTGAATGTGACAATTTATATAGTCTTGTCACCTTCTAGAATAGTACCCACTAACCACATGTGGCTATTTCACTTTGCATTTAAACCAAATCAACATAAGCATTCAGTTCTTCAGTCCCCATAGCCCTATTTCAGATGCTCACAGCCACACATGGCCAGTAGCTGGTGACGCCCGGCATTTCCATCCTTGCATTTAGTCAGTTCTGCCTACAGGGACACCTCGATGTCCTTGTGAACCTGTGTTCAGTCTTCCTCATTAGTTCCTGCTTTGAACACTTTGGCATCGTAGGAGACCACACCTGTGGTCCCACCAAAGCCTAAACCAGTGGGCCCCAAATGTGAGTGCGCATCAGAATCGCCCGGCAGGCTTGCTAAATAACACCCAGATTCCTGGGCCCTGCCCTCCCCCCTTCGCTCCCCCTCAGCCTCCCAGTTTCAGGTTCAGTGGGTCTGGGGTGGGGCCTGAGAATTTGCATTCCTAACAGTTTGCTGCCGGGTGATGCCAGTGATGCCAGTGCCCCGGGTCCAGGGACCACTTTCGGAGCCACTAGCCTGAAAAGACAGAGCCAGAGGGAGCTCCGGCTGTGAGAATACCTCGGAATTCTTTAGGGATATGGGCACAGGTTGGGGGCGGGTGGCGTCATTTGAGCCCCGCTCAGGGTGTCGCCTGGATCGCCCGCAGAGGTTACGGCTCTCATCCGGGTTCTTAGGGGACACGGTGGCTTGAAACAAGCCTACTGAGAGAAGAGTGGCCCACAGTGTCTCCCTTCTGCAGTGTCTCCAGATCAGTTTGTCTTTGAACTTCCAAAGGGTGATGGTCCCTTTGGAGAAGCGAATGCATAGAGAAGTCTTTGTTGTGCTCCCCTGGACCGCAGTGACGGGAAGGAAGGGGAGCCCCAAGGTCTGGGCGGCCACCCGCTCTGCTGATCGGCTTTCTTCGTGGTGCCCTACTGTTCGCTGGGCACCGAGGGGCACAAAAATCCCTAAAAGCCAGGCCACGTCCCCGCGGAAAGCATGCCCGCACCCTCAGGGAGAGGCAGGCAGGCGTCAAATCACTGAGCCGTAAGAGCTCTAGCAAGAATTTGGTCTTCAGAGGACCGTGCGCTTGCCTAACCTCCCCAGACTGGTCCCGGAAGGCTTTGGAGCAGAACAGCTTCCTAAGGAGGAGACCGCTCTCTCAGAGAGGGGAGCGCTTTGCAAGGAGAGGGCAGGGCGTGCACAGAGATTTGTAGGCACGGAAGGGGCAGCGGCGCAGCAGGGGGCCACGGGCCCTGATCCGAGGTGAGCTGCCTGACTGAGAAGCTGGGACTGTATTGAAAGGCAGTGGGGTCTCTTGGAGGTTTAAGCAGGAGAGGAGCAAGGGCCCCACGGCCCGTGCCGCAGTGCGCTCCCCGTGGTGTGGAAAGCAGCGCTTCGCCGAGCCCTCCTGGGTCCTCCTCCCCAGGCTGTGTGCCAGTCCGTCTCCCCCTCCCCCTTCCCCTCTGGGGGGGGCGGGGCTGCTGTCTGAGGCCTGGCCTCCACCCTTCCCTAGTCCCGTTTCGCCCTGCGAGTATGTACTGAAGCGTCCGGCCGGTCCTTCTTGTGGGCATCCAGCCTGCAGGCTGGCGTGGGTGCGGGGTGCGTGTTTGTAGGGGTGTGGGGTGTGTGTTTGTAGGGGTGCGGGGTGCATGTTTGTAGGGAGGCAGAGGCCCCCGAACATATTCCCTTCCTTTGTCCTTTCCCTGGCTCCCCCCACCCAGGACATCGAGTACCCAACACCCACATCTGGGTCCCTCAGTGCCCCCCACCCCAGCCCGACCACGCGACCCTCCCTGGAGGCCCGTCCTCGGCCCGGAAGGTGGCAGGCATGATTGGAGAGGACAGCTCCGGGCGTCCTGGTGGAAAATCGTGCAGCCTCAGGGCCTGTCGAGTTGAGAAGAAGGACCAAGTAAGGAGCTGGAGGACACGATCTGCATCCCAGACTCGTGGACTAAGGAAACGTCATCTTCCTACAGCCCTTTCCCCTTCTCAGCACGCACATCTTTTTGTGGGTTCTGTGGAGGCTACGGGGTCAATTCAGACCTCCAGGGGGCCCAAGCCAGAGAGATTAACCTGCTTCGTTCCTCCAGCAAGGACCGAAACCCTGAAACAGACATCAGGCCGTCCCGTGGGATATTCTGATCTTTTTTTTCTTCCCCACAACCACTTTGTTGTTGCTGTTCTTTTTTTTTTTTTAATATTTTTATTTATTTCTAGGAGAGAGAGAGAGAGAGAGAGACAGTGTGAGCAGGGGAGGGTCAGAGAGAGAGGGAGACACAGACTCTGAAATAGGCTCCAGGCTCTGAGCTGGCAGTCAGCACAGAGCCCGATGCAGGGCTCAAACCCACGAACCGCGAGATCATGACCTAAGCGAAAGTCGGACGCTTAACCGACTAAGCCACCCAGGCTCCCTATGTTGTTGCGGTTTTTATCTGACAGAGAAAACAGGGTTTTTCTGGTTGCTTTGGATGCCCCGGTGGTGTGGGTGCCAAGCGTGTGGGGCTGCTCTGGCCCTTGGCGAGACGGGCACCTGGCCAGAGAGGGGAGAAGGGGGCCGGGGGGGCAGGGGAATTAAACAGATCGGTGTGTGGAAAGTGGGAAGTGTTAGTGCCTGGTATTTGCCGTTTCGTGGCTGAGGGATTTCCGGCTGTAAACAGCTCCGGAAGCCGTGTTGATCTCCACAAAGGTCCTCGTCGCAACGGGGCTTTACCTGTGTGTCCCTGTCCCTCTGAGATTCGGGGTTAGGCCTTTCCTCCCCACCTGCCCATTACTCTGCCTTTTTTTTTCATTCATTCACTCATTTACTTACTAGCTTCACCACTACCAGCAGAACACATTAAAAATTCTTAGGAGCAGAAATTCAGGAAGGCCAAACGAGAGGGCCACTTTCTGGCCCGGGTGGGGCAGGCCAGCAGTGAGAGAAGTGACCTGCGGGGGACCCCAGGGAAGGGGTGCGCCTGGGGGGCGGGGACTGCAGATAAGTGCAGGCAGCAGACGGCCCCCCCCAGCGGGCCTGGAGCCACACGCATTAGGCCTCTCCACAGTGTTTACCTCCAGGGATGACTTAGTTTATCTCCCGAGCTGCTTCGAAAGGACCTTCCCCTCCTCCTTGCCAAAGCCACCTCTCCCTCCCCACCTCCCCCATTTCTTAGCAAGGCTCAGATTCTGTTCTACGGGTTTCCCCAGATTTGACTAAATCCCAGCTCTTCGGAGTTTGTGGAATGGGCCAGGGTGATGGCTTGTAGGCTCATAGAGTTGATGCGTAAATTGCCTTTGGTTTGTGATTCCAGTATTGTTGTGGGGTAAACACTAAGTGTGTCAGCCTACGTGATGTGAGCCAACCACCGGGACTCAGCAGCGGTCTCTTATCAGGAGGTGACATTTGGCAGATGGATGGCTTTAGTAACAAAAAAAGAGACTGGTAAACTACAAAATGTTAAATACTGTTTCACTTTATTTACCTCCTTTGTTGGAGGATGAGACAACAGACTAGAAAAGGAGGGAATTTATTCACTGACTCATTCAACAAATATTTATTGAGGGTGTACTAACTACCTGGCACTGTTGAACCCAAGCACTTCAAGAGATTTTCCCTTTAACATACTGGGTTGAAATCATACTTGAAAATGAGTGTCTGTGTTCATTTGGTGTGAGATTCTTCCTTTCCTTAATTTCCTCAGAGGTCGCATTAGCAAATGATATATTTTTTAAGTTTACTTATTTATTTTGAGAGAGAGAACGGGGCGTGGGGGGGGGAGGGAGGGAGAATCCCACGCAGGCTCCCCACTGTCAGCACAGAGCCAGATGTGGGGCTTGAACTCACAAACTGGGAGATCATGACCTGAGCCAAAGTCAGGAGTCAGATGCTCAACTGACTGAGCCACCCAGGTGCTCCAAGACAAATGATATTTCTAATTTTTTTTGTTGTTTGTTTATTTTTGAGGAGAGAGAGACAGAGCATGAGTGGGGGAGGGGCGGAAAGAGAGAGGGAGACACAGAACCTGAAGCAGCTCCAGGCTCTGAGCTCTCAGCACAGAGCCCATGCAGGGCTCGAACTCACGGACTGCAAGATCGTGACCTGAGCTGAATTCAGACGCTCGACTGACTGAGCCACCCAGGCGCCCCAACAAATGATATTTTTAAAGACAGGTTGAACAAGGAACATCTTCATGGGAATATTAGCAAACCAAACAGTCTCAGAGCCCTATTCTCTTCAAAGACAAAAACACAAAAGGCTGAGGAAGAATGTATTAGAGATATGTGGCTGGACCCCAGATGGACAGTATACCTGGAGGCCAGCCAGTTGGTACAGCCGAGGAAGTTGAGTCTCAAAGTCAGTTGTGCTGGGCTGACCAGGTGATCACGGTCACAGCTTTTAGGGGGCAGGGCCGGAGCCTTCCTGAGGGGGGCGGTACAAAATGGCTTTGGAAAGGTGGCCTCTGGCACCGGGTGCACATTTGATCAGTAGTGTTCAGTGTACAAGCCAGTGTTCAGATAATAAAGACGGAAATATCCTCAGAGGGGAGTTAGGGGAATAGGAACATTTGAATTTCTTAGAGAACCTGCAGAATCCTGCAACCTCCCTGCAAGAAATGACAAGAACATTTGGAGAAGAGAGCACATTTTTTCAGAGTCCGAGCTTTGCGTCCTTTACAGCCCGGCTCCCTTCGCCTGAAGCCTCGGGGTGACTGTGTGGGCGCGGGCGGCGCGTGCAATATGTGGGGAGGGGAGGGAGAGCGTCCCTGTCCTGGTGCCTCTTATCATTCCTGAGTCCCTTCCAAAGAAGTCTTCAAGGGCACGCTGACATTGCCCGGTCTGGTCTGTTTTCAGAGGACTCAAGCCTCCCTTTTGTCGGCCGGCTGTTGATAAACTAGCCCCGCACCCTCTTCCCTTTATCTTGCTGCGCCCTCCGAGTCCATTACCCTGTGGAAGCCGACCCGATTCACAAGCCCCTTTGTGTCCACCCTCAAAAGAAAGGCTTCAGAAGCTGTGACCGTGAAGCTTTGGGTCTGGCTCTGCTCCCCCAGCTCGGCCCCAGTGTACATAACCATGTAGCCCTGAAAGCACAAATACGACCGGTGGTGAGACGGACCAGCTAGCAAGGGCCACGGTTAGAGGGAGCCTGTTGTGCTGAGGAAGGAAAGCCTCCCAGTCCTGGGTTTGCCGAGCGGCTTCTTTGTCTTTTTCAAGGCCATGGCTGGGCAGTGAATGACAATGAATGGATCTGGGTGGAGGTGAGAAAGGGTTGAATGTGAGCCCACTGGGCAGTCAAGAGAGAAAGAACGCTGAAACCTTGACTGAGCTCCATCCCGAAAGGAAGTTTGTTGCAGAAGAGCACGTATAGGGACTCAGAGCTCCAACTTCAAGATGTTTGTCTCCAACTTCTTGGGAAACCGTTCGGCCGCGATTGCCTTGGCTTTTTTGGCCAAAAAATGATGAGACGCGTGCTGGGGACAAGACTGTTTCTCAGGCCCGAGCAGAGGGGAGGGACAGTGAGTGAGGTCCCCTACCCCAGTTGGTGTGCTGTAAAAATGATTGGCAGATGGTTCGAGAGGGTTTTAAATGCACATGCAGTAAAACCTCAGATCACCAGTAACTTGTTATGCAAGCATTCCGCAAGACGAGCAAACGTTTTTGTTTTTTAATTTTTTTTTTTACTGTTTATTCATTTTTGAGACAGAGAGACAGAGCATGAGTGGGGGAGGGGCAGAGAGAGGGAGACACAGAATCCGAAACAGGCTCCAGGCTCTGAGCTGTCAGCACAGAGCCTGACGCGGGACTCAAACCCACGGACTGCGAGATCGTGACCTGAGCCGAAGTTGGACGCTTAACCGACTGAGCCACCCAGGCATCCCAACCAGCAAACATTTCTAATGAATTTTAACTTGATAAGAGAGTGATACCTTTCAGTGCTAGTAGTTTGTGATTTGGAATGTCACGTGATCATAACTGAGCCAATGGTTCTTGAAATTCACTTTGATGTACAAGTGCTTTGGATGACAGGCATGTTTCTGGAACGATTTAGGCTTGCAGACCAAGGTTTTCCTGTATTTGCAAAGCACCACTAGGAAGTCGTTGCTTACCCTTGCCCCCCTAACATTAATATATTAATATGCTCCCCCTCCCCCCCAGTCAGAGTAGGGCACATACACAGCCTGGTCGATTTTCTGTATATGGAGTAAACTAAATAATGCCCTGGATACCTGGATATTCTCTGCAGTTGGCCTGTGAGCTAGGGTGGTGGCGTCGTGATCCCAGGAAGTTGCTGCCCTTCAGAGAACCAAACCCACCAATACGGCAGCTGCGTCCTACATTTTCTGTATTTTATGTATTCATAGACCCAACAATTTGCTTCAGCGACAGGAAGCAGACATGTCTTTCAGATAGAATCTATACAAAGACTCTACAGAGCTGGGCAGGAAACTGAGAAAACACACCTAAAAGAAGCAGAAAAGGCGTGGTTTGTGTGAGTGGATTGAGACTCAGAGACCGTCTTCTGATCCCAGTTTGTACCTCACTTCTTCCGGGAAGCCTTCTCTGATCTCTCCGAGGCTGACCTGGGCCGCCCTCCTGTGCATCGCCCATGAGCGCTCCACCGAAGGTGCCGTTCAAAGGCAGTACTCCCGCTTCGTGTCACCCTCTCCCCAGCCAGACTCCAGAAGAGGGGCCTCGAGAACAGACCACGCCTGTCACACAGTGGGCCCACTGCAAATATCCGGTGTCCCAGCAGACAGGCCCGGTGAAAACAGACCGCCCTGGGGGTGGGTGATGCGGAGCTGAGGCCTCTGAGTCAGTAAGCGGCATGCTCTGTGTTTAGCCCACGAGGAAGGTGGGCTCCACCGCAGCCCCAGAGCTAATCCAAGCTCTCCTGCTCCGGGTCACCTTATCTTGATGAAGAGAGCAATTTGTTTTACATCTTTCCTGCTAGCAGAGGCAGTTGCACACAGTCCAGCCCGTAGAGCCGTGTGGGGGTGGTGGTTTTCTGATTAGGATCCATTAAGGCTAAGCTGTGATTTCTAAAGCTCTTTCATTTGTGACATGAGCCAAACCCACACCCAATTTCCTCTCGCATAGAAAAGCAGCATGCTACTCTTATGAAAATGATTTTTTTAATTATGTTATTTTAAGCAGAAGCATAACCGAAAATGCATATTGAGCAAAACAGAAGACTCCAGTTGGCACACAAAAAAGAGAGGGCTTTTGAGAGAGGCGAGCAAGAGCCCACACTGGGGCCCTGATCGTCTTAACCCTTTCCAGTCGGGTTTCCCCGGCTGCATCGACTCTTCCTCAGCCCTTTCAACCGCCGAACAGCTAGGGCGCTCCGGCCTCCCCGAGTCCCTCCCCCTGTTCTCTGTCATCACCAAAGTCCCTTCTCCCGCCAGGACATGTCCCAGCCTTGCCCTTGCCCGCCTTCCCCTGTGCCCCGGCTGTCCTCACTGCGGCCTGGAATCTGCTCAGACCCTTCGGGGCTGAGCCCTGTCCTGAGCTGAGCCGGGGTGGGCTGGGGATGGTCATGACCTCAGAGGGCCCCCAAGTCCCTGAGGACCCACCAGGGCCTCCTCTTTACTGGTCCCTTTAAGATCCTCTTTTCCACCAGCGCACAGAGGAGGCATCCAGCCTTCCCTTCTGTCCTTTCCAGTTCCCCAGGGGTACTCCCTGTCAAGACAACTATTGTCTGTTTGTCTCTAGTGGAAACAAACTATTTTTTAAGGTCCTAGGACCCCTAATAAGCCAGCAGATGCACTTTTTTCCTTGCAGCAAGCCTGCTGCCTACCCAGCACGCGGCAGCCGCCTCCTCGCAATCCCTGTGGATCTTTGGATGGCAATAGCTTTCGAAAAGAAGGTGCTGGTCGGGGTGCCTGGGCAGCTCAGTTGGTTAAGTGTCCGACTCTTGGTTTAGGCTTAGGTCATGATCTCACAGTTCATGGGTTCAAGCCCTGTGTTCAGCTTTGTGCTGGCAGCTCAGAGCCTGCTTGGGATTCTCTGTCTCTCTCTCTCTCACTGCCCCTCCACCTCCCAAGTAAATAAATTAAAACTTTAGATAGATAGATAGGTAGATAGATAAAAGAAGGTGCCGGTACCCTGTGGCCGTCGTATTGAAGATCCCTGGGTGGGCACGTTAATGAATCTTATCTGTAAGAGGAGAGTAATGGCACGCGTGAGAAGGTTGTCGTGAGCGTGAGAGACTGTATATATAATTCGTCCCCCGCCCCTCCATGCGGGGCATGTGATAGCCACAAAGCGTTTAACTGGAATGTCTTGGGGGCACCTCAAACTTCAGAGGGCCCAAAGCAGAGCTCTACGTGCATCCACCATGAGCACACTCACCTGTGCGTGTCCCCAGGGTCCCCACCTGGGTCCAAGGATCGGTGTCTGCCGCCCCCACCCCTCCCGTGATACCTGACCTGGTCTACAGGTGCCCACGCGGCCCCGCCCCACACTGTCCCTCACTGCGGCCTCCACGCCGTCCCGGGTCCTAGAAGCCTACCCAAGGCGACCCTTCGCGGGACCTGATGCGGTGCGCCTCCCACTCAGGCCGTGCTGTGCCTGTCGCCTTTGGGGAGGCTGTCCCTGAGCCATCTGTGTCCAGTCGCCCCCATCACGTCCCCCTGTCCCGACTGCGAATAGCACTCATCACTGTCACATGGGTTATGCCTGCCCCTCCCTCCAGACTTGGAGCAGGGCTCCGTCTCACGTCTGGAATGGTGCCTGGCCTGCGGTAGACCCGCCACCTAGTCGCCAAGTGAGTGGCTTCCGCACGTAGTGGCTGCTTCCACTATTAGCGTGAGAATCGGAGCGTGTTTACCTGAGCTGAAATGTCTGTATGGTGTTGTTTGTAGACAGGGTTGAAGTGGATTTGAGGGATTTGGCTGCTGAAATAGGGGCTCTCCCATCAGGTATCTCTCCCTTTGCTGTATTTGAAGGCTGAAAGGGACCTGACCGACTCATGGAACCCACACAGAACCTACTGGATCCAAAAGCTGGTCCCCTTCCTCTCCCGTCTGCACCCATGCAAGCTCTTCTTGATATGGTGCAACTGCCTGACACACTGAATTCGGAAATGGGCGAGTTTCTGCCCAGAACAATAGGAGTAAAACAAAAAACCACCATTCTATCTTTTAGGGGTCGGGAAAGCCCACCCCCTGGGTCCCTCGGCAGCCCACGCTGTTGCGGAATACAGATAAGAGATTAAAATAAGGCTTCGTTCCTTCTGATCCGCCTCCGCGTGTGCACACCAGGGCCCCTTCAGGACCCCCGAGCCCCAGCCTGGTTTTCTGAACGACTCAGAATTATCTGAACTGCCTTCTCTCCCACCGAGTTGTGTGTTACTACAGTGCCCACCCCCTCCTCTGACCATTCCCACAGGCAGGGTGGCTTAAAAGAGCCTCGTTACCTGAAACACGACTGGTGACAGATTCTCACCCTCTCTGTGCGGGATGGTGCTGGCCAGGGCAGGTGACACAGCGGGTGAGGGAGCCCCCAGCCCGCCGACAGGGGACCCCCCAGGGGACACTTCAGGATCAGGAGCAAGGTACCGAGTCTGGTTTACCCTGTGGGCTCACAAATCAGTGCGGGAACACACCAATCCCGGGTGGCTTTTAGTAAAGCCTTTCTTTGTGTGGCTTCACACTGATGCCTCTGAGGACCCTCCACTGCAGCAACATTGAGCGCTTTCTGTATTCTGCCCAGAGACGCAAAGGAGAAGGCCAAGGGATTTAAAAATCCCTTAAAGAATTTTGCGTTCAAGCAGGAAACAGAAACAATGAATGACTGGACGCCAGGGCTGACCCAGGGGGAGATGCAGGTGTGAGTAGCTCCCAGAGGCGTATCCTCACTCAAGGCCCCTCTTTGCAACTGCCTGGTCACCAGCTGGATGTCCCAGAGGCATATCAGGATGAACACCCCCAAGGTCAGGCTCCCACGTTGTTCTCCACGTCTTCCTCGTCTTCATCTCATAGGATGGCCGGCGTCTCCTTGGGCCCCTAAACCTAGGGGGTGCCTGCTCCTTCCCCTCCTTACTTCACTCTGCACACGCGCCCTGTCCCTTGGCCTCCCAAAGCCCCCCCCCCAAGTCCCTCTTGCCCCCCACTGTAATCACCTTGATCCCAACACCTGTCACCTCTGATTTCCTCAGCCTGATGGAACTTTCCGTATCTGCTCTGGGCCCCGCCAGTGTCTTCTTCCTCAAATTGGCCAAGTGACATCAATGCCCTTTCGTCACACACACACACGCTTAAACATGTTCCCATGCCTCCATGGCCTTCTGTTACTTTGGGGATCAAGCCAGTACTTTACGTGCAAGGCACAGCCCGCTGAGTTGGGGGTGGTGCACTCTGCCTGTGCCTCCAGCCACACTAAGCTCCCCCTTTCTAGTTTTGATTTTTTAAAATCATCATACAGTCCAGCTGACTGTTTTTCTTTCAAGAGACAGCCCTGTGAACCTAACACACATTCTCATCTCCTTTTAATACCTCGTCTACGCCACGCATCTTCCGCTCCTATGTGACCACTTCTCCCTCCGCCAGCCCTCACGGGACTAGGTCACCTGTCCCGCGGAGCTCAGCGGGGACATCCCTTCCTTCCTCTGAGAGGCCTTATCTGCCTGCCTCCACTAGGTCTTGTTCTGTGTCCTCATTTCATGGACTTTGCACAGCACTTGAGCGGCGACCAAAACTCAGAAGCGTGGCTCTTGATGAATCCCGCGACTGCACACACATTCTGGAGGGGTGGGTGTGTGCTTCCCATCCTGTCCCCAGTGTCAGGCACGGCGCTGGCCACTTAGTACGTGCTCGGTGAGCACTGTCTGCGGGAGGAAGCGAGCAGAGTCATCTCTCCTGTGCAGGAGTGGGCCACCTGGCTGGAGGGAGGCCCTCTTCACATCACCCGGGCTTGTTCCGATCCCTGCCCTCACCTCCTTTTGCAGAATTTAACATCATCAGATCTGTGAGGGGGCAGGTTCACTTACTGAGCATGAACCCCACCTAACATCCTAGTCACGGTTAAATGAGGTAAACTGTGGGAAAGACTCTGTCACCTGATAGGTGCACTTGGCGGCCTTCACCCCACCCCTGTGGGGGAAGGGCGGCCCTGTTCCAGACAGACAGGGGCTCAGTGGTGCTCGAGATACTGATATGTCCTCGAAAAAACCACAGAGCCACACACAAGCTCTCGTTCTGCGCAGGGGACCGGGTGCCGTCATGCCACGCCGTTCATTTGACACGTGCCGTCTTAGTGCCTCCTGCATGCAACACGGCGCCTGCCCCGTGGAATGTGCCAGACACCTGCCCTGGGAGCCCCGGCCGTGCACTGTGACGCAGTCCGGACACGGACAAAAGCCAGACGCTCACCGAGGGCCTGGGGCTAGTTCAGTACTGCCGCCGCGGGCAGGGAGCCGCCAGCCGCCTGGGGTGGGGAGGGGGGCCCTTGTGGGGGAGTCCCCCTCTGCCCCGCCCAAGCCTCCTGCGCAGAGGCCCCGCCCGGGTAGGGGCCTCTGCCTGTCGCGATGCTGGGACACACGGCGGGCGCTGGGTGGACGGGAGCCGCGGATGCTCAGTGCCCCGCGGCGGGGGTGGGAGGGGTCTAGGAGAGCGCGCGGTTACCCCCTCCCCCGGGCTCGCCCCCCCGATGCCAGGCCACCCTGGACTAGCGGAGGCGAGAACCGGACGGGCAGAGACTCTGGGACCCGGGTGACATCCGGAGGGGCCACCCCGGGGCCAGCCGGGCTTGCGGGTGACAGGAAGCGACGCCTTTGTAAACCTCTGGTGACAGCGTGTCTTTGCCTCCCCTCTCCCCTCAACCGCACACAGGAGCGTTTCTCCTGGGAGGAATCCTCTACTCGTGGCAGTTCCCCCACTTCAACGCCCTGAGCTGGGGCCTCCGTGAAGACTACTCGCGCGGCGGCTACTGCATGATGTCGGTCACCCACCCGGCCCTGTGCAGGCGCGTCGCCCTGCGCCACTGCCTGGCCTTGATCGGACTGTGCGCGGCCGCCCCCGTCCTGGATGTCACCACGTGGACCTTCCCCGCCATCTCCCTCCCCATCAACCTGTACATTTCCTACCTCGGCTTCCGGTTCTACGCGGACGCGGACCGGAAGAGCTCCCGGAAGCTGTTCTTCTGCAGCCTCTGGCACCTGCCCCTGCTGCTGCTGCTCATGCTCACCTGCAAGCGGCCGCCAGGGGGCGCCTGCGCCAGGGGGGAGCCTCGGGGCTGACGCGCGTGCGCCTGGGGCAAACAACGTAAGGGGAGACGCACAACTTTTTTTTTTTTTTTTTTTTTTTGTTTTTTTTTTTTAGACCAGAATGTTTCGGCAATTCTAGAGCCGGGAGAAGGGAAATCGCGGGGTTAGTACGAGATTGTGAAATGATTTGGTGCTCCGTGATCGTCAACGGTTTTCCTTTTTTTAATGGTAACATCCAGAATCCTCCCCAAACATGATACAGGTTGGCTCAGGTGATTAATAATACAAAGAGAGTATTTTTCTCTTTAAGGGTCCTTGTATATTTCTTCCTCCGACCCCCCTAATTTCCCCCTCCTCCCCCCCGTTGATTTTCTTCTTGGCGTAGATGTACAAGGCCACGTCTTCCTTTTCTGGCCACACGCACGCGCGCACACACACGCGCACGCGCGCGCGCACACACACACACACACACACACACACACCCGGCCCGCAAGTCGGAATGCGCACTGGTGACCAGATGCGTTGATCACGGGTACCCTGTCTGGAGCTCCTGTGTCCTCAGGTCCCCGGAGGGCCACGTCCCGTCGGAGGAAATGCACACTGCCAGCCCTCCCCGTGTAAGAGCCAGGGCCCCGATCCCGCTTTCTCACATACATTCTCAACCGCATACTCCCCCAAACAATAACAGAACACGAAGGATGTGCTGTTGGCCCATCTCGAAGGGAGAATTCCACACCGTTGCCTAGGGGACCCCAGACGTGACTGCCCGCCCCTGGCCCACCCCCGTGACATAGCAGCATTTCAAAAACTCCCAGGAATCAAAGGCATCTTTATAGTTCACTTGAAAATACAGGAGGTGTCTGAAGTGTCTTCTTTCTGGAAGGGTGACGCTAGACTTCATACCAGCCGGCTGCTGGGCTCGGACCCCTTCCTGTCTCCCTTTGGCCGCCAGTTTGCTGCATGGCTTCTCAAGGCCGACCAAGAAGGGAAAACAGAAAAAAGGTGAGCTGTCTTGCCAGCCACAGAGCTCACATTCTCATCCTTTCGGTGGAAAACACCATTCTCTCCCGGTATCTTCTGAACCCAGAAATCTGCATCTGGACATCCAGTGGCTTTGAAAGCCAGAGGCTTGGGTCGGACTCTTGGTCCCGGGAGTTGGGCGAGCTTACCTGTAGCCAGGCCCCTGTGGGCCCTTCCGTCCATCCATCCGTCCGTCCCTTACGTATGCTCCTTATCTGCTGT
The DNA here is from genome assembly GCF_003009895.1 of Hyaena hyaena. Classification (NCBI taxonomy): domain Eukaryota; kingdom Metazoa; phylum Chordata; class Mammalia; order Carnivora; family Hyaenidae; genus Hyaena; species Hyaena hyaena. The sequence goes on along the minus strand of NW_024080659.1, from coordinate 4,642,815 downwards.
CGAACCCCACTTGCCTGAAGGTCTCGATGTTTGATGTGTTTTCCTTCCTCGGGCTGCGGGGGCACCACTGCTCTGTAGGGATTCATTTCTGGGAGTAGTTAAGGCAGCGTTTAAACAGTCACTGCCGCATGCCCGGTCTCAAAACTCTCTGAAGCGATTGCAGAGAACAAGTGCCCCCTGTTTCTAGTTATCTGCGTGTTACCTCCTGGCTGCATCCTGGTCCTGTATTGCGGGGCACAGGGCGTAGGAATGTGTGCAGAGAACACCCACGCCCTGTTGCAGCCCCCGGGTTTGCAAAATGCCTCCATTCTCTCTTCCTGCTGCAATAAACCAGTACATAAGAGCAGAAGTATGTGTGATGTAATGTATTTCATCACCTTGTACCGAGTTTACACAGGACGTGGCAGGACCTCACTTTTATGAGCTAGCGGAGGGTTAGAAGGCAGTTGGTATTTCTGTTGCAAGATGGTGAAAGTGAGCGCGTTGGGTTTTTTATACCTGTACGCCCAAAAGAATAAGGAGCATAGTTATTATTAATAAAAGAAGAAGAGCTATGACCCGCCCTCCCCGACCTGTCGCTCTCCTTCTTGGAAAATTCCAGTGGCGGGCACACCGTGTCTCTGTGCAGCAGATCAAGTCCCAGCTTCTCAACACTAAGACCCAGCTTTCTCTCCAGGGATCTTCAATGTAAGAACTTCCCCTCCCCGCCCCCCCAGCGCCCTGAGGGCACCCTGTTCTCAGGTGGCCACTCCACCTCCCCAAAGCCCGGTGGCATACGTCCTGGTGTGGAACGTGGACTTCAGGCTCCTGTGACCACCCCTCTCCCCAGGCCCCAGGATGCTGCCCAGGGCGCCTCGTTTCTTCACACCTGCCATGGCCTCTGACCTTGACCATCTTCCCTAAGGAATGCCCATAGCACTCCCCAGGTGGGTGAAGCATGTTCTTGAACAGGGAATCCTCAGGAAGTCCTGTCTACGCGAGAGCTCACTTGGGCCATCACCAGACACATGCGCGCGGTATGGCCTCATGGGACTCAAAGTTAAGTAAAAATTAAAAACCCCGGGTTTGCTTCCACTGGTGATTCCCTAACCCACTAAGCAGGCGCAGGTCCTTTCTCGAAGGGAACGCCTCCCGCCCAGTGCATGGAAGTAGTGACCTCCTGGACACAGCCTGGGACATGCTCTCTGGACTAATCAGTTTTTACTCAAGGCCCTTCAGGCCGCACGTCTGTCAAGTACAAGGGTAGGTCTGGGGCCCACACGTGCAGGAGGAAAGGCTTGAGATACGAAACGGGATTTCACAGGGAGGCCGGTTATTCTAGAGCGCAGCTTACGAATGAAAAGGAAAATGGACACATCCGGCCCCTTAATTAGCTTTTGTAAAAGCATGTGCTCAGCACAGTGTTCCTTCTGACCCTGGGGAGAGACTGCACCGACTTCTTTTACTTCAGGAAAGCCACTGTGTCCATCATAAAGATAAAACCACGTTTCACCAAAGGCTGTAAGGGGAATGGCTCTGCTTGCTCCTGGGATCAGCTTTTCTTCTCAGACCTAATGTGGACCCCATCTGGCCCAGGAGGGAGACCTTGAAGTGCATGTGCCTGGAGTGTCCCACTCCGCACATGCCCAAAGAGAAAGGGGAGACTCCTGGGAGCCACGCTTTGCTCTGAGTACGTGCAGGACTGGATGTCCCTCTGAGTTCACCCTTGTGACCCCCTCCACTGTCGTGCCCGCCTCCTGTCTGCTAAGAAAATAGCTGGGACTTGGCACTTTTCTGCCCTAAGTTGGAGGCAGGAGAGGGGCAGAGAGCAAAGCTCTTCCTCCTTGCTGACCCTGGTGTGACAGGAGCCTCCCTCCTCTTTCTGCTGGAGCCGGAGTCTCTGACACCCGCCTCTCCCCACCTCCCCGCCCCGCTCCAGGAGACAGGACTCTTGTCAAAGACTGGGGGAAATGCCTACTTGACCCTTCTGGGGACACGCTAGGGTTCCCAAGGGAACACCTCATCTGCCTTGAATAGGAGCGGAGTCCAGAAGAGGCCTCGTTGGTTCTCTCTTGGGAATTCAAGGCCAGCCAGCGATTACCCACAAAGCTCTGCTTCTGTTGGTGGGCACACTTCCCTTCCCCCCCCCCCCCCCCCCCCGGTGGGATCAGCGCTATCAACAACCAGGCGTCGAAGGCACATGGGAATTAAATGGTCCAGCAGTCGACACTTGGCAGGCTGCTTTTGGTCTCTCCCCAGGAGCTGTCACACCGTAGGTAAGTCGATATCTGCTCATCTGCCTAGAGTAGAGGCAGAAGCTTCTTCTTTGTTGGAAACCCAGATATCATGGACCTCATGCTGTGCAGATTACAGTTTTCTGGCATCTTTGGGCCAGTTTCCTAACCAAGGAAAAGATGTAAAGAGATGTTTCCGGATCAAAGAGCCTCTGGCACTCGCTTCCTGATTTGGGTCCTGTTACGCAGCCTCCAGGCCGGCGCACCCATCACAGATCACCGGACACGCCATCGGACCCCCCCGAGCTTCCATCCGGACTGGCCCAGCCTGGGTCACCACTCCGTGGGATCCGTCACGGAGGCCGCCGGCCGGAAGACCGGTGGCTCTGGCCACCACTCACCTCTGCCGCCACCAGCTTGCAGTTTCTACGTGTTTCGGACTATGCTTTCTCTAACCAGACCGCCACCCCAGCCGCCACCACGACTGCTGTGTCCAGCTCCCAAAGGAGCTAGCCATGTGCAACCCGCCTGTTGTATGTAGCTGTTTACAGACCATTCCCTCTTCCCCAGCAACCCCGTTAAATGAGAGCCCCAGTAAGGCAGGACCGTCTGTCTCTTACCGCTGTATCCACTAACCCCTAAAACCGGGGGTGACACGGAAGACGCTCCATCAGTGACAGAAGGAATGAGTGAGTGCCTGCAGGCAGAGGAACGGCCGTCACTTCTGGACTCCTGGACCCGCACCTGAGGGTGGGGGAGGTGCGCACATGCCCCGAGCCACCGAATCTGGGGCAGGTGCGGCGATCTGGTTCGTGAAGAAAATCAGCCTCGTTGAGCCAGGATGCGTTCCTGTCATGTCTTCTTGATCTCACTCATTGTCTCCAAAGTGTGGTGCATGTTTACCATTTCCTCCGTCTTCAGGGCTGTCTTGGCTCAACCACTGAAGAGCAGAGTGTCCTTACTGGGGTTGACTTCTTGGACACTATTTCTCTCTCTCTCTCTCTCTCCGGCCCCTCTTTTTTTTTTTTTTTAGATACATTAGCAGAGAATCTAGTGTCTAGTGCTGCCTTCTCTCGCTAAAGCCACTGTTTTGACTCCTCCAGCAACCTTGGGCTGGGCTCAGACTTCTGGCATGTGAGAGCCAGCGTGCATCCCAGTCCAGCTGAAATGAATGGACCCCACCCGGTTCATAAATCAGGGGAGCCTCCCCGCCCCGGGAAGTGCAAGCTGAGAGAACGGGGGCCCCGGGCACACAGATCGAGAAGGCAGATCAACCAGATTGAGCAGATGAAAATGGCACACTGGAATCTTGGTAAAAGCCAGTCTGTCCTCAGCAGACAGTAGTCAGAGGTCACTGCAGGCCAGGGCACCTCCTGACAGTGCTCTTAGCAGACAGCTCCTGTCACCAAAGCAAAGCCCAGGGCAGACGTGGGGGATGGCGGGATCAGCAAGGGTAACCCCACCCCACCCCCCAATATCTGAAGACAACATGGTAACAAGGAAAACCAAGCAGCCCCAGAGACACAGGGCAAGACAAACACACAAACACAAACCAAAATAAAGCATCAGGGAGGGGAGAGGCAGCTACCCCTCAGACGGGATGGGTTAACTCAACAGCCCGGAGTCTCTTCTCCTCTGAGTAAATAACTATCAAAGGGTGCTATGTGCCTCCCCTTCTGCGGGACGAAGAGACGAACCAAGATGCATCCGTGACCCCTCCCAGACTTCACTGTGGAGGTCGGCTGGGCAGGAGAACTGGGGTGGCGGTCACAGGGCCATTCTGCTCTGTGACCCCGAGTCCTTGGATGGTCTCCAGGGCCCACCGCCTGCTGGGGGGTTGTCTGCTCAGCCTCTGCAGCGCCTTCTCAACAGCCACTTCTCTGGGATCCTGAGTCTTGCATCCCTTAGTCAAACTCTTGGGTCCTCTCTTCGGGGCTCTGTACCCATCACAGGGCGTCGGGCTGTGGGCCCTCCCTCTCTATGAAGGACCTCTGAGCCAGACTGAGCCTACAAGTCTCCACACCCCACTCACACCCCCTTTTCTTTACGAGGCACGCTGGCGTCAGGGCACCATCCCAGCTGGGTGTCTGTGCTCAGGACAGAATGCGGCGTCACACACCGGTCATCAGGCTGAACACGACAGGGGAGGGGAGCTCGGGAGCCAAGGCATTCCAGGCAGAGGCCAGGTGAGCAAGGCCCCACATGCGAGAATGGTGCCTCACCAGGTCTGAGCCTTAGAAAACTTCAGGCCACGGAGAGGAAGGCAGATTGGGACACCTGGGGAGACCAGCTGAGGATACAGGCATCTGAATCCGGACAGATGAGGGAGAGGGGCCTGGGTGGGTGACCTGCAGGAAAGAGATCTGTGAGTTTCCAGAGTCCGGGCTCGGGAGTCACTGTGGGGCCGTCCGCTGAGAGGGGAGGCCCTCTTCCCTGGTTCATGTGCCCTCCTCATCCTCTGCCTGTGTTCCCCGATGGCCTTGGCTGCGGGTCTGATCCGTGGAAGACCCCAGCCGCCCCCACCTGTCCCCACTGCCTGGCACTCAGTAGAAGCTTCTTGGCCAGGTGGGGCTGCAGTCACTGATGGGAAGCAAGGTGCTCTAAGACCCAGCTTGCTCAAGACGATGTGCCTTGCCTTCAGGCTGACAGCAGGTCCCTTCCGGCGCCTCTGCCCCAAACTTTCAGGACCGGGGCTCCTCCCTCCCCTCCTCCCCTGCTTCTTCCCACCCTCCTGAATCTCTCTAACCGACCAGCCTATTCATTTGTCCAGCCCCCCACCCCCAGGCTGCCTTTGACACGTGTTCATCTCTAAAACATAGATGCTCTATCCAGAACTAGGAAAAAAAAAAAAAAAAATCACAGCTACTCTCGTAGCAGAGTGTGGCCTCATCAGTTAACCGTTAACCAACCCTTGAATCCGTTTGGGCTCCTAATTGCCAGGGACAGGAAACCCAGCTGAAACAGGCCTGATGAAGAAGAGCAGAAAAGGGGGCGCCTGGGTGGCTTAGTCGGTTAAGCGTCCGACTTTCGCTTAGGTCATGATCTCGCGGTTCGTTGGTTCGAGCCCCACGTTGGGCTCTGTGCTGACTGCCAGCTCAGAGCCTGGAGCCTGTTTCAGAGTCTGTGTCTCCCTCTCTCTCTGACCCTCCCCTGCTCACGCTGTCTCTCTCTCTCTCTCTCTCTCTCTCTCTCCTAGAAATAAATAAAAATATTAAAAAAAAAAAAAAAAAGAAGAGCAGAAAAGTATTGGTGCATGTAGTTGAAAGGTCCAGAGGCAAGCGGGCTTCAGGCATGGCTCCATCCAGGAGGCAGTTTGCGCTCTCGATTTGCTGTTGACACCCCTCTGGGCAAGCTCTCTCCCCCGAAGAGGTGGGAACCCCTTACACAAACTATTCATTCTTTTATTCACAAATACTTGTTGACTACTTGTGCCCAGGTGCCGGGGAGGCAGCAGTGAACAAAGCAGTCCAACATCCCTGCTCTCATGCCTAAGATGTCTCTAGAAAATGAAACACAGAAACTAAAAACACCGTAACTGTGGTTTCTTCTGGGGTGGGGAACTGTTGGCCCGGGGGGCAGCATCTCATTCACACCTCGTGAGAAAGGAAGCGTGCTGACCCTAAGTGGCCTGACTTAGGGCGTGTGCCCATTCTTGACCCTCACAGCCTCGTTCAAGTCCATCAGAGCCCGCGTACGGGAGCCGGTGATCCCCTCCCTCGATGAAGGTTTGGGAAACGTGGTGGGAAACAGAGTTGGGAAATACCTTTTCTTTTGGTCCTCAGGGAGAGTTTGGGGTCAGGGCACTGAGCACTGGGCGAATGGCTGGAGCCCCAGAAGAGAACACCCTGGCCTTGGGGAGGGGTCCCAGCAAAGGCAGGGGCCAGCTGCCGTGCAGACCCCCAGACCCCCACCCATGACCGAGCTGACCAGCTGAAGGCTTTGCCGTTGGCGTGCTGGGCCTGACCATCTTGTGCCCGTGGCCCGGGAGCCACCGTAAAGAACGAGCACATGTATCTGCAGGTGCAGACTAAGGTCAGTTGTATCACAAGGCCATTAACAAGGTGAAACCCCAGGGCATTTCCCTACCTGCTCTTTACCCCACATCCGCCACCTGCCCTGGGATTCCCCAAACCCGCGCCCCCTTCTCAAGGAGGGCAGAGCCACCCTCCCTCCCAGCCCCAGGCAGGCCCTGAAAAGAGCACCTGAATCCGTACCTTTCACCTTTCGCAACCTTGATCTCTAATAAGATGTTGCGTGGAGGACACGTCCGCTTTCTTAGGAATCCTTCAGGGAAAACTCTTTCTGATCCAAGAGCCAGAAATGAGGGAGCTGGGCCATTTTTCACAGCAAAACTACCCCCCTCCCCCCGCCAACCCTGGGGATCTGCAGGGAGCAGAGGGGAGGCATCTCCATCCCCTGGCCACTGGTCTGCGGGGCGCCTGCACCCCCCGACCCCAATGCCCGCAGGAAGAAGGAAAACATCTGTGTAAGCAGCACCCCAGCTTCCCGGCGTGGCCCTCTCCCTCAGAATTGTCCCTGCTCCCTCAGCTAGAAAGGGACACTTGGCATTCTCTGCGAGGTATTTTAATGCTAATTTATTTAGTCAAAAAGTGGAGTCCAAACAGATGTGGGCCATGGGGGGGAGGGGGGAGGGTAGTTCATTTGTTAGCAAGTGCGAAAGCCTGGTTGGCAGGATATTAAATATTACCTTGGCCATTCACAAACACTTCATATTTCAAGGGAGGAAGGGAGGCAAAGGCCGCGTCCTATAAATCAGCCTTTCAAAGAGGCAGAAAGAGGCCAACATTTGATAAATCTATGTCATTGTACCGGGAGATCAAAGGCCCTAACATATGTATTCGTGCAACTGGCTATCACTCGCCAGGCCGGGACAGCCTGGGAAGGAAAGAATTAGCCTAACTCTAATCTGTGATTAGCTGCTGTGTCTCTGGAGAGGTCGGGGGGCTAGGCAGTTGGGGGGGGTGAGGCCTGGGTTCTCAGGACGGGCTGCCCTCCGTGGCGGGTAGCGGGTGGCGGCGGCTGGAGAGGTGCAGGCATCCAGCGACATCCATGCCCTTAGTTGTGACCGTGGTGCCATCTGGTCCCAACACCTGCGCCAGACGAAGGCCACTTCAAGACAGCCGTGATGAGGGATAGAGGCGCAGCCCCCGGGCAGGACATCAGGGTGGCCAGCCCGCTCAGCGGGACTCCCAAGCCAGCCCAGGGCTCTCAGGGTCTCACGCTGGCTGCCACCATGTCACTTGAAAGGCCCCAGTGGCCCCATCCGATAGCCCTTGTGGCAGTGGCTAACGTGTCCTCCATCACGGTCAGTACGAGAACGTGGACGTGCTCCCCGGGCGGCCTCTGATCGAAGGTCCCTGTGCGTCTGGAACACAACAGTCCATTCTACTTCAGCAGGACGCTTCGAATCAGCTGAGGATGGAGAGAATCAGGTGGCACGTTGAGCTGGGAAGGTGGGGGCGGGGGGGATGCACTTCAAATCCTGGCAGACCCCAAACAACCAGTGGGCGCTGGGGCGGCCAGGCCTCCTCCCTTCAAATGAAGATCTGGTGCCCCGGCCTCACCTGGTTCACCTCCAGCCAGCGGTCTCGTGGGACCACACCTTGGCCTGCGTGCTGGTGCCCTTGCACTTGCACTTGACCGAGCTCACCTGAGCCCCGGTGAGAGCTGGCTCTCTGCCTGCTCACGCCTGCATCCCGCCGGCTGAAGGTGACCAGAGGAGGACGCCCGTCATGCAGGGTGACCTCAGTGCAGCTCATGGTCAAGGGCGTCAGCACGGCCTTGATGCGCCTGGGTCCCCTCGCTGCCCCGGAGCTTCACAGTCCCCACATTCTCCTCTGTCCCCCGGCCACAACCCCCATTCTCTCAGCTGAGGATTGCTTTCTGGAGGAATCCACAGAGAATTTCCACTGGTGTCTGACTCAGCACCCACCTCCCAGCATCTGCTCCCGGGAGTCTGCTCGCAGGCGTGTTTCCAGGAGGAACCGTTCACCCTAAAACCAGACCCTCTGCGTGTGCGTTTAATCTGATCTCCTCTCATCTGTTCAAAGACGTTGCTCCAGAAAGCCTGCCCTCGCCTTCGTGCAACCCGGATTCCTTATTCCCTTTGGGATCTTTTCCACACCCCACAGACGTGCCACGGTCCCCCATTTAAAAGAAAAACAAAACAAAACAGAAACCCCTCCTGACTCCGCTTCCTCTGCTGGCTGCACTTCCGTTTCTCTGCTCCCCTTTGCAGCAAAATTTGAGAGAGTTGTCCGTACTTGGCTGTTTTCAATTACCTCCCTCCGCGACCTCTTACACTGACCATCCAGGCTTCCGCCCCCACCACTCTGCTGTAACCGCTCGTGTCACGGTCACCCATGGCCTCCGAGCTGCTACACCCAGTGGGCAGTTCTCCATCCTCACCGCACTTGACCTCTTAGCGGCATTGGACCTGGCTGTGTGCTTTCTGTTCCTCTTGGCTTCTGGGTTTTCTTCCTTCTTCTCTGGACGCCAGCTGTCAGCCTGGGGTGCTGGTTCTTCTTCACCCCTCTTCTTCTTCCAACCCCACCCCCACCCCCTTGGGATCCCAAGCAGTTCCCACGGCTCTAAACACCTGCTGTGCATTGGTGACTTCCGAAGGTCTCTCTCCAGTTTAGACTTTTCTAGCTAATTCCAGACTTGTCTATCCAACTGCCTGCTAGGCACTTCCATTTAGTTGTCTAAGAGACATGGCAGCCTCAACACACACACCCCCAGGCTCCTGATCTCACCCCTCACCCCCACCCCACGTCTTCCCACACAGGGCGTCCACATCTCGGGTGAAGCAGTGTTGTTCTCCGTCTGCCCTGCCAAGATCTTTACACCCTCCCCTCCTCCTCTCATCCCCCGGGTCCAATTTCTCTGAAAGTCCTGCCGACTGTAGCTTCAGAGTGTAGCCAGAGTCCGGCCACCTCTCACTGTCTGCACGGGTCACAGGCGTCTCTTGCAGGAGTGGCTCCAACAGCTGGCTTCCAACCTTGCCCCGCTTCGTGGTCTGTTTTTATTACCTCTGCTGGAGAGATCACTTTAGGGCTTTTTTTTTTTCAAGTTTATTTATTTATTTTGAGAGAGGGCGTACGGGAGTCGGGGAGGGGTAGAGAGAGGGAAACAGAATCTGTGCTGTCAGCACAGAGCCCGAGGCAGGGCTCGATCTCACAAACCATGAGATCGTGACCTGAGCCGCAATCAAGAGTCGGATGCTTAACCAACTGAGCCACCCCAGGGCCCCTGGAGAGATCACTTTAAATTAACTCTGCTTGGTTCTCTATTCTACTCCATTGGTCTATGTGTCTGTTGTGGTGCCAATACCCTCCTGTCTTGATGATTAAAGCTTTGTAGTAGCGGCTAAAGTCTGGAACTGTGACGCCTCCCGCTTTGGTTTTCTTCTTCAATATTACTTGGCTATGGGGCGCCTGGGTGGCTTAGTTGGTTAAGCATCCGACTTTCGCTTAGGTCATGATCTCACGGTTCGTGGGTTCGAGCCCCGCGTCGGGCTCTGTGCTGACTGCCAGCTCAGAGCCTGGAGCCTGTTTCAGTCTGTGACTCCCTCTCTCCCTGACCCTCCCCTGCTCATGCTGTCTGTCTCTCTCCTAGAAATAAAAAAATATATATATTACTTTGGCTATTCAGGGCCTTTTCTGGTTCCATACAAATTTTAGGATTGTTTGTTCTAGCTTTGAGAAGAATGCTGGTGCAGTTTTGATTGGGATTGCATTGAATGTGTCGATTGCTTCGGGCAGTATTGACATTTTAACAATACTTATTCTTCCAATCCATGAGCGTGGAATGTTTTTCCATTTCTTGAGTGGCTAAAATGAACAAATCAGGAGACTGTAGATGCTGGCGAGGATGTGGAGAAATGGGTACACTCCCACACTGTTGGTGGGAATGTAAACTGGTGCACCCCTCTGGAAAACAGTGTGGAGGTTCCTCAAAAAATTAACAGTAGAACTCCCCTATGACCCAGCAATAGCACTGCTAGGGATTTACCCAAGGGATACAGGAGTGCTGATGCATAGGGGCACATGTGCCCAGTGTTCATAGCAGCACTCTCGACAATAGCCAGATCATGGAAAGAGCCTAAGTGTCCATCAACAGACGAATGGATCAAGAAGATGTGGTTTATATATACAATGGAATACTCCTTGGCAATGAGAAAGAATGAAATCTGGCCATTTGCAGCAACATGGTTGGAACTGGAAGGCATTATGCTAAATGAAATAAATTAGTCAGAGAAAGACAGATACTATATGTTTTCCCTTATATGTGGATCTTGAGAAACTTAACAAAAGACCATGAGGGAGGAGAAGGGGGGAAGATTTTACAAAGAAGGAGTATGGCAAACCATAAGAGACTCTTAAATACTGAAAACAAACTGAGGGAGGATGGGAGATTGGGGAGAGGGGAAAAGCGGGTGATGGGCATTGGGGAGAGCACTTGTTGGGATGAGCACTGGGTGTTGTATGGAAACAATTTCACAAAAAATATATTAAAAAATAAACAAATAAAAATGAATTAACTCCACTTGACCTCTTGCTGCTGTCTTCCCCAACCCCACTCTCAGAGCACAACGCCCACCAGCCCCCTCATGATTAATACCCTGGGACCCTTCACACCTCACTCCCCGGAACGCTCTCCTTTCCATTTGCACTCAAGCCACACCGGCCTCCTTTGCCGTCTTCACACGGGCCAGGTTCACTGTGGCGCGAGGGCCTTTGCTACCCAGCTCCTCCCTGCAGAACTCTACTTCTCCAGATGGCCACGGGACTAGCCGGTCACCGGCCCTTCACCCACCCTACTGTCCCCACAGTACTCAGGGCTTTCGAACGCACTGTGTAATCTCATTCACTGCATTCTGGGCTGTCTGTCTCCCTCACCCGCTCCTTCCCTCGCTACGCAGCAAGTGCATTCGGGCACCATCTTTGTCTATTTAGTTCACCCTCAATCCCAAGTTCCTTAGACAACACCAGGCCCATCACCGATCCCAATACCGTGTTCTCACATGAATAATCCTGAATGCATGCATGGGGAATTTCTGACCAAGAATATGTTCTTGTAGAGTACATTAGTCTCCCCTTACTGCCTGACACGCTACCACTAACTTGCGGCTTAAAACAGCATGCATTTCCTGTCTCCGGTTTCTGTGGGCCACCAGGGTGTCTGGACCCCCTACTCAGGATCTCACCGGGCCACAGTCAGGTGCCAACCAGGGCTGTGGTCCCCTCGGAGGCTCCACAGGAGAAAGGTCCCCCTCCTGGCTCTGTCAGGCTGTGGGTAGAATTCCCCTCCTGTGGTTGTAAGATCAGTGTCCTGTCCATGGGGCAGCTCTCGACTGCTAGAGACCCCCCACCCACACCTCCTCACGCCATTGGCCTTCTGCACAGACCCGCTCGCAATACAGCAGCTTACATCTCCTGAGCCAGCAAAGGAGAACCCCTCAAGAACAAGACATCACGTGACCATGGGAGTGACGTCTCATCACCTTTGTCACATTCTTTTGTACAGAAGCAGGTCAAGATCGCACCTGCTCTGATAAAGGGACAAAGATTACACAGAGTTTGAACATGGGGCATGTAACTTTTCTGTCCCCACCTCCAACCTTTTTTTCTCCTGATACTGCTTAAAAAGGACTTTGAGAAGTGTTTCAGTTAGGATGGGCTAGGTTATGCTGCAGTAACAAGTAGCCCCAAAAGCTTTTGGTTTATTTTTCTTAATGTGCTTTACAAAAATGTTTTTGTTGTTCAAACCACATGTGCACTGCAAGTAAGCTGGTGCATGTCCCTGACCTCTGACACTCAGACCACGATGGAGCCCTCTTCTTCAGTGTTGTTGATTACTATAGCAAAGGGAAAGAAAGCCCCAGAAGGTCTCCCACTGGCAGTCAAGTGCCCTCACTCACAAATGTCACCCACTATTTCTATTCAAAATGCCTCACAAAAGAGCCAGCCGGTGCAACCTACTGTTTCTAAGAACAAAAGCTAAAAGATTTGGAAGAACTAGCCGTGACGCTCATAGGAAGACTCTTTACCGAGATGTAGCCAACAGGGAGTGTGTCACTACGAGAAGTTTAAAGAAGAAAAGTTACCTGAAGGACATTTCACAGCAAGCAGATAAGCATTAACAGAGCTCTCGACAGTCTCCAAGGATCTGACTTTAAGGCAGGGAAGTTCAAAATTAGTACTAGATTATTTAGTGGTTGATAATCATAAACAAAGAATACAGGACAGCTCGTTGCCTTTAAATGTGCTTGCTTCTTCTTTAGGGTTATTGATTTTCATTTGTGTTTGCACATTTTTTAATTAAAAAAATTTTTATGTTTATTTTTGAGGGAGAGAGGCAGACAGAGAGAGACAGAGTGTGAGCAGGGGAGGGGCAGAGAGGGAGACACAGAATCCGAAGCAGGCTCCAGGCTCCGAGCTGTCAGCACAGAGCCCGACATGGGGCTTGAACTCACCAACCACAAGATCATGACCTGAACTGAAGTTGGATGTTTAACCAACTGAGCCACCCACGCGCCCTGCACATTTTTTTTAAGTGTACCACCAATGTCAGAACTTTTCCAATGTGTCTTGCCATCATTTTTCCCTTAATAAATTCTCATTGTTCCTGAGGAAGGTAAGCGGTACCTGGAATGGAATATTACAAATAGCAATCCCTACAGTGTGGAACCCTACGAGTCAAAGTGACCAGGGCTCCTTCAGTCTCTGGTTGGGACATTGGAAGTCTTTGTTACATTATAGCGTGGTGGTTGGTTAAGTGTTGGCTTTGATACCTTGGAACTCAGCTCATAGGGTTATGGAAGCTAGGAGTTTGGGGTTACTTTCCAAAGACATGCTGAGCAGATGAAAACATACATCTGATACAAAATCTAAAGCCCCTTTCAACTCTGATATTCTTTTTTTTATGTCTATTTTTGAGTGAGAGACAGTGTGAGCAGGGGAAGGGCAGAGAGAGGGAGACAGAGGATCCAAAGTAGGCTCTGTAGTGACACAGGGCTCAAACTCACGAACTATGAGACCATGATTTGAGCCAGAGTTGCACCCCTAACTGACTGAGCCACCCAGGCGCCCCTCGACTCTGATATTCTTAATCTTTTATGTTTATTTATATTTGAGAGAGAGAGAGAGAGAGAGACAGACAGTGCACAAGTGGAGGGCAGGGTGGGCAGAGAGAGGGAGACAGAATCTGAAGCAGGTTCTCGGCTCTGAGCTGTCAGCCCAGAGCCCAAAGCAGGGCTTGAACTCACAAGCCATGAAATCATGACCTGAACCAAAGTTGGACAGTTAACTGACTGAGCCACCCAGGTGCCCCTCAACCCTGATAGTCTTAAAAAAATTTTTAATACTTATTTATATTTGAGAAAGAGAGAGAGACAGTATGCAAGCAAGGGACAGGGTGGGCAGAGAGAGGGAGACACAGAATCTGAAGCAGACTCCAAACTCTCAGCTGTCAGCACAGAGCCTGACCCAGGGTTCAAACCAATGAACCATGAGATCATAACCTCAGCTGAAGTTGGACACTTAACCGACTGAGCCACCCACATGCCCCTGATATTCCTTTTTTTTTTTTAATTTTTTTCATTTATTTTTCAGAGAGACAGACAGAATGCGAGCAGGGGAGGGACAGAGAGAGAGGGGGACAGAGGATCCGAAGCAGGTTCCAGGCTCTGAGCTGTCAGCACAGAACCCGAAACAGGGCTTGAACTCACCAGCAGTAGGATCATGACCTGAGCCAAAGTTGGATGCTTAACCAACTGAACCACCCAGGCACCCCTGATATTTTTAAATATCCTAAATACTTATACCTATCCCTGAGGTGCTCACTAATACAACACCATTAAAGTAAATGCCTGTTTACCCCCTCTCTTGTGAATTGCCCTGAGTTAGTCCTTAATTCACAACTGGATATTGCTCCCATCTCATTGTGACTCAAACCTGTACATTGCCTTAGACGAGATTCAACAATAACAACAGATCTGGTGGTTAGAGAAAACCCTGACTCTGCTACTCACATACCAGGGAAGGCAACTTTGGTTTGCTGAGGGTCTGCACGTGCCTGCTACTGAATGGGTCTGGATGGTCATTAGGTAGACATCTTATATCCATTCTACTCCCAGTGATTAGGCACTTGACCCAATCATTGCGATCCCATTTGCAATGGACTTGGCTTAGGAATGGGCAAGGGAATGGGATGCCGTGATCCTGGACAATTAGACATGAAGAGCATGGGCTAAGTGGCTTTTGGAAAAGGTCTCCTCTAGTTTGTAACACATGGGGCCACTCCTCCTCCTCTGAGCCTGTGGTGCCTGGATGAGATGCCTGCAAATGTTCCAGAAAGTGCAGGGCCAGGAGACCCACAGCCAAGTACAAGTAGGACCTCTCGCCATATTGTTATTTGAGATAATGAGTTGCCTATTGTTTACAACAATTTTAGTCAGCAGCAGCCAAAAGCATCTTAATAGAGAACACGAAGGGGATCACTCAGTCCTTCACTATCTCCCTGCCTTTGCACAGGGGTACTGTTGGAAGCCCCGGAAAGTTGTTCCAGAAGCTCTGACACTCGTGCCCCCTTTACCAGCCAATATGGACGAGAAGACGATAAAGGCAGATGGGTAGACAGCCTCCTCCAAACACGGCCCGATACAACTGATAGAACACACGGAGCCATTTGGCTCATACTCACTAAGACCACAAGCCGGTTCCCCCCATCTGCTATTTTAACTACTGCCCGTGATCTTGATTTATAAGATGTCCACTAGGATTTTTCACCTAATTGCTTTGGATCTAATATGGCGACCTCAATGACTGCAATGCCTGATGTACAGATGGATGAGGTTGGGAGTTTAGCCCAAGAGTTAAGGAAGCAGAGATGAATCTGGGCCACTTTTCTATGTTGGAGTGCCAACCAGTTTTCATAAACTTTAAGGGGATGACTGTTCTCAGTAGACATGGACAGACATCTTTTTCTCCTTTCTAATGAGAAGGGTCTCAGCATCCATGCCTGCATTACAAGTCCCACAACAGGCTTTCTCATCCTCAGCACTACTAGTGTTTGGGGCCAAATATTGCTTTGTTGTAGGGGGCCTGTCCTGTGTATGTGCCTTTGGGTTTTAGCAGCATCCATGGCCTCCACCCACTAGGTGCCGGTAACACTACCCAGTTGGGAAAACCAAAAACGTTTCCACACGTTGCCAAATGTCCCTTGGAGGGATGTAATCACCCTCCAGTGAGAACCATTTAGAATTACTCTCAAATAATAAATTATCCTGTCATCTGCACCACCAAGCCATCCATTCACCTTTATTTCATTCACAGCAACCTGACTTCCCTGCATGGAACTAGCCCACAGGGTTTGGATGGGGCTGGCTCTCCACCAGGTACCAAAGGAGACATGTTACCTGGGCTTGCTCGGTGGGAGTAAAGCATCCCCTTGGCCACAGAGACCTGTTCAGGATGTGTCATGTGGTCCGATCCATGACCAGGTGAGTCAGGTCTAGGACTTTGAATTGAACTATTGGACTTGCACTTATGAGAAAATAAGCCTGAAGTTGTTGGCTGCCATCTTGTCATTTGAGAGACGGCCTCTCTCAGAAAGTAGCCACTACAGATGAAGGCAGAGCCAAGAGAAAGGGAAAGGCTAGTTCCCGATGACATTACCTGAGCTCCTGAGTCCAGCGGTGACTGATGCTAAGTGTCACCCCTGGACTTCCACTTATATGGGCCAATCCATCTCTCTTGGGCTTATGCCATTTTGTGTTGTTTTCTCTCACTTGGCAGAGAATCCTTATTTCCGCGTTTGATGAGGTTGGGTCTGCTTGGGGTCTAGAATTTGCTTGACCTTCCCAGTATCCACAACCTTTCTCTGCAGGAGAGCTATCGATTACCTGCAAGATTTCACTTTTCTCCTTGCTGGTTTCTCTACCTTTAGGCAGCTCTCAGGGATGCTTGGTGATCGTGTGATGGTTAATTTTACGTGTCAACTTGACTGGACCACCAGATATCTAGTTAAACATTCTTCTGGGGGTGTCTATGAGGGCCTTTGTAGATGAGATTACCATTTGAATCAGTAGACTGAGTAAAGCAGATTGCCCTCCCCAGGGTGGGTGGGCCTCGCTCAATCTGTGGAAGGCCTGACTAGAACAGAACAGTGGAGCGGGGATTTGCTCTCTCTGCCTGATAGTCTTCAAGAGGGGACATTGGTCTTCTCCGCCCTTAGGACTCAGAGCTGTACTAGCACCTACATCATCTGCTCTCCTGCCTCTCAGGCCTTTGGACTCAGACCGGAACCAGTTAATTGACTCTTCTGAGTCTTTAGCTTGCTGATCTGGGACCACAGTTCTTGGGACTTCTTAGTCTCCATCACTGCATGAATGAATTGCTTATAATCAATCATCCTGTCAATCGATGAATCAATCCTATTGATCTGTTTCTTTGGAGAGCACAGACTAATGCAGATAGGTTTTGGCAACACAAATGTGTAAGGAGAACAATCTACTTTTTTTTTTTTTTTTAATATTTTTTATTTATTTCTAGGAGAGAGAGAGAGAGACAGCGCGAGCAGGGGAGGGTCAGAGAGAGAGGGAGACACAGACTCTGAAATAGGCTCCAGGCTCTGAGCTGGCAGTCAGCACAGAGCCCGACGCAGGGCTCGAACCCACGAACCGCGAGATCATGACCTAAGTGAAAGTCGGACACTTAACCGACTAAGCCACCCAGGCGCCCCAAGAACAATCTACTTCTTACTTTGACTCCAGCTTTCTCTCCCTTGCTTGTAATGAACTTCTACCACTTCGTTGAGATGCGATCCTAACATCTCAGAAAGTTTCAGCGAAATGAGTAGGCATGTAGACGCAAGGCTGCAAGGAATTTTATGGAAGTCTTTATGTAATTGGGAATGACTTGGTCACTTCTGGGCTTGCTTTTGGGATCGACTTTTCTATCTTTATATCTTAACCTACACATGACCAGACCTGCCTGGACAGAAGGTGCCGAAGCTGAAAAATAAAACAAACATATCTTATGTGTTAATTTTATAGATTCCTCCCCAAACACTGTCTTTGTTTTTATTAAGTATTTACCTATTTTTGAGAGAGACAGAGACTCTGAACAGGGGAGGGACAGAGAAAGAGGAAGAGAGAGAAAATACCAAGCAGGCTCCACACTGTCAGTACAGAGCCCAGTGCGGGGTTCGAACCCACCAAACCATGAGATCATGACCTGAGCTGAAATCAAGACTCCAAGGTTTAACCAACTGACCCACCCAGGTAACCCCAAACACTGTCCTTATTTGTGGATTATGGGCAGCTAGCATAAAACTTATAAAGACTGATGGTTATTTATAAAACCCAGCATGGTTTCTTATGTCTAAAGCAGTAAGATTAACGTATTTTGAGACTCCCCTAAGAGATAAGACCCTTGCCACTCAGAAAATGAACATATGCCTACAAAATTTTGCAAACAATTTCAGAAGTTCCTTGGATTCCCTAGCGAAATCAGGCCATGGGGAGAAATCAGGCTGTCTCTAATGTTGGGGAGGTGGTTTCTTTTCTTTTTTAATTTATTTTATTTTTTATTAAAAATCTTTTTATGTTATTTATTTTTGAGAGAGAGAGAGACAGAACATGAGCTAGGGAGGGGCAAAAAGAGGGAGACACAGAATCTGAGGCAAGCTCCAGGCTCTGAGCTGTCAGTACAGGACCCAATGCGGGGCTTGAACTCATTAACTGTGAGATCATGACCTGAGCCAAAGTCAGGTGCCCCTTTTTCTTTTTCTTTTTTTTTTTAAAGTTTATTTATTTTGAGAGAAAGAGAAGGAGTGCATGCAAGGGGTGAGGGAGGGGCAGAGAGCAAGGGAGAGAGAGAATCCCACGCATTGTGGAGCCCAACATGGGGCTCAAACTCACAAACCATGAGATCAAGACCTGAGCTGAAGTCAAGAGTGGGACACTTAACTGACTGAGCCACCCAGGTGCCCCTGGGGAGGTGGCTTCTTAATAGATTTTTGTCCTGCACTTTTCAAGTGTCTTAGTTCCCCTAACATATTTTATCTCAGGCACAGAGCTTCAAAAGTTTCAGAGAGCATGTACATTTATTTGTTCAGCCCACACATGATGGGAAACCCATGCATTCAGGAGTCAGGCAGATCCAAATGTGGATTCTGCTGCTGTGTGACAGGGGCGGGGGGGATGTGTCACCCCCTCTGCGAGCCCCAGCCTAGTTCTCCATCCATGCTACGGAACAATCCCTAGCCATTTCATAGTTAGGGGGAGCGGGTGGAGTAGATAACTCCGTCCTTTGCTCTGTACTGCGCTGCCTCAACTACTGAACTTTTAGTCTGACTGATGATTTTGCTGAATTGCCCAATCGCTTTGGCCCCATGTGGACACGGTCAGCTCTATGCAGTAGAACCAGATAGAAAGCAACATCATAATGCCCTGAAGTGTAGGGTGTAGGCAAGTGTATACGTTTGCATGTTAGCGTCTGGCTGGGTTTCCCTGTTTGCATTACCCACTCATCCGAGCCATCTGGTCTTTTCTGTTTAGGTGCCAAATTCACCATCCGACCCTCCACACACACACCACTTCTGCCTTCACATACAGTGCCTCCTAACGGGAACCCAGCTCTGCTTACCTCTCTCCCACTAAAATCTTTACTGTGGCATTTGCATTTCACGGGCACAAAACAGAACATACATGTTGAATGGAATCCAATCGACCCCCTCCTTTCCTTTCAAATATACACACCCCTAAATTCTCTTGGCCCCTCCTTCACGAGGGATCCATGGTATACTGTGCCTCATTGGCCCTCATTCCTCTCCACATAGTTCCCTCGCGTTGCTTTAACCAGTTCCCAAAGCACTAGGAGCTTAAGACCACAGGAATCTGTCCTCACAGTCCTGAAGGTGGTAAGTATGAAGTCGGTGTCACTGGCCCGAAATCAGGATGTGGATAGGAGCGTGCTCCCTTGGGGGATCCTGGGAGAAGGTCCTTCCTTGCTTCTCCCAACTTCTGGTGGTTATCAGTTTCCCTTGGTTTGTGGTTCACGGCCATATCATTCCAATATCTGCCTCCTTTGTCACGTCATCTTTCGTGTATGTGGGGGGAGGGGAGGGCAAATCCTCCCTCCACCTCTCTCCTATAAGGACACGCATCCTTCATTAGGACTCACCCCAATCATCCGCCACAATCTCCCCATCTCAGGATCCTTTACTTAATCACATGTTTTGTTTTGGTTTTTTTTTTAGGTTTATTTATTTTTGAAAGAGTGTGAGCAGGGGTGGGGCACAGAGAGGGGGGTACAGAAGATCCAAAGCAAGCTTGGCGCCAACAGCAGTGAGCCCAATGTGGGGCTTGAACTCATGAACTTTGAGATCATGACTTGAGCCAAAGTCCAATGCTCAACCGCCTGAGCCACCCAGGTGCATATCTTTTGCTGTGCAACCTAATACCCACAGCTTCTAGGGATTACAGCCTGGGGCCAGTTTTCAGCCTGCCACACACACCCTGGACAGCTCCACCGGAGGGGCGTGCCCAGGTGGCCGTGTTTATTCTAAGTGACACTATTCAGATAGGGCACCAGGGGCTGGACTCACATTCCTGGGAGGGACTGTCCACTAGCAGTTCGGCCCCAGGCATGAGTGCGGTGCACCTGAGGTCAGGACAGAGGTATCTGGTGCCTCCACCTGGGTACCAGATCAAGGTGAGAGTCAGCAAGGGCACCGCAGGGGCTGGTCCTGAATGAAGGAGGGTAATGGGGACGTGCACCGAGTGGCTCACACAAGAGAGCCCTTCAGCCCTGGGGGACAAAAAGCTCCTTGGTTCTGGGCATCTAGTTCCAGTTCTGTCTGTGATCAGCCCCCTTTTCTGTCCCTTACCTGAGCTGCCCATGAAATTAGCTCTCTGTCCTTACAAAACATCCCGCCATCTTTATAGTAAAGAGAGCTCCTGTCTTTTATGACCCAAACACCTCCGCCCCCCCCCCAACTCCTCAACACAAACTCCCCTCCCCTTTCTCACGGCCTCAGCGGAGTCCCTGTCCAGTTGAGGGCAAACTGTCTTGGACCCTAAGCCTCTCTGCCCACCCGCCGCCTCCCACCCTTGCCCGCCCCATGCCCAGGGATGTCTAGGGCCACCATCACACTCTGCCCTTTCCTTCTCCAGCCTCGCCACCCCCATCCCCACCACTCAGCCACTTCCCGCTAGTGTCACCTGAAATCCAAGCCATTCATCTGTCTGATTCTTGCCAAATAATCACCGCCAACAGTCTCTCCTCACCAGCCCTCACCTCCATCTCTCAGATCCTCTCTACCCTGTATTTATCTTTCCATTCCTCCTCACATCCCTGCCAGTAATCCTCATTGACAACAACATCCACTTTTCACGAGCCAGGAGTTGCCTTTGATCTCTTGGCTCCCAGCCTCCCGGCCCCACTTGACTTCCAGCCCTACCTTCCATCTGCCACCCACGAGGGTGATGCTCTCACGTTCCCTGCGCACAGGTCCAGAAGCCGATCCTGTTGGACACAAGTTTGGTCCACCTCACGTTTCCTCAACTGCCCCTTCTCTCTCGTATTCGTGTCTTTCTTAAGACGGCCACCATGAAAATTACCACGAACTTAGAGCCTCAAAGCAACAAAGTCCACCCTCTCACTGTTCCGGAGGGAGGAAGCTTGACATCAAGGTGTGGGCAAAGCCTCCCGACCCTTCTAGAGCCTCTAGGGGAGGATCCTTCCTACCTCCTCTGGCTTCTGGAGGCTCCAGACATTCCTCGGTTTGTGGCAGCCCCTCTCCCAGCTCTGCCCGTTTCCACACTGTCTTCCTCTGTGTCTCCTCCCCTCCCTTCTGAGGACACTCATCCCTGGAGTTAGGGCTCCTCATCTTTAAGTCTGTAAAGACCTTTTTACCAAATAAAGTTCTCTTCCAGATAAAGGGGCAGGGTGGACAGATCTGTGGTGAGGCCTCCACTCAAACCACCCGTCTCTCCAGTTCCCAACTGGAAAACCGCGCCGCGCTGTAGTGCCTGGGACCTGCTTTCCTGCAGTCAACAAGGGGACAGACGATGGAAACTGCAGATGTGGGGAAATAGCTCCCAGATGACGAACGCTGACCTGCAGGAAACACGAGCAAGACAGCAGCCTGTGGGCTGCCCCAGACCCTGCGATGGGGACCCATAGTGCGGGGGGCCTGGTACCACAGCTCTGCCTGGCGGGGACAGAATGGCTGCATGCTCGCTACCGGGAGGGACAGGGACAAGGGGATGACAGTTTTCCTGATTGGGCAACCATGCTTAGATCCTGAGAGCATTGAATGGCTTTGAAGAGCACCTCCTGCCCCTCCCTGTCCCCAGGGTCCTTACCTCTAAGCCAAGGAGGGCACCCTGTCCCCTTGCAGATTAAGGGAGCTCCATTAACACAACCTGCTTGGCCCTTAACCTCCACGCAGCCCCCACTGAACATGCTCTTGGCATCACCATGTGTTTTTCATCATTGTACCATTACGCCCTTCCCCAAATAAGCCACTGTCATTTGACCCACTTTGCCACGTTCTGCCATCAGCATTGCCTTTGGAGGACTTCTTTTTCTGTGTTGTCCCTGTCATAGATGCATAGATAATCTTCTTCCTTCTGCTTCTCGCTCCTTTATGGTTAAATAGGCGTGACCTAAAATGTATCACGTTTGCCATTTTTGAGTGAGTAATTAGGAGTACATTCACAATGTTGTGTAACCATCACCACTTTCTGTTTCCGAAACATTTTCAGAGCATTTCCAAAACAGCAATGCCCACGAAATATGAACTCCCTATTCCTGCCTCCCCTTGGTCCCTGGTAACCTCCGTTCTACGTTCTATCTCTTTGAATTTACCTATTCTCGCCTCCTCAAAGATGTGAATCATGCAACTCTTGTCCTTTGGGGTCTGATTTATTACACTTGGCATAATGTTTTCAGGGTTTGGCCATATTGCAGCATGTGTCAGTATTTCATTCCCTGTTATGATGGAATAATATTCCACTGGATGTATATACGCCATTTTGTTGATCTGTTCATCTGTTGATAGACACTTGGGTTGTCCCTACCTTTTGGCGATTGTGAATAATGCTCCTGCGACCCTGAGTATACAAGTGTCCGTTCAAGACCCCGTTTTCCATTTTGGGGGCATTCATCTAAGATCAGAGTTACTGAATTGTACGGTACTTCTACGTTTAAGGTTGTGGGGAATTGCCAAAATGTCCACCCAAGCGGCTGCACCATTTGACATTCTGAGCAGCGATGTACGAGAGTCGCAGTTTCTCCACATCCTCACCAACTCGTTACTTTCCGTTAGCCATCATAATGTGTGTGAAATGGTGTTTCACTGGAGTGTTGATTGGGATTCCCTCAGTGACTAATGATTCTGAGCATCTTTTCACGTGCTTATGGGTCATCAGTTGGTATGTCTTCTTTGGAGGAATGTCTGTTCAAGAACATTGCCCATTTTTGGGGGCGCCTGGGTGGCTTAGTCGGTTAAGCGTCCGACTTTCGCTTAGGTCATGATCTCGTGGTTCGTGGGTTCGAGCCCCACGTCGCACTCTGTGCTGACTGCCAGCTCAGAGCCTGGAACCTGTTTCAAAGTCTGTGACTCCCTCTCTCTCTGACCCTCCCCTGCTCACGCTGTCTCTCTCTCTCTCTCTCCTAGAAATAAATAAAAAACATTTAAAAAATTTTAAAAAAGAGCATTGCCCATTTTCAAAGCAGATTGTATTTTTGTTGTTCAGTTTCAGAGGCTCTTTATATATTCTGGATATAAATCCTTCTCGGATATATGACTTGCAAATATGTTATCCCATTCCATGATTTGTCTTCTTATTCTCTTGATAGTGCCCTTAAAAAAATGTTTATTTTTGAGACATAATGGCCTCAACGTAATAAAGGCCATTTATTTAAAGCCCACAGGTAACAACATACTCAGTGATGAACGACTGAAACCTTTTTTCTAAAATCAAGAACTAGAAAAAAATGTCCATTTTCACCACTTCCATTTTACATAGTATTGGAAGTTCTAAGCCAGAGCAACTAGACAAAGAAAAGGCACCCAAATTAGAAGGGAAAAAGTACAATTATCTCTGTTTACAGATGAATCAAAATATCCCTCCTAGTCTTTGCAGATTGGCTCTCTGTTGGGGCATTTCACCAACACTAAGTTAGACTTGCATTGAAGCTAGGGGTTAGCTCAAGGTGAAATCTTTTTTTTTTTTTTTTTATGTTTATTTTTGAGAGAGACAGAGTCTAAGTGGGTTACGGGCAGTGAGAGAGGGAGACACAGAATCCGAAGCAGGCTCCAGGCTCTGAGCTGTCAGCACAAAGCCTGACATGGGGCTCAGATTCACATACTGCGAGATCACGACCTGAGCCGAAGTCAGATGTTTAACCGACTGAGCCACCCAGGCGCCCTTAGCTCAAGGTGAAATCTTAACGTCTTCTGAGGTCTTCTCTGAGCATGCCTCTTGCCCTGGGGATGTGCATGGCTTTAAATCTCCTCTCATATATGGTGGCTTTTAAATGACTTAGTTTCCCAAAGAATCTTACCCCAGCTTTCCTTCCAGGTCTTAGGTCATCCATTTTATGTCACAACCCACAGCTCCTTGCTCTGGACAGCCGTGAATCTCGAGTCCACCTTGCTGCTTTCATGAGCTGTGTCCATCGATCTTCTCACCTGAGTTCCAAGCACGTGAGACAGAAATAAATGTCTTGTATCAATCCTTCAAGCCCCCAGACAGATTAGAATAGATACAGACAATGACTTGTGCATGAGGTCTATTCTGCTGTCTCTGCTTCGAAGGACCGAGGTCCCAAACTGGGAACACAGGCTGCTGCTGCTTTAAGACCAAGGCTGCCACTGTGCCAGGAGGGGCGGGTAAAGCCAAGTAAAAGCCCCACAAAGCTTTCCTACCATTCTGAAGATGACTCCTTTTCTTTTTCTTTTTCCTTTTCTCTCTTCTTTCCTTTCTTTTGTTTGTTCTTTCTTTCCTTTCTATCTTTTTTTTTAATTTAACATTCACTTGATTGATTTTTTTTTAATATTTCTTTTTTTTTGAGAGAGAGAGAGAGAGAGAGAACAAGCAATGAGGGCAGTGAGAGGGGGAGAGAGAAGATCTGAAACAGGCTCTGCACTGGCAGCACAAAGCCTGACGCAGGGCTCGAACTCACGAACCGTGAGATCATGACCTGAGCCCAAGTCCGACGCTTAACCGACTGAGCCACCCAGGCGCCGCACATTCACTTGATTTAAACATTTGACTGTTCCCCGCTGAGTCCTGACAAAGTTAAGTCAGTCAGTTTCTGATTTGTTTGTTTTCTGTGGTGGAACAAAAGCTCGGAGCCTCCTAATTCACCATTTCTCTCTAGTTTCCCTCTAACTTTACCACTCCTTCAGGTGAAGAAGACTGACTATATTTTCTGCGTACCTTCTCTGTGACATAAATACGAGGGATATTACAACAAATGAGACAGACACAGTCCCTACCTTCATATGGCTTCTCTTCTAGTGGAAGACACCAGAAAACCAGCAACTGAGTTGCTTGAAAAGGGCGAAAGGCTAATCCAACATGGAGAATGACAGGAACCACTGGGGTCCTTGAGTGCTATTTTTCTAGAATCCATCTTTCTTGCGTGCCAGAGAAAGCCTCCATAAGCTCAGGTATTTGAGTGAGACTAAGGCTGGAAAGGAGGTCCTGTTGTAAAAAGGGGAAACAAAAAATGCCAAGCTAGTGGGCAGCATTGGCAAAGGCCATGGAATAGAAACACACTGGGGCGCCTGGGTGGCTTAGTCGGTTGGGCGTCCGACTTTCGCTTAGGTCATGATCTCTCGGTTCTTGGGTTTTTGCCCTGTTTCTGGCTCTGTGCTGACTGCTAGCTCTGAGCCTGGAGCCTGTTTCAGTCTGTGACTCCCTCTCTCTCTGACCCTCCCCTGCTCACGCTGTCTCTCTCTCTCTCTCTTCTAGAAATAAAAAAAAAAATAAAATAAAATAAAAAAGAAACACACTTGCAGCACTGAAGGGAGCCATTGAGACTTAAGGGCCATGAATAAGTAGAGGAGGGCCCAAGACAAGGCAGGCAAGCTGAAGGGCGGTTAGAGACCACTTGAAGTTCACTGGGAACCGTATGTTAAGCAGAGGGGGTGCCACAGTTTGCTTGGCCTTCTAACATCATTTGTTGCTGAGTTGCGAACTGATTAGAGAATGGTTTTATGAAAGCAGAGAGGCTTACTAGGATGATGTTTGTAACGATGCAAGAGAGATTATGGCAGTCTGGACTGAGGCGGTTGACAGGAGGGGTACAGAAAAGAGGGAGACACGGCTGTGTTGTGGTGGAGGGTGTGGCGGGACTTCCTGATGGATGGATTGGATGGATGAGGGAGAACTCATAGAAAGTTCTCAGGGGAGAACTTGAGGAGAGCTCCTAGTTTTTTCTCATATTCTGAGAAAATGAATATGAATAGACAATGGCGCCATTACGGTGGAGAGGGAAACTTGAGGGGAGAAAGGGTTATTTCGATGTATCTTGAAGTAACTGTAAGACCCTCCAAGTGGAGATGTTGAGTAAGGAGCAGGATGTGAAGCTGGCTCAGAGATGAGAAGACTGAGCTGGATTAGACATACATCGATGAAACAGAACAGAGAGCCCAGAAATAAACCCACAATTACTTAATTGTCCATTAATCTTTGATAAAGGAGACATGAATATGAAATGGGGAAAAGCACCATCTCTTCAACAAATGGTGCTGGGAAAACTGGACCTCCCCGTGCAAAAGCATGAAACTGGACTCCTTCCTTAACACCATTCACAAAAATAAACTCAAAATGGATGAAAAACCTAAATGTGAGACCCACAATGATAAACGTCCTCGAAGAGACGACAGGCAGTCATTTCTCTGACATCAGTCCCAGCAACAAAAAGAAGACTGAGCTCCAGATATAAATTTGGAAGCCTTTAAAAGATAGATGGGATAGTATTCCTATCCATGCGTTTTGATGAGGTCACCTAGGGAGACCGTGTCAAGAAAAAAGAGGTAGGGACCTCAAACCTAACATGTGAAGGCCAAGCAGATGAAGTGAACCAAACAAAGGAGCCAGCAGATGCAGGCTGAGCTCTATAAGATCAGATCCCTGAGCCCGGATTCACTAAAATAAATGTTCTCTGGAACGGCACAATGGGAGCTAACTGCTCGAACCATTACTCAGTATTCTGTGTTTATGCTCTGGAATCATGAAAGCCAAAGGCAGATGGAAGGTCATAAAATGTGCTTTAGAAAGTCAGTAAATCTGGGGTGCCTGGGGGGCTTAGCTGGTTGAGCATCCGACTCTTGATGTCTGCTCAAGCCATGATCTCACGGTTTGTGGGTTCCAGCCCCGCATTGGGCTCTGTGCTGACAGTTGGGAATCTCTCTTTCCCTCTCTCTTTCTCTGCTCCTCCCCTGCTGACATGCATGCATGCGCGCTCTCTCTCTCTCTCTCTCTGTCTCAACTTAAAAAAATAAAAGTCAGTAAATCCTTCTTAGATGGGGCAGAGAAATCCTGAAGGCCCCTTCCAGATCTATGCTCTTATAACGCCGGCTCACCAGACAGGAATTACTCAGCCTTCCTCAGTTGCTTTAGGAAATAACTGTTTGTGTCTGAGCCACCAGAAAGGGATGGGGGGCTGAGAGAGGGGGAGAGGACTTCCTTGTGTACAGCTGTGTCAGTTTCCACCCGAATTCACTTTTCATATTCATGTTTAAATTAGTATGGGTTTTTTTTTTTCTCTTTTACAATGAATATATACCTTTATAACATTTACACATAATGCTGTCAAGATTCTTCTATGGATTGGACTGCGTTTCTATTCCTAACACCGTGGATAGCCCAAGTGGCAGCTCAAGAAAGGCCAAATGAATGAATGAATGAATGAACGGAGGTTTTGAGCTGTGATGGGTCTAGAAACTCATTTACTTTAGAATCTAGGGGTGTAGAGCAGTCAACAAACTGACATTATCCATAGATATTAAGTAAGTTGTTACTTTAATGCAATAACCCGGCATGCTTAATTACTTCAATTACTTTGAGCAACGGCAATTTGTTGGCCACTTACCATGGGTCTCAGATTGTGCCAGGCACCAGGACCAGCGCCAGAGAGGACCAGGAAAGAAGGGGAAGAGTTGGTCCCTGGGTGATGGGCTGGGACATGCACAAATAGAACAAAATGCACAACGCAGGAGTGGTCTGTGCATCCCCCACGGGCTGACCTAGACTGGGGAGGCCCTTGTGTGGAGATGGTGCGGTAATGGCCTGGTTGGCCTCTTTGCTGGTCTAGATGACCTTGGCCAAGTCACTTCACATCGTTGGAAAGCAGTATTCTCTTCCATCAAAGGGGATGCTTAGTCTCAGTAGGTGCACACAAAGTCCCTCGCCTCTAACATGGTCATTTTCTCTTTGTCTTCAGGAACTATCTGGAAGGAACAGGGATCTGTATAGGCCAGAGGTCAGAAGCTGGACTTACAGAGGCCTAATATACATGTTTGGGGCTCAACTACTAATGGTTCTTGGGGCTCTCTTCAAATTCTATCTCAAAAATGTAACATGTAAAATCATCTCACATTTAAAATGCACCCAATTTCACATAAAAATCCAATTTTTCTGGAAGATCGGACAGCACATGGAAATGCTAGCCCAGAGGTGGTGGGCGCTGTTTTCCCGTTTACTTTGGACCTCTCTCGATGGCTTCTTATCTGTCCTAGTCAACTGACTGTTGACCGAGGTTCAGAGCAGGTATTTGGAACAGAAATTCAAGTTTATGCTGCAAGCAAGTGATTTTCGTGGAGGTATGTCCATGGAAGGGGGCGGGAGCCTTTCCTAGGAGGCATATCAGAAGGTCTGTGTGAGTTTTCAATCCCAGAGGTCCTGAAGACACCTCCTCTTCCCACTTCCTTACCTGAAAATCAGTGGGCATCATCACAAGCCACTGTATGGATGAGAGCACTGGGCAAGGAAGCATGCACGGCCATCACTGAAGTAATGGCAAGAAGAGCTAGCATCCACTGAATGCTGGCTCAGGTCTGGCACTGCTCTAAGCCGTATGACACTGCCAGTCCCATTTCACAGATGGAAACTGAGGCATCAAGACTTTCGTTACTTTCTGTAGAGTCCTGGGTTGGCAGGTGACAGAGCCAGATAGTGGTTCTGCAGATGAAATCAAGGTTGGGAGCTACAATTGTCCACAGGGGGTGGGGGGCCCACGGAAACTGGTGGCGGTGAGCCACGCCAACTCGGATGGGCACAGCGGGCCGTGGGGGCTAAGTGGACGTGGATGTAATGGTTGGAAAAGCAATCCCAGCAGAAGATCTTTGCTCCAACACAGAGTGTGTTCCTCTTAACACACTGTTAACCTCGTCCAGACAAATCCTTAAACAAATCAAGTAAAGAGGCAGCTCTGGGTTTTATAAATCAACTTCATTTTCTTTTTTTGTAGGTTCACATTCATGCATTTGTGTCTACCAGACGGAAATGGGGTTGAGTGTCTGACAGTGGCCTGTGCTTGCCAGTGCAAAAGCTGGGCGGGACACTGGAGAAAAAGCCCACCATTCAGTACCATAACTAACTTCCACGGATGGCTCATGAGCGTCAGCGTCATTACTTGTATCCTCAGTCTTCCCAAAAAGCACTGGATGCCCCGATTTCAGGCGGGTTTCCCCTGAAAGTTAAGAAATTCACAAAGTGCTAATGGAAATCCAAAGAGAGGGGGGCAAATGATTGCCTGTATGGCTGATTTTTCCCTAATGCACTTTGCAAAGCGGGGGAAATGGTGTAGCGTGTATGACGACAGGAAACTCACTTGTCTATTACTTCAGCCCGCCTGGGGACTGCTGGGAATTGAAAATGAAGAATAGGTTACAGAGGTGATTTCCAGAGGGAGAAAGAGTGGAACATGGAAAAGAAAGGTCAGAGACAGAAGAGATGGGACACGTCAATAGGAAAGAGAATGCAGTGTGGCATTGCCAGGGAGAAGCAAGGGGTGGCAGAGCATAGTATGGAAACCTCTGGAATCAGCAGCCTTCATTTGCTTTTTCTTTTTTTTGAAAGCAGTTTGGAGAATCTGGAGACGACTCACAAAAACAGGGAACCAAACCACCTGACTTCAGAGAACATTCCAGGTGAACATATTTCAACATTTCAGAGGGATCGTTGGCTGTATTTCAGTGGGTTTGGTTTGAGAGAAATGGCTGTACGACACCAGAAAGCTTGGCTGTTAGTCAACCAAATGTTATGGCCAATAACTTTCCTGCCACTCTAAGAGGAATCACTTTGAAAAATGTGACAAGTGTCTGCAGACACTTCGGATACAGGTTATGAGAACCGCCGATGCCCCCAGATACCACTGCAGATTCTCTCTTTGATTAAAACAACAAGATTCCTTTTTAGCCAATAAGTCAGTAAAGTCTGGTTCAAAGGCGCTCAAACTTGCCACCTGTTACTTCAAAAGCTCTTTCAATTCCCTGAGCAATTCACTGTAGGGCACTTGCACTCCCGGGTGTGGTTTCCATCAGTTTCTAGCCATGCTCTCTGTGTAAAGGAAGTATCAATCTCCAAAGGTAGATTTTTCAGTCAAGACCCGTCCATGGAGGTATTTGCCTTACAGCTGTGATGGTGGAAATGGAGAAATGTCCTGTCTGTATAAAATAGGTGAGGATCTTCAGAGCATTGACAGGAAATCTCAATTTTGATTCAGTTTTTAAAATTAAATGTTGAGGGGCGCCTGGGTGGCTCAGTTGGCTGAGCGTCCGACTTCGGCTCAGGTCATGATCTCACAGTTTGTGGGTTTGAGCCCCATGTCGGGCTCTGTGCTAACACCTCAGAACCTGGAGCCTGCTTCTGATTCTGTGTCTCCCTCTCTCTCTGCCCCTCTCCTGCTCATGCTGTCTCTATCTCTCAGAAATATTTTTTTTAAAAAAACACACATTAAAAAATTTTTTTTAAATAAAATTAAATGTTGAATTGACGGGCAATCCCTTGTCTGTGTTTTTGTAGATGAGTCTGCTACCTTGTAAACTGGGCCCAAACATACATAAAAATACTTTAAGGCACACTGAATATTAGTGAAAGGCAAATAAAAAAGAGCCACCATGAGATACCACCTCACATCCATTAGGATGGCCACTATAAAAAAAAATAATGACAAGTTTAAGGGACGTCTGGGTGGCTCACTTGGTTGAGCGTCTGACTCTTGATTTTGGCTTAAGTCATGATCTCAAGGTGGTGAGAGCGAGCCCCACATCAGGCTCTGCGCTGGGCATGAAGCCTTCTTAAGATCGTCTCTCTCCCTCTCTCTCTCTCTCTGCCCCTCTACCCCCCCAAATAAAATAACAAGGGTTGATGATGATGTAAAGAAAGTGGAGCCCTGGTGCAACATTTGTAGGAATGTAAAATGATGGAGCTGCTGTGGGAAACAGAATAATTAATGATCTGAGGAGCGGCCCCTCACATAATTAAACATAGAATTTCCCTATGATCTAGCAGTTCCATTTCTGGATCTGTCACCAAAAGAATTGAAGGGAAGGTTTCAAAGAGAAATTGCTATACCCTCGCCCATAGCAGCATTATTCATAACAGCCAACAGGCAGAAGTGACTCAGCGGCATACCCTTCACCCTGAAAAAAGAAGGAAATCCAGACACAGGCTACAACTCGAATGGACCTTGAGGAGATAATGCTGAATGAAATAAATCGGACACAAAAAGACAAATCCTGTATGAGTCTAATTACACGAAGTGCCTAGAGTCATCAAATTCATAGGGACAGAAAAGGGGCACTTACCAGGGACTGAGGAGGGAGGATGGGGAATTACTGAGTAATAAGTATAAAGTTTCAGTTTCGCGAGATGGAAAAGAGTTCTAGTGATTAGTTGCACAAGGTGAGAGCTTATGAAAGATACCAGGTGGCACGCTTCATGGAGGGCCATTAGTGTAATAATCTACCACAATCTTCAGAAGAATGGTTTTATTTATATATATATTCAATCTATAGTTTACAAATCAATAAAAGAATAAAGGGAGGAAATGTAGAAAACACAATCCAAGAGAAGATCAGAAATGAGGGAACAAAAGGCAAAGATGAAGGATAGAAAAGAGAATCTAAAAAATACCATGTTAAAATAGGCCTAACCGTGTCATTAATTAAAATAAAAAGGGAAGACTTAATTGTCTCTGTTAATATTTTATTAAAAAATGATAATTACCCTAAAACATCTGGATAGTGGAGTTACCCGTGTCTCAATGGGTTTCTTTGCTTTTCAATATGTTTGAGGTATTTCCTGATTTTAAAACAAAATCAATTATAAAAGGAGCAAGGGGGAAAACACGTTTAGAATCAGTGTAGAAATCTTACTAAGAAGATAGGAGTAGATCTCACCAAATGCTGGCAAGGATATGGAGCAACAGGAATTCTCATTCGTTGTGGGTGGAAATACAATAGGGTGCAACCACTTTGGGAGACATAACGTAGTTTCCTACGAAAATAAACAGATTCTCATCATATGACTCAGCAATTGCACTTTTTAGTATTTGCCTACATGAGATAAAAACTTAGGCCCACACAAAATCTGCACATGAATATTCATAACAGCTTTATTTATCATTGCCCAGATTGGATGCAACCCAGTAGGCAGCACCAACAGACTGTGATAATCCAGACAATAGAATATTGTTCACCAATGAAAAGAAATGAAGGGCACCTGGGTGGCTCAGCGGGTTAAGTGTCCGACTCTTGATTTCGGGTCAGGTCATGGGCTCACGGTTCCTGAGGTTGACCCCTGCATCTGGCTCTGCGCTGACAGCATGGAGCTTGGCTGGGATTCTCTCTCCCTCTCTCTCTCTGCCTCTCCCCTGCCCTTGCTCACTCATGCATGCATGCTTTCTCTGTCTTGAAAACCCTTTGAAAAAAAAAGAAAAGAAATGAGCCATCAAGCCATGAAAAGACACGGAGAAATCCTAAAGGCACATTGCTAAGTGAAATAATCCAATCTAAAACACCAACACTGTATGATTCCAACTCTATGATATTATGAAAAAGGCGAAAATGGAGACAGGAAAAAGATCGGTGGGTACCAGGAACTTTAGGGGAGAGAGGGACAAGTAGATGGATGTGTGTAAGACAGTGAAATTTTCCGTCTGGCACTATAATGGTGGACACACGTCGAACTCATTGAATGTATAACACAAAACGTGTTATACCCTAATGTAAACTATGGACTTTACATAATAATAATGTCAGTATTGGCTCATCAGTGGTAACCACTGTAGCGCATTAACACAAGATATTAATATTAGGGGAGACTGTGGGTGGAAATGGTGCTTGAGGAATAAATGGGAGATCTGTATTTTCCATTCGATTTCCCCATCAACCCAAAACTGCACTAAAAAATTAAGCCTATTCATTTAAAAGAAAAGTGAGGTGTCAGAATAATAATTCCCTAAACTCCCAAAAATTACAATGAGAAAAAAAATTACTAATGCAACTCTTCTGAAAAACAAATGGGGTCAAAGAACAGACTTGATGTTTTGGGTAAAGCAGCTTTCCTTCTGAAGGCGCAGAAGGCTGGTCATTGCAGCCAATCTCAGACATCTCTGGAGGGCAATCTGAGCTCCAGAGTTTCCCGTGGGGTCAGCAAAGGATGTTGTACCTGCACCACAGCAGGACTTCTCAACCTCTGCCCAAGCTTGCTTCCCTAACCCCCTTCCTTCTACAGATATTGGTCCCAAGCGCAGTCCCTCATAAAAATCCTGGGAACTCATCCTTCCCCAGCTACATATTATCAGCTGACACCCTTGAGGAGCATGGCTCAGGGAGAAAAGTGAGACAATGAAGGTATGTCAATAAACAGTTAAAAACCAAAGTAGAGATGCTGAATAAAACATAGACAGTGATTGAGATAAAGTCCTCGGGAGATGTTGAATTGCAGAATGGATACCATCAAGAATGACCTAGCAAAATTCTATGCCAGTAGAGAGCAGAACAAGTATAACATTCTAAGTGGAAAAGAAAGATGTGTAACTCAACGAATTTTATATCCAGCCAAAATTGTCCTCAAGTCTAAGACAGCACAGCATATCCTTGAACATTTTCAAACAGTATCAACAATGTCCATTTATTCCATGAGTTCCAGTCCACTCTAAGATGTACCAAAAATGAGGCTCTCAGATTTTTTGGCTCTGTTGAATCACATAAAAATAAAAGCAAGGGCGACTTCGGCTCAGGTCATGATCTCACAGTTTGTGGATTTGAGCCCCAAACTGGGCTCTGCACTGACACCTTGGAGCCTGCTTGGGATTTTCTCTTTCCTTCTATCTCTGTCCCTCCCCCACTGTCTCTCTCTCTCTCAATAAATAAACTTAAAAAAAATAGTGTCAATATTATCAACCTCGATAAAGTAACATAAAGTATACAGTAAATTCTTTGTAAGTTACAGGGGTGAAAACAGGCATAAGCGTGCTAATTTACCCATGTTTTGAAGGAGAAAGTGAGTAAATACTGTCTCTATAAATAAGGTGTATACTTAAAAAAAAATCCAAATGCACACATTTTATTTTCTTAACTTTAGAGGTACCTTTTAGGAAACCACAGTCCCAGGGATAAAGATACATTTATTATTTCAATAATTCTTTAATTTTCATTTATTAAATGTTTTTGTTTATTCATTTATTTAGAGAGAGAGAAGTCGGGGGGTGGGGCAGAGACAGAGGGAGAGAGAGGATCCCAAGCAGGCTCTGAGCTGTCAGCGCAGAGCCCGATGTGGGGCTTAAACTCACAAACCACGAGATCATGACCTGAACTGAAACAAGAGTCAGAGGCTTAACTGACTGAGCCACCCAGGCACCCAATAATTCCTTAATTTTATTTCTTTATTTTTAACGTTTATTTATAGTTTTTGAGAGAGAGAGAGAGAGACAGCATAAGTAGGGGAGAGGCAGAGAGAAAGAGGGACACAGAATCCAAAATAGGCTCCAGGCTCTGAGCTGTCAGGGCAGAGTCCGACCTGGGGCTTGAACTCATGAACTGTGAGATCATGACCTGTGCTGAAGTCGCACCCCTAACCGACTGAGCCACACAGGTACCCCAATAATTCCTTAATTTTAAATTGAAGTTATCTATAGTTAGCATTTTAAAACACACACACACAAACTGACATGGACTGATCCCTGCATGTTTTGGCAGAATGTTACTATTCAATGTCCCCATCAGACCAAAGAAAAAAAAAAAAAAAAAGCAGGGTAACATATACTTGTATTTGCATAAACTATTTAGCAAAGGTGAGTGCTTCTGGAGAGTTTGACTTGAGGTTTGGGATCAGAGAGTCATACCTGACCGCATTTCTTGCAAATTTTTTTCAGTGTTGGTATAAATGTTTCCATCATTGAAAATGAAAGGAGAAACGAGCATAATCACAAAGAAATAACGCTTGAGAAAGTGGACACTGTACACGTGTTTGGCTGTGAAGAGGAGTAAAAAGTAGGAGTGTGTCTGGACTGGACACTGATGTGAAACATACCATAGTGGTGTGGGACACAGATCGGGTCATGTGTGTACAGGGTGTTTAGGAGGGAGTGCCCTTGGGTCTAACACCTGGAGAAGGAAGTGGCGTGAGGTGGGGGCCTGGGAGAGGGGGGAGCAGGCCTGGGCCAAGTGACAAGTTCAGCTGTGATGCAAGCCCAGCCTCCTCTGCCCACCTCACAGGAAGCCCCAGTCCCAGGCTAGCCCTCCAGATACCTCTGGGGGTGGCTGGGATGGCCAGGCCTCTGCCTCTGCACCAGTCACTGGATGGGGCCACCCTGGCAAGGGGTAGGACGTTCCGCCCACCCAGCTGCTCTCTACAGTTCTCTGCAGTCATGGGGGGAGGGGGTCCCATCCGCCAGACTTGGGTGGGGGGTGGGGGGGCCTGATGAGTTGGGGGAGGGGATGGGAAAGAGACAGCCTTGACACAGGAATGGCGAGATCCAGAGCAGCGATGGGGTCCCTCTGTGCGGGGCTGCTGCAGCCAGAAGGGGTTTGGGGTGGGTGTTAGTGTGGAGGTTCAGGGCGGGGGGGAGAAGGTGTAGACGATCCCCTTTACCATCTATGTTCTCAAAGCAGCTTGGAGAAATACTGTCTCTTGGCAAAGTGGGCCTCCGAGAGCCACTTCGGGGAGTTGCGGGAGCGTTCATAGGAGGTTTGTGGAGGGACAATTTCGTAGGTCCCGTCCCCTCTGTGGCATGGCTTCCTCCAGCACCCTAGGCTCTGGCCGGAAAGGTGGAAGACAGGGTCCACCTTGGAGGATTGCCTGCTGGGTACAAATGGAGGGAGAGAGGGGCCCAAGGCATTTGCTGGAGAAGCGCATGTCATAGACAATGCTACTGGGGCTCAGAAGGGCTGTGCAACTTACTCAACGCCACACAGCCAATACATGGGTTGGGAACCAGATTAGGGACAGTAGTGCTTACTCTGCTGCATCCCACTCCGGGGGGGGGGGGGCGGCAGGGAAGATTGGGTAATAAAAGGACTACCTACAGAGACGCTGGAGGAGGGGAGACACAGGAACGGCAGTCGGGGCACTCGTAAGGGCCAGGCCTCGAGAGGGGAGGTGGACGGCCATGCCAGCAGGGCCAGGCGACAGCGTGGAGAGGACTTCCCCGTGACTTCCAGGAAGGGACGATGGCCCAGCCAAGAGGCAGCCTTGGCGCGAGTACTTCTCCCTCAGTCTCCCCGCCATTCCCGCCCCACCCCCACCCCAATTTGGCAGAGGGCAAGGTGGGATGTGGAATCTGCACAACCTTGACTCCTCAGGACACAAGTCACCCAACCAGTCTGGGCATCAGGCTTCTTTTATCTCTAAGATCAGAGCAATCAATCACCCGCCTCCAGCGACGCGCAGAGGGCTCTTCCTGCCCCGGGGAGCTGGCCGAGCAGACCCGCAGCAGCGTGTGTAACACCCCTGCTTGGGCCAGGTCGGGCCTGGACGCGCTCCCTTGGGTGCAGGGGGCGGGGGGAGTCCGGCCACCTTACCCGGATGTTCGAGCCCCGCCTCCGCCTGACCAGCGGCACGCGCAGGGCTGGGCGCAGAGGGGCGCCCTCCACCCCCGAGGGGCGCCCTCCACACCCCGGGGAGGTGGGGATGATGCGGCCATCTAGACAATTCCGGAGACTCGGGAGGCCATGGGTGATCCGGAGCGCGCCAGCAGGCGCCGCAGAAGCCCAAGCGGGGGTGGGAAGTCCCCTTCCCCGTCTGCTGGGGTGACCCTAGGGCGACGGCAGCGCGCGATCCCCGCCTCCCGCCACCCGGCAGCTGTCGGAGCGCCCCCTGGCGGGCGGGCATCGGAGGCGCGGCCGTCGCGCGACCCCGCACCTCTGGCCGCGCGGGGAGGGGGAGGGGCGAGCTTGCAGCTGCGAACCCCCGGGAGGCCGCCTAGCTGGGAGGCATGGGGGGTGCGGGGCTCGGGGGAGGGGAGGCGGGCCGGGGTTCCGGTGACAGCCCCGCCGGGAGCAGAGGTGGGGCACCGACCCGGGAGGCCAAGGGTCAGGAGGCCGAGCTGGCAGGGGGCTCGAACAGCTGCGGGCACCTCCCTTCGCGAGGCCTGAATCAGAGAAACTTGGGGCGGAAAGTACCGCGAGGATCTTTGGACTCAAGTCCCCTCTTGTACAGATGGGGAATTTTAGGGCCAGGGAATGACCCGACTGGGTCGTAGGGCGGGTAGTCAGCAGGACCCGGGGGAAGAGGAAAAGGGACTGGCCCCCTAAGGCGGCCCTGGCCCCTTGCTGCCTAGGGCAACCCCCCCCCGCCCCGGAGGTCCCAGAGGAGCACCCCATTAGGTAATCCCAAACCAACCAACCAAAATAAAACATGAACCTCACGGGGGTGCTCAAATTGAACTGGCTCCTTTCTAGAGTTTCCGAACGCAAATATTTTGAATCATCTCACCAAAAGTAAACGTTTCTCCAGTTTTGGGTGGTGGCGCTTAGCTGCTGGCCTGGCTCCGGGGTTGGGGGACCCTGCACTGCCGAGCAGTGTTTAAGGACAGGGTTCAAACTGGGTTCACGGCCAGCTTCGCCACCAGCTCGGGGACGACGGGAGGGAAGGCGCTGGCCGAGCGCGGACCCTGCGGCGGCAGCCCAGGCGTGGGGACTCTCGGGGCGCATTCCGAGCCCGGCGGACCCCCCAGCCGAGTGGACGGAAGGGCCCAGGTGCCGGGTCACAGCCCAGGCTGCGCTCTGCCGCCGCCTCACAGCTCGCCCCGGCCGACCTCGGGCGCCGGGAGCGCCGAGAACTTGCCCCCCATTGTTCTGGAGGGGATTGAACGAGCGCCGGGCGGACTCGGGCGGCGACTTGGCTCCGGGGTGCTCAGCTCTGCGGGACGCTCCGGGCAATTTCCGATGCCCACGTTTTTGCTTCCACTCGCTCCCCCTTTTCAACTCCCCAGGGAGGGGGGGGGGGAGTCCTAAATATATCCGGCGACTTGGATTTGTAATCCCCTACTTCTTTTCTTTTACATTTGACTTCTCGAACCCTCAGGACACACAGACCATTTTTATTAGGAGTATCAAAATCCTTTAAAAGCAAACACACACTTACAAATTGTAAGGTTCACACCCAACCAGGCCTGAAGTTAGCCACACCAGGAGGTACAGTTCGCGCGGACACACAAATCGTAAACCACTACCACTCTCTCACCTAAGTCCTCAAGAGTCAACAAACTCCTAGCTCCTAGCCTCTCCCCCCACCCCCCAATAAGAATTTATGAAAGACACATCCGTTAGAGATACTGTTTCCTTCTTGCATTTCCAAAATAAAGCATCGGGCTCATGCTCAGAAACGCATTCTCGTGTTTTAAGAGTTCAAAAGAAATTCGTGATTGAGTTTAAAATTGGGCGAAGAAGTCACTTGTGATGAACAAATACAACATCCCAGCCACAGGGGAAAAGAAAAGCTGGAAAGAAATCCTCCCTGCGAACAAAAAAGAGGCAGGAAAATCCTACCTAAATGTCACTCCCCTCCGGCCCCGCCCCCGGCAGTTTTGTGGGAAAGTGTCTTGGGCTCAGGGTAGTTACAAAGGGGTGGCCCGGGGCACAGCTGGGGCGCGTGGGTCCCGTGGTGGCCTCTGGGTTTTCTGGACACTCTCGGGTCATCGCCACCTTCTGGCACAGCTTCCAACCGGAGGTGCTAAGGGCAGGCTGTTGGTGTGTGTGTGTGTATGTGAGTGTGTGTGTGTGTGTGTGTGTGTGTGTGTGTGCGCGCGCGCGCTCCCGGAGTGGGGTTGCGGGGACGCGGGGCGCTTGGGGACTTTTACTGAGCGGGGCAGGCGGCCGAAGTCTAGCGTCAGTCTGCGAGCCGTGGGACTAGGGCTCAGGTCAGTTGTGCAGCGCAGGCTTGCGCGACACTGAAACGCAGCGAGGGCGGCGGCTCCGGGTGACTCACCCCGGGGGCGACTCTCAGTCGGGGGGCCGCGCTGGGGTCGGAATCGGAAGGGACGTTCCGTCCCGGAAAGGCGCGAAGCCGGGCGTTGGAGGCCCGCTGTGCCCGCCGGAGCCGAGTGTGCAGGCTTGGAAAACTTTCCGAACGCGACCGGGATGAGCTTGAACATCCCGAGCTTCCGAACTCCAGCCGCCGGGGCGAGAATGCGGCAGCGCGGGGGCCCCCCTCGCCCGCGCTTCCGCAGCGAGGGTTTCCAGCTGCGCTCCGCGCCCCGAGGGCCCCTTTGCGCACGAGAGCTGGAGAGAGCGTCTTCCACTTGGACTTAATAAAGCGCAGCTCAGCGACCGATTTGCTCGAAGTTGAGCAACAACACCTGATCGTTGGTGCAACGGGTCAGCAAAGCAAACCGCCTCCTCGGTGAAGGCGCATGGAATGCTGGCTTTCATATTTATTCAGGGAAAGGAGGGGCGGGGAGAGAGAACAATTTCTTAAACCCAACGTCCCCCCAACGAACCCGGATCCGGACAAAACTTTCTGCACGTGACGTTCACACTGGCTTCTCGACCACGTTGCTTTTTACCAGACTCGCTCCCCCGACCTTTCCTGCCAGTTAGGGAGCAGAGGGAAGATTTTTCTTGGGGACCGTTTACACCGATCTCAGTTAACTAGCAGCCCGCAAGAGATCAACTCCTAGCAAAGAATAAGAAGGGAAAACTTAAAAAAAAAAAAAAAAAAAGTTGACAGCCTTTTACAAACTTCCCACTTAAACTTCCGACACCGCTGTCTGTTCCGGAAGGCACCCCCTTTCCGGGTCCCCAGCGTGGGATGGTCGCGTTTGGGGGCTGCAGGCGTCCCTGGCCCGAGTCTCGCTCTTCCAGCCCCCTTCCTACCGCACAACATAACACGCACATCTCGGACATGTGGATCGAGACTCGAGTCCCCAACACG
The DNA here is from genome assembly GCF_003009895.1 of Hyaena hyaena. Lineage (NCBI taxonomy): Eukaryota > Metazoa > Chordata > Mammalia > Carnivora > Hyaenidae > Hyaena > Hyaena hyaena. The sequence continues at coordinate 4,603,170 of NW_024080659.1, read as the reverse complement.
AGGACAACTCCACGCCAAGACGGAGCCAGTGCGCAAAGGCGCGCGGCAGCCGGAGCGCAGCCCCGCGCCGCTCGGCGGGGCCGGACCTCTCCCCACCCGCGGTCAATCCTGCATCCTTCCCACCATCTGCTACTGTCACCAGCTCCCGGCTCCGCCCCCTGGCTCCGCCCCTTGCCCCGCAGCCAATAGCAACCTCCGGCCTCTCTCCACCGCCCCAAACCCTTTCCACACCCCCACGTTCCGGGAGCCGGTTGGCTGCTGAACGCTCGGTGGAGCGCCCGCAGAGGCAGGGCGCTCCGGCCTTCTGGTAGGCGGAGGGAGCCGTCAGTCCGGAAGGCTGGGCCCGCCCACCCCACCTCGGTCTCGGGCGCTCTTCCTGCGCAGTTCTTCGCAGCCTCCGCGGGGACGTGCCGGGGCCGCTCCCGAGGCTCGGAGGGCAGGCCCGCCAGGAGGCAGCCCCGGCGAGCGGCCGTGCGCACCGTCTGGAGTGGCCGCGGGAGCGGGGGCGCCGCGTTCTCCCGCCGGAGCAGGAGCAGCCCTTGGGCCAGCGGTTGCCGCCACCGCGACTTGGGTTCCAGTTGAGGCTCCTCCCGGGCAACATGTCAAAAGCCGCCACCGCTCCAGCTGCCGCCGCCACCTGGGGAAGAGCGGCGGCGGCGGCGGCGGCCCCGGGCGCGCGGGGACAGTAAGCCGGCCCGGCCGGGCGTCCTGCGGGCCAGGGAACCCCCTCCGCGCTCACCGCTCCGGCGGGCCCCGCGCCATGTGCTGAGCCATGTCCCCCGCCGCGCCCCCGGGCCGCGCATGGGGCAGCGCCTGAGCGGCGGCCGGTCCTGCCTCGATGTCCCCGGCCGGCTCCTGCCGCAGCCGCCGGCGTCCCCGCCACCGGTGAGGAGGAAGCTCGCGCTGCTCTTCGCCATGCTCTGCATCTGGCTCTACATGTTCCTGTACTCGTGCGCCGGCTCGTGCGCCGCCGCGCCCGGGCTGCTGCTGCTGGGCTCCGGGTCCCGCGCCGCCCACGCCCCGCCGGCCCCGGCCCGGGGTCCCGACGCGACTCCCCCCAGGCTGCCGTTCCTGGCGGCGCCGGCGGCCCCGCTGGCTGCGGGCAGGGAGCCGGCCGAGGGCGCCGCGAGCCAGGAGGAGCAGAGCCCCGAGGCGCCGGACTCCCCCGGCCCCATCTCCAGCTTCTTCAGCGGGTCCGGGAGCAAGCAGCTGCCGCAGGCCATCATCATCGGCGTGAAGAAGGGCGGCACGCGGGCGCTGCTGGAGTTCCTGCGCGTGCACCCCGACGTGCGCGCCGTGGGCGCCGAGCCCCACTTCTTCGACCGCAGCTACGACAAGGGCCTCGCCTGGTACCGGTGAGCTTCCCCAGCAGGGCCAAGTGCAGGGGCGGCGGGCGCGATCCAGACCCGCCGAGGACGGAGACGTGGCATGTGCCGGGGGAGTGACAGGGGCGCACGGCCTCCGACCCCCGGGGGCGGGGAGGGGCGGATGGAGGCACACCCGGCCCCCGGCGTGGTACGCGGTGCGCCGGGCTCCGCTCTCGCCACGACCCGTAGCAACTTCTCGAGGAGGTCTGGCGGCTCCGCGGCCCACGGCGCCCCGGGGATTAATCAAAGAAGGGGGGGTGCTCAGCGACGGGGCCCACTTAACGGAGGCCGTTTCCCAAAGCAGCCCATCCCGCGTTGCGCGTGTTTTCTTTTTCCTCTCGGAGCGCCGGGACGGTCTGCGCCCAGCCGGTCGCGGTCTCCACCCTAGACCAACTTCGAGAGCTGCTTCTGCTGCCCAGATGGGGAAGGGGGTGGGAGAGACAGACGGCGTCTGTAAGCTTTTTTTTGGTTACGGTCGTACTCCTTGCTGGAAGCCGGAGACGGCCAGGCCCGCTCGGCTGGCGGGCAGCTCGGGCTCGGGAGGGTGAGCTGGGCGGGGGGCCGGGCGGCGCGGAGCGTGGAGCGGTGCTGGTCCCTGTCGGGCAAAGGGGCGCACTGCAGCCGGCGGGAGCGGCTCTGAAGGCTCGGGGGCGCCTCCGGCGCTGCTCGCTCGTTTCCCGGGCCTCCCGGGTCTGGGTGCTGGGAGAGCGCGGGCAGGGACGCGCGTCTCCGAGGGCCCTGCACAGCGTCGGGGCGCAAAGAAGGTTAGGGGTTCATTCATTGAGCATCGTGCTTTACCCGAATTTCGCTTTTCGGGTCGCGTTGTGGGTCGGGGTGCAAAGGGGGCAGCGGCCCTTGGGGTCGTCATCACGACCTCTGCCCCAACGCTTTTCAAAGCGATGGGTCTTTGGAGTGAGGTTTGGGGTTGACCGAGCTTCCGGGGAGGCGCGGGGCGGGCAGGGAGGGTGTCCAGACTCCGGCCTTCGGAAAACTTGGTCGCCAGCCAGGGGCTCGACCAACGGCCTCCACCCCTGTCCCTCTGGCCCTGAACCCCCAACCCTCGCAAGTGTGACTCTGCAGTTCCCGGCAGGCACCCCTCCAGGTCCAGGATGCTCAGGACTTCGAGGAAACAAAAGGGTGAAGTCGAACCGAACCGCGTTCCCTGCTCCCACCCCCGCCCCCCTCATGGCCCCGGGAGAGATAAAAGGGGGCTGACCCGGCGGATTAAAATCGCTCTCTTCCCAGCCTCGCCCTCCCCCTCCCTTTTGTCCCTAATGTTTTTATGATTGTCAGGAATCGCCCGAGTCTCGAGGTTTAGCCAGCCGTGACAGTCACGCTTCCCACCGTTGCCGGGCTCTGGTGGCCGACGTCTGGATTCGCGTCCGGGCTCTGGCAGCTCGCTGGTGGCGCCGAGCCTCAGTGCTGCCATCCGTGCAGTGGGTGGGGATTCTGCGGTTACCTGCCCCCCCCCCCCCCCCCCCCNTCCTTCACTTGGACAGGAAGCTCTTAACTGTTTTCTTTCATGCTTCCACCCCCCCCCCCCCCCCCCCCCCCCCCCCCCCCCCCCCCCCCCCCCCCCTGCAACAAGTTTACCTACCGCAAGGCCACAGTGATCCCCCCCCCCCCCCCCCCCCGCCTCCAGGGATGAGAAATCCGGGAGCCGGGAGGGCAGGCCGTCGCGAGCGCCTTTCCAGGGGGAACCCGCCAGGGGCCGGAGGCAGCCCGGGATTTTCTCCGATCCGAAAGCGGGGGGCCGGGTCGGGAGGAGCTGGCTGGAAAGCCGCCGAACCGGCGACGGCGGGCGTGTTAGAAGCACCCGGGGCAGGCTATGGAAATCCCCGCTGCAAGACCCGCGCGGCGTCTCCGGCGGCCGCGCTCCACCTGCCGCGTTCCTTTTGATGGACTCCAAACTGCGGAACACGGAGCGAATGCGCGCTGGAGACGCTCGCCGCGCGCCGGCGGCCGGGAGCGCGACAGCGGGGACCCTCGGGCGGGACCCGTGCCCGCGGGGCGGCGTCGCGACCGGCTGCGCGGGGCGCCAGGCCTTGGGGGCGGGGGCGCCTCGCCGTCTTCCCTGGCCATCTCCCTGAACCCGGGGGCCGCGCTGCCGGGGACCCGGAGGTCCCGGGCCCGGCGCGGCCACCCCGCGGACCGGGTGGCGGGAGGAGCGAACTGCAGACCCCACGGCTCGTCCCTCGCGCTGCTCAGCAGCGCCCTGTGGGGCCGCAGGCTTAGTGGATGCCTTCAAGACAGGAAAAAAAAAAAAAAAAAAAAAACAAAAATCCAAGTCTTTTAAGTGCCATCTGCTTACCTAATTTTTTAATTGATGAAGGATATTCTGGACGTCTGGGCAAATGTGTGGACCTAATTATTTTGAAGGCAGCCGTTTTAACTTTAAACAGACCCCACCGGGAGGAAAGGCCTGTCCCACAGCGCTTTTCCTAAAACCCGGTGCCCTGGCTGTTCTCTGGGCTCAGCCAAGCCTCGCTGCTCGCCAGAGGTGTGCCCCCGTGGTATCTCCCGCTGTGTCCGGACGGTCAGGCCGCAGACTGCAGAAGAGTGTAAATAATAATTAACCGGAGAGTTGCAGTTGGGCTACGTGGTTAAAGTGTGTTCTCAAAAGCAGAAAGTAGGAGAGAGGGGAAGACATTTCGGAGGCATTTGGACATTTTCAAGGCATTAAGAAAATAGGGGCACGGATGGTTGAATCCGACAGTCAGCGTGGCAGTGTGTAGGGGAAGGAGGTCTTGGCTGTGTCTGAGCAAGTCGTTAATGGGTTTAATCGGTTGGTAACACGCTGCTGCTAGTGGCCTCACCAGTAGCCCAGGCCCTGGGCAGATTGGCGTGAAGTTTTAGGACTTGATCGGAGGTCTTTTCCACTTGGCAGAATGAGACCGTGGCAGACGGAGGTGCAGGGCTTATGGTAAGAACGAGCCTACCGGGGTGGCTTCTCAGAGCTCACCTTGCCACCCGCCAGAAATCTGGAATTTTCCGCCGCTTTACCTGCTGGGAAAAAAGAAAAAAAAAAAAAGTGCTAGTAGGTGCGGTTCATCTGCTCCTGACCTTGAGTTTGGTTTAGTCTGGGATGAAAACTCTTGTGGGTTTATTTTTCCAGGCCATTATCCAGCTCGCTCTTTCTGTCTCTCTGCTCAGGCCTCCAAAACTTAACAGGTGCTCAGAGGATTCCATGAATTGGTTTATCAAGATGGGGTGAAATTGGCTTTTACCTTCTGTTCCATGTTTGTGAAGGTGTGGGAGAAGCATGGGGCCCCTTACATACCCCCGAGGTGGAGAAATCACCCACATTTAGGCTCTGAATATTGACTTCAACTTTGAATTTAAAATTAAGTATGTACATTCTGCAATATGTTTCTCTTTTTGATTTGGTTTAAGCTTGGTAGACTTGCAAGAATTTTAATGACCCCAGTTTGGGGATTATGTTAGCTAAATATTGTGTGATTATGATTGTTGTTGTTGTTTTTTGTTTTACTTATTTCTAGGAGACAGAGAGAGAGACAGCGTGAGCAGGGGAGGGTCAGAGAGAGAGGGAGTCACAGACTGAAACTGGCTCCAGGCTCTGATCTGGCAGTCAGCACAGGGCCCGACGTGGGGCTCGAACCCACGAACCGCGAGATCATGACCTAAGCGAAAGTCAGACGCTTAACCGACTAAGCCACCCAGGCGCCCCGTTTTTTTGTTTGTTTGTTTGTTTGTTTGTTTTAAGGAGAGAGAGAATTATGCCTTAGACATTACAGCGGCAGAACTCCTTCCCCGCCCTGACTCTTCTTTCCATTTTTGGTTGTACAAAAATTAGCTGACACTTTAATGCTGTGGCCACATTAAAAAAAAAAAAAAAGTATAGTGTGTGGGTGGTTTAATAATGCTGATAGCTAACACTTACTGAATGTTTTCCCTGTGTGCAGGCACTGTTTCAAGTTTTACAGGATTAGCAAATTTAATCCTCATTACAGTCCTGTGAAGTAGGTACTTTTATAAGCCAAGAAACACAGGCGCAGAGAGGTTAAGCGACTGGCCCAAGGTCTCACAGCCAGAAGGAGACAGAGCTAGGATAGCAAGCCCGGGCAGTTCTGATCCAGGGGTCCCTCTGGGCTGTGCTGGCCCTGGTTTAAGTGACCAGAACAGGAGGTTGGTGACAGATGATGAGTTCAGAACTGGGTTAGCTTTGGAAGAGTTTGAGTTTTCTGTTGTACCTTTTCCAGTGACCTCACTGGACTGCTCACTTTTGTGAATCGATGTAAAAGAGTATCAGCCCCAGAAGAGGCGAGTTAACTACATCCCAAGTTGGCTTATAAACTAGAGTAAGGGTAATTCCATCACTATAGAAGTTTCATTTCTATGCCTGGACAGGACAGAGTCAAAGGAGTCATTAAAATTACAAAAATCTCCTCAAATATAATGGCTGAGAAAACATAGTGAGCGTCCCTACGGGTTTATTCTCTTCCATTTGCCCTCTTTTAAGGCTGGCGGGCGGGGGTGGGAGGGAAGCTTGGAGGGGGACTTAGAGTTAAATAGGATGTTCCAGAACTTTCAGGGGTGAATTTATTCCTACACAAAACAAAAAGCAGCACTCCAAATCAAAACTGAAAACTTGCACTTATTAACCAGAAGACAGTTATAACTAACACTTGGAGCAGATTTCTTTAGAATTAGGTTCTAAAACCCAGTAACTTCAGAAAATCTCTGTCTTGAAAGCCAGGAGCTGAAAATAACAGCTTTCCCTACGTTTCAGTTGAACAAATGCTGAGAAAACTAACTTCTCCCGTTTTCCTAGACTAGCTCTGAAAACGTGGAAACACTGCTTCCGTCTTCACCGAGGGAAATTTAAGATACGATCTGATTGGAGATAATCCTTTTTGAAGTAATTGCACTTTCTCAGTCGTGGACTTTAAACCAAATATGCAACCCCCTTCAAGCTGCTGGGTGAAGATCAAAAATCTACATTTATATGCAACAATTTGAAATACAAACCATCGTGTTACAAAGCTGTCAAGATTTATTAGCAAGACAGTGTAGCATGTGTTGAACTCTGTTTTTAATTAGGCACCTAAATTAGACCATAAAATGGTTGATTAATCTTTTACAAGTTGAGGGGAAAATATAACATAAATTAACCTAATCATAAGTGTTTTCCCAGATGCTCGGAGTTAATAAAATTGTCAATATTTAATAGCAACCTATTTGTTTTAGCTAAATAAAATGCTGAAATGTATGAATTAAATCACACTTATCTTTCAGGTGATAGGGCATTAGTGAACGGGTCTTCAGAAAATTAGCCTATGCCTTAAAAAATATTTACTGAAACAAGATACTATAATTGGGAATCAAGTGCGGAGTAAACTAGATTTTGCCTTTTTAATGGAGCCATGAGGATTAAACATGTACTGTTTAATAGAGACTAATATTTATAAAGACATTTTCCCAGCTAAAGCTGTGTTGTTGGATTTTTTTTTTTTTTTTAAGTGATCTGTCACAGCTGTTTTTCTAGTTTTGGTGTTTTTATTTCGTTCGAAGCAAAACTTGTTGAGATTTTTAAAACATCAATAGGACACAGAACCTCATTCCAAATGCATATGCTGGTTTTACAGACTTTTTGTTCAATGCATGTTGTAGGATATGAGGTTTTCTGTTCCATACGCTGACCCTTTTCAATCACTAAAATTATTTGAGTTAAAAGTGCTCTTGGAATTTAACAAAAAAAAGGAAAACAAACCCACCAGTCCGCTGGTTTTCTGAATCAGGGAAGTGGCGTTTGTTTAGAGCTTCAGAACTGAAATACGTGACTAAGGTTGCTTGCAGACTGTTTTTGTATGTCGGTACGTTTTCAATACTTTACATCCTCACTCTATGAACATGGAAATTCAGTTGATTGACAGAAACACAAAATGTCCACTCGAAAGGCAGAGCATAATGAGCACTTCTTTTGCTGTGAATAGAGTTAGTTTCCAAATAGGGCGCTACCTCTCTCATTTAACAGTGGGTGATTTCAGACAGTAAAGGAAATTTCAGTGCCAGGCTGCTGGGACAGTCAGGAATCCCAGCAAAATGAATTCCCGAAGTATGTGGCATATTTTCAAGGGTAATGAAGACAATATGGTGCCTACCTCAAATGAAAACATTTACCATGACCGAGAAGAAATGAGATCCTGATATCTTTGAAAGCTACTTGTAAGTAGAGCATGAAGCTTTTCCTAATACTTAAAACATTACCTTGTTAGAAATCTCCCATTGCTCTCACACTATATCAAAATAAAACTAACACCCAGTAAAACTGATGTTACTGTATATCGATATAGACATATATATATATATATATTTTTTTTTTCCCCTCAGTTTAGATTCAGGGAAAAGTTGAGGAGGGAGGAGCAATTAATTACCAGTTTGAATCACATGATGAAAAATAATTTTCACTGCAGCCAAGAGGCTGTGTTACAATACTGTTCATGCTAATAAAACCCATTAGTTTTCTTTGCAGATAGAGATGAGTTCTTCTTTTCCTTTGAATCTGTATCTTAAATTCTTTAAATGCACGCTTTTGTGACTTGAAACATTAAAAATAGCTTAAGTTCCTGGGTCATTCAGAAAATTTTCCCTCCTTGCATCATGGGTGAAACATGTTTAAGTAGCAAAGCTGTTACTGACCAGAGTTTGTTGGCCTCAGAGAGTTGCTTTTAAAAACTAGGACTGTGGATCCGGTTAGAGAGGCACTACAAAGGGGAACTGGTATTTTCTACGTGCATTATAATAAAACTATGTATGTTCATACATACATGCGCTGGGACTTTAATTTGATACGTTTGTTTACGAGCAGATGAGCCCTTGGGATGAAATATTTTTCTCCTAAATAGAGCAAATGGGTGAAAAGGAGGTTTAACATCAGGTCGGGCGGTTATTTAAGCCCACGCTGGACTCGATCTGGCCGAGGGATCGGTACTTTTAAACACTTTGGACAAGAGTGTGAATGATTGCACGTGCATTCTTCCAGCAGCTTGGGGGCAGAGGATCGAGACCCCCTGTCCTCCCCCTCCCCCTCCCCCAGATCCCTGTCCCACGCAGTGCACAGCCTCACCCTTGTTCAGAAACCCATCCGTGGCTGGAAGATTGTTCTGGGCAACAAATGGGGGAGCGAAAGAAATACACTGATATGGGGGAGAGAAGGGAGAAGCTGCGGATTTCTCACGCACACCCTCGACTGGATGGTGGAGGGGCAGGAGGGGAGGTCTGGTGACAGAAGCGTCCAACATGGCCCCACAAAGGCCCCGGGCGCGGCCACGTGTCTGTCACCGTCGGGGAGCCAGACGAGAGCCCGCCTGGACCTGGCGCCCCGGAAGGTGGCGCAGAAAATGGCTCCGCTGCTGGGATCCGTCAGCGCGGTCCCCGGGTCGCGCGGGATCACTGCATCTGGTCCAGGACCGCTGAGCCCCGGAGACAGATGGCGGAGCTTCCCGGGGCGGGGGCGTGGCCGGCGGCCGGGGCGGGGGCGGCCTCCCCACCCCGCGGGTCGCCCGCCGCAGCCACGTGACCAGCCCGAGCGCCGCGCTCCGGCCTCACCTGTTGGGTCGAGCCCGGTGGCGGCGGGGAGGGCGGCGGCGGGCCGCGAGCGCGCGCTGATTGGTCCGCGCGGATTCCAGCAGGCCAATGGCGTTCTGCCTGCGCGACAGCCCCGCCCAGGGGGGGGCGGGCGGAGCCGGGGCGGGCGGGATTTCCCCGCTGCCAGGCATCCCTGGGGTGGAGCCAAGCGGGTCCAGGACCTGGGTCGCCCTCCCAGCCGTGCGCCTAGGCGCGTCCGTTGGCTTTCTTCCTTCGTCCCCCTCTGTCTGTGTGGAGCCCTCCGGCGCAATTTCCCCTGCCGTCTGGAGGGGAGGTGTGCGTTCTCGGAGGGTCTGCCTCCGTCGGGTAGAGCTGGGGGTGCAGATCGGCCTAGCCCTCCCTGGATCGCTGAATGTCGGGGCGTGGCCCGGAATGAACGATGCCTGAGACGGGCGAGGAAACTCCCTTTTTGAGGGGAAGAGGAAGAGATGATGGCTCGGAAGGAAGTGAATCAGCAGAGTCCGTTTTCAAGCAGCACGTTTTTTCTCCTTGTCTCCGGCCCGCCCCTCCCCCCTTTTCTCTCTGGGGGGAGGAACTGTGTGATCCTGGGTTCACCCGCTTCTGTAAATGGGTGCCTGGAATGCGAGTCCGCAGGTTCCAGTGGGCACCCCAAACTAGCTGTACTTCCAAAAGTGGGGCCCGTTAAAGGACAGGATGAAGAGGAACAGGCCCTGGGTGGGGAGGGGAAGAGGCAAAGGAAAAGGCAAAATAACTCTCAGGCCCCCTTCTGATTCCCGAATCTGCTGGACGGAGACCAGGTGGCTCGGCATGCCCCTCCCCCCGACCATGCCCTGAGTCCAGTCCCGCAGCTGCCCCTGCGCACCGGGGGGTTGGAATGGCTCCGAGGGTGCAACGGGTGCAACCCGTGGTGCAACCCCGGAGCGCCCTCTGCGTCCCCCTCCCCCAGCCTGCAGGTGGGTACTCACAAGGTTCCCCTTCTCTGGTGCAGCGGAAGGTGGAGTGACAACCTTAAAAAGCCTCCTATCAGGATGGGATTTACACCGTGCCCTGGGACCACCTTTGTGCATTTCGAAGAGACCCTATTTTGGGGGAGGGATTTTTTGCAGACATGCAGGAGATGACCTGTACTAAAAGAACGGAACGCTGACCCAGGACAATGCTCTTTGCTGCAGGAGATGTTGAACAAATGCAAGATTTGGACCTCGGGTGCATTAAATGGGCTCCCCAGGGGAGAAGGACACACCAGGCAGACAATTAGAGAACAGTCTTTCGCTCCTGGATCATTCATTCCCAGTTCCTTCCCCCAGCTGAAAGGCCTCTCCCTCCCCCCTTGCTTGTTTCTAGGGCTGGAAACTAGGCCTGGCTCAGCCCAGCTTTTCCTCTTGATGTGCTGTTCCTGGGGTCCCTGGTGCCCTCCAGGCTGATTGTTCCAGAAGTCTCCAGACACTTAGCATATGCTAGTGCTGCCAGTTAACACAGATACACAAAGAAGTAAACATCCTGCTCCCAGCCCAGAGCTTTTACAGCAGCCCCAAGTGGGTGAGTGGGTGTGGGGGGGAGGGGTGGGCACGGAGAATACGTAGGAGAGCCCAGCGCTACTCTGTCACCGACTTGAAACACTCAAACGGAGGAAGGCAAAGGAGACCATTTGGAGTCTTTTTCGCAGTCAGTGAATAATACATTCTCCTAAATCATGCTGACCTATTTCTTCCCCACTCATTTAACAAGGATTTATTGAGCATTTACTTAACGAAAGAATGTTTATTTTTGAGAGAGCACAAGCAGGGGACAGGCAGAGAGAGAGGGACAGAGGATCCGAAGGAGGCTCCGTGCTGACAGCAGCAAACCCAACGTGGGGCTCGAGCTCACACACCATGACCTGAGCTGAAGCTGGCTGAGCCACCCAGGTGCCCCCAGCACTTGGCTTTTTAAAAAAACATAGAGACTTTATCTTTCAAAGCATTTTTAGGATCCCAGCAAAATGGAGTAAAAAGACGAGTTCCCAGGTACTCCCTGTCCTCAAAATGCACAACCTTACCCACTGTCCCCACGCATCACCAGAGTGGTACATTTGTCACCACTGATGAACTTCTGTGACACATCATTATCATCCAGAGTCCCCAGCTCACATTAGGACTTAAAGAGTTTACAGCATTGCACTTGATGTTGCCAGGTTACAGCTTTTGACAAATGTGTAGTGACACGCACCCATCATTTTAATATCCCCAGAATTAAGAATAATACGACTGCCCTAAAAATGCCCTTTGAACACTCGCTTTCGTCAAGTGCTATCCCAGGCAGCACTGGAAATACGAGGGACATGAACTTGTCCTTGAGGGGCCTGCCTGTTTGAGCCATTGAACTAAAAAAAAATCTGCAAGCTCAAAGACACCGCAAAGCACCTTAAGCTCTGATTTAAAAAATCGTGAGTCCTGCCGAATCACCGGTAATTTTGAAAACCGTTTTAAGGGGAACAGAAAGCATTCGATGAGATAGTGAAAATTAAAATGTGATTTTGTACAGTTTACTTTCCAGGAGCTTTCCAAAGACAGCTACGGAGATAGGAAGGAGAGGGAATGTCAATTACTACGTGATACAATAGGAAAAAAAATGGCTGTGTGCAGGGTGTGGTGCTTCTGTGTGACTTCCCCCACGTTGTGGAGGAAGAAAGGGAAGTCCTCGCAGACTGCTCAAGGTCCAACAGCTGGACCCACAGGTGGCTCAGCCTCTTGAACCCAAAGCCCTCCCAGATGGCCCTTGGAATGTCCTATCTTGGGGCTCCTGTACGTGGCTGAAATTGGACATGGTGCTCTAATGGACTGGGTCAAGCTTGCTTCTTTCCCCCCCAAAGACATCCGCACTTTTTTGCATTAAAATATGCCCAAGGTGATGTTTTCCCTCTCTTTTTCTGTCCCTGTGCTTACCTTTCCTTCTGCCGCAGTTCTGTTGGAATGACAGGGCGTTGATAGATGGCAGTGTTTCATGCATGTCACCCATGCGCCCACGATCACTTTCACGACACCCCCGGAGCCCATACTGTAGCGGTAAGATCTATGCATTTGGTGCTCCTTTTCTGACCGCAATCATCGCTTCGCTCACCAACCTGTTCTCTTTCACCTGTTTCTTGAGGGTGCCGGCCACCTCCACGTCACCCCCATTCTTGGTTCTCAGGATCACCCCGAAACCCTCCCACACCCTCCCTGTGCCCTGTTGCACATGGGAACTTCTGGATGGCATCGTCTTTCTTCAAACACCCGTTCAGAGAACTCCTTCACAGGCAGAAATTCCAGAGAGCTCATGGTCTCTGTAGCGACACGACGCACTTAAATCTTCTCAACGTGGCTTTATTTTCTACGTATTTTCTACTTTTTCAAAGACTTCCCTTCATCGTTGCTAAGAAGTGTGTTCTTTCTTTTCTGTGTTCTTTGAAGAAAATCCAAGACTTCACATTGTTTTATCTGGAAGTCTGGCTTTTTTTTAGGTCAGATTCTTTCATATGTACCTATAAGAATGCAAAGCAGAAGCGTGCAGCCTGATGAATGTTCACAAAGTCAACATCCCGAGGTAATAAGGGTTTAAGAACCTCCAAAGACACCCCTGTGCCCACGTTTGGTCACCATCCATGTCCCAAGGACACACCACCCTCCTGTCCTGCCTTTCACCATCACACGTTAGTTTTGCCTGTTGTTGAATTTAATACATGTGAAATCCTGGAGCGAATACTTACGACGTTTTAAAAACATGCAAATTAAGGGGCGCCTGGGTGGCTTAGTCGGTTAAGCGTCCGACTTTCGCTTAGGTCACGATCTCGCGGTTCGTGGGTTCGAGCCCCGCGTCGGGCTCTGTGCTGACTGCCAGCTCGGAGCCTGGAACCTGTTTCAGTCTGTGACTCCCTCTCTCTCTGACCCTCCCCTGCTCATGCTGTCTCTCTCTCTCTCTCGTAGAAATAAATAAAACATTAAAAAAAAATAAAAAATAAAAAAAATAAAAACATGCAAATTCATTGCTGATATTGACAGACTCAGAGGTTTCACTAGCAGATCCAGGTTTTCCGCTGCTTTACAAAGGGGGTGACAGTCGTGGCAACGGCTGGCTGGAACTGGAAGGTGGCCACACGTGTGAATGGGGACATGCTCTTCCCTACCGCTTCTATTGTCTCCCACTGGGCCGGCTTCACTCCTGTTACCTGCCTGGTTCTGGGTCAGCTCATTTGAAATCCGAATTCTTGTCATCAAATTTGTTCTAGTGACACACTTCTTCTGTTTAAAAGATGCTTTCGGGGGCGCCTGGATGGCTCAGTTGGTTAAGCATCCCACTTCGGCTCAGGTCATGATCTTGGGGTTCGTGGGTTCGAGCCCCGCGTCGGGCTCTGTGCTGACAGCTCAGAGCCTGGAGCCTGCTTCGGATTCTGTGTCTCCTTCTCTCTCTGCCCTCCCCCTCATGCTCTATCTCCCTCCATCTCTCAAAAATGAGTAATTATTTTTTAAAAAAATTAATAAAAGATGCGTTAGGCTCTATAACCGGCTCTTTTTCTATGGGCCCCCCCATTTGGGGTCAGCCTTTTCCTACAAACTTTGTGACCTGCAGAAAGTCACTCTGCATCTTTGAGGTCAACATCCCCACCTGTACAATGGAGGTGAGCCCACCTGTGTTTCCACACTCTGGTGCAGGATCACGTATGTTTCAGGTCCTCTGCGGACCGATGTGTGGTCCTGCTTCGCGTAACAAGTACACAGCTTGTGCCCTACGCGGCACCCATGCTGGTCTATACCCATCAGTGAGTTCGTTCATCAGGACCTTTGGTGTTGTGGAAATGTCAAGTCACTTATGATATTTTCTTTTTAAGTGTTTATTTTTGAGAGAGAGAGCGAGCGAGGGAGGGGCAGAGAGAGAAGGAGACATAGCATCCGAAGCAGGCTCCAGGCTCTGAGCTGTCCGCGCAGAGCCCGACTCGGGGCTTGAACCCACCAACAGCGAGATCACGACCTGAGTTGAAGTTGGGCGCTCAACTGACTGACCCACCCAGGTGCCCGACTTAATGATAGCTTTAAATGCTTACTGCCCCGTTTTGCATTTATCTTCTTGGGGACAGTTGGCAGGTGGCCTGCGGGCCGCACTTTGAGAAGTACTGTGTCCAGTTCCTTCTTGGAACAGAAAGTTCTGGAAAGATGAATAGGCGATGTGTTGAAGAAATGGTTCTGTGTTAGTGCGTTAGAGGTCCTGAGAAGTACTACGGGCCAGAAAAACAAAACAAAACAAAACAAAAACCAAAAACCCAAAAACACCCAGAACAGAACAAAACAAAACAAAACCCTGTTTACTTTTCTTGCAGCTGGTGCCCCACCCTGTGTACAGGATTCTCTTTTCATTCAGTATCGCCGGCTGGTCCCTGAAGCTGTCCCCATCCTGATGGCACCGTGGGAGACATCAGCAGGCCACATCTTCAGGGTTTCTTACATTTTGAAGAGTTTGGCCCCAGACCCTAATCTCTCTGTGTCCGCCTTTAGCCCCTTGGCAACGGTGCCCCTTGTGATTTGAAGTTAGGCTCCATGCTTCTCCCACCTGTGAAGTTACCGCAAACCTCGTGTGTCTGGGGACGCCTGGGTGGCTCAGTCGGTTGAGCGTCCGACTTCTGCTCAGGCTGTGATCCCGAGGTTCGTGAGTTCGAGCCCAGTGTCTTTGCTACTTCGGGTTCTGTGTCTCCCTCTCTCTCTCTCTCTCTGCCCCTTCCCTGCTTGCGTTCTCTCCCTCTCTCTCAAAAATAAATAAAACATAAAAAAAAAAAAACCCTGATGTGTCGTCATCCCCTTAACCACCCCCCCAGAGTGATCGTGCAGAAAAAGTAAAGAAAGAAAAGTGGGGGGTGGGGGGTCGTGGAAAAATCAGGGGAGCCCGGGCAGAAAGTCGGTGAGGCCGAGGCCAGGGGAAGCTGACTCGCTCATGAGGATTTCAAGTCGGGTCTTGCTACAGGCTTCTTTAGAAGGCTTTTCCTGGCTGGTGTGTCCTGAGCAGGCTAATTGCTGGTTGCTGGTTCCTTCAAGATGCTTCTGTCTGCTTTCAGAGGTAAGCGCGCCGTCTCTGCCGCGTTTGACGGTGCCGGGGAAAGGGCGCAGTGTGTCAGCCTGTGTCAAAGCCACCGGGATGATTGGTCACCCCCGGACAGAACGCTGAGGCCTCTAGGAAATAACGTTCTGCTGCCTCTAAACACCGGCTGCCTTGAGCTGCGGATAGAGCCAATCGCTAAAAAAAACCCTTGAATTTTCCCTTTTGTTGTCTGGGGCCAAGGAGGAACACTTAGAAGTGTTCTTATTACTCACCGCACCGGAAAACGAAGGAAACTTTCAGATTAGGTGTCCCTGGGAAAGAAGGAGCGTGAAACCTTTTACGGAGAGCGAGAGGGGGATTCATTTACCTGTTTGTATAAAACTTAAGTTACAGGGGTATCTGGATTTCCCCTCCAAGCGCTCTAAACTTGCCAGAATGACCTTCTTATCTTCCGATGCGCTTACCATCGACTCCTTGTATTTGGTGAAATTCTAACACCTGTTTGCATCGCCCCCCTCACCTCTGCCCTGGGCTCTTGCTTACAGGGTAGAGGTCTGTCACGGGCTTTTCACGTGGTCTGGAGGCAGACCATTTCACACCGGAGTGGGGTCCCCCAATGCATGTACTTGACTAGTTTTTCATCCTTATCTCCCTTCCCTTCCTATAAAGTTACGTATCTTTTTAGCGAGATACTTAATACCCATCTTCTCTTTCTGTGGGGCCTTCTGAAAATCAGGCAATAGGGCAGACTTCTCGCCCAGCCATGGCCAAGGCATCTAGATGGCACTGCTGATGGAGTGTGGTGTCTACTCTTTGTTCATTCATGATCTGATTTTATGCACCAGACAGAGTTTGAAGACTGGGAATGGGTCAAGCAGTTCAAAAGCATTTGGGAAAATAAGATATTAAGCCTCGTTGTCAGAAGCCTTTAGGTGCTCATGACCTTGGCCATGGTGAAAGAAGAGAACAAAGGGAGACATTTCTGTGCGAGCAGAGAGAAAGGGTGGCAAAGAGAGGCCACCATTGCCCTGGGCTTTGAAGCACGGATAGGAGTTTGCTGGCCAGTTGTCCCAGAAAGCAGATAAAAGCACTCAGGATGGAAAAGGAAAAGCACTCAGGAAAAGGAAAAGACCCAGAGAGGTGTGGCCGAGCTGGGGTGGGGGAGTGGGGGGGTGGGGGGGAGGGGGGGAGCAGAGAAAGTCTCAGGATTGGCAGAGAAAAGCGGCTCAGAAGTTGAATGGTCTGTTGGGAGTGAAGCCTTTATCTTACTGGCCAGAGGGATTTGGGGGGTGGGGGGCAGCTGAGCCTCCCCTACTAGAAAGAAATTTACAGATGTTACCTGAGCTTTGCATTTGAATCCTTTTCATGTGTTTTTGAGGAAAATGAAATAATTCGACATTTCAAGGAGGAAAAGGCAAGAAAATGTACGTATAGGTGTTTTTCTAACGTGAACACCAGCCAGCCTTGCTGGGTTATTTGCATGTGGCTCTTGGAATTCTTTGAACAAGCATCTGCTCCCCGTGGCTCTCATGAGAAGGTATGGGACCCTCTTGCTCACTTACCGCAGACCCCACCTCTCCCTGTTGCCCCCCTGGGTCATTTGGACGACTGTCCCCAACGGCCTTTGTTCCATGGTTTGAAGGAGCCCCGTCCTTGTCCACGTCAGCATGTAAAAGTGACTGCAGTTACCCATCCCGAGCGGCTTGGGGTTGTATTTCCCCGGGGGGCGGGGCAGGGGGCTCCTGCTTAGGGGTCCGCCCAGGTGAGCAGGTGGGCCCCCCTCTGCCTCCTCTGGTTCAGTCATTCGCTCACAATTATCCTCAGCCTTGTGTTTTCCTCCTGTCCCGGCTGGAAACAGAAATACAGACTGGCTCATGGCTTTTCTGCGTGTGTTCTATAAAAAGAGCATTTACCAGGGAGCACATGTGCCGGCTTCCTCAGGACTTAAGCTTTTGTGCATTTTAAGGTCTTTGATCAAAGAAGCCACCTCATCTTACCCAGATGGTGCCTTTTGGGGATGTCCGGCGGGGGCTGGGGGATGGGCACCCACCTATTGGTGCCCATCCCCTGTGGTGGCTCGGCCTCCACATGTCGCAGAGGGATCGGCAGTAGGTCCCCGGAGCTCGAGGTGCGCCCCCAGCACTAGCCGGCATTAGAGGTCTGCCTGCGGGGAAAGATTCACTCGCATCGCTCAGGTTGGGCCGTGGGCTTAGGTCCCACCCGTCGGCCCCACTCACGTTAACATGTGGGCTCCATGAAGAGACGTCCAGCTGCTCGCTGCGTGTCCGTTACGTTCCGAAGTGGTTTTGGTGCTGTTTCACGTCCCTTGTAAAGTCCTCGGGCTTCGCTGTACTCCGTGGCGTGTACTGAGGGGACCGTCTGGAGGAAGCCAGCGTTAGGGACACCGCTGAGGACCCTGTCCGCTGGAGAGCGGCGGCAGGGACGGAGACCTAGGGAGAACTTCACTTAGTCTGGGTGTCCCAGGAGGTGGCCGCCCACCGGTGTGGCGTCTGTTCCTTACGGCCGCGGAGATCTGATTAATTTCTGGAACATCTATCCTGTGCCAGACTCTGGGGCTGCAAGGGTCTGTTCGTTTCTCGGATGTGATTGGGGGTTTATTTTATCAGCGCTGCACGATCCTGTCCTCGTGAAATTGACATTCTACTGGGGAGGCGGACAGTAACGGAAGAGCAAGCAAACTAATAAAACTACAATACTCCCGCTGATAAGAGCCAGAGGAGAAAGGAAACAGGATGGAGCGATGGAGGGGTAGCGGGGAGGGAAGAGCTACTTTAAATTTTTTATTTTTTTTCTAGGAGAGAGCGAGAGAGAGACAGCGTGAGCAGGGGAGGGTCAGAGAGAGAGGGAGTCACAGACCGAAACAGGCTCCAGGCTCTGAGCTGGCAGTCAGCACAGAGCCCGACGCGGGGCCCGAACCCACGAATCGTGAGATCGTGACCTGAGCGAAAGTCAGACGCTTAACCGACTAAGCCACCCAGGCGCCCCAGGAAAGAGCTACTTTAATTTAGGCGGGACGTCTTTTTTAAGAGGTGATGTTGAGGAGGGGCCTGAGTGAAGAGAAGGGGTATCCGAGGGTCCCGGAAGGTGGGACTGTGCCCCCAGAGAAGGCACTGGGACCACAGTGAAGAGATCAAAGGAGGTTCTGTGGAGGGACCACGGAGAGGAAGCCCCTTAGGTTCTTAATGGGGCTGCCAGTTGGGGGTTCTGTGAATGGGAGGGCCCCGATCTGACCTACTTTTTAGAAAAGCGCTGACCACTCTGTAGAGACTGGCCAGGGACGGTGTGGGTGAAGGCAGGGCCTGAGACGGCTTACATACGGTAGACCTGGGTACATGCAAAAAGAAGACGCTTGGTTAAGGCAGAAGAATGTCACAGAGGGAGACCTGTTCTAAGTGGGAAAGGATCTCCACTGGGAAGGCTTCAGAGAGGAGGGGACACCCTAGTTAGGGTTTTGACGGGTGAATAGGAGTTCGTGTGCAGACCGTGTGGGGAAGGGTTCTTCTTGGCCAAAGGAATACAGGTGGAAAGGCAAGGATTTCGACGTGAAGAGGTGTGGATGCGGAGAAGGGAGAGCAGAGGAGAAATGTGACAAGCAGGGTAGGACAGCATCAGAGGGATTGAGGTCTTCGGAGAGCGGGCCTTAACATCATGACTTCCAAGCGTCACGAGTTTAGCACTGTTTATCCTGCACCTTTCACGCCCCGCCCCCCCTCCCCCCCACTCCCGTCTCTCTCTCTCTCTCAAGTATTTCAACTTGGAAGTGGGACATCCAAGATGCCGTTGAGTAGTGTCAGACGGGGGCGGCTCTTGCTAGTGATCAGAGGAGAAGCCGCCCAGAAGACAAGGCGGCCTCTGGAGCAGCTCTCAGGATGGGTTCCGGGACCCACGTCCCCTAAGCCAGTTGCTTTTTGCTTGTCTGGATGGAGCCTTTCATTAGGGGAAAGCCCAAAGCCATATAATTAGAAATTCCACCGCTCGGCTCCTCGGACCTGCGGCAGAACGGCTCCGTGGATGCTCGGCTCCAGCATTTTTAGAAGCTGAGCAGAGCCGGGCGGCTGGTGCCAAAATGCCAAACCTGGTAATTAAGAGGTGGCTTTGCAGGCACACACCTGTCCCGAATGTGCAATTAGTGCCTGCCGCCCTTGTTACTGGAGGTTGTACCTTTACACCGACCCCTGGGGGTTTTGGCGGGGGGTACATATATGTTTATTTCCCCCGCTCTCCTCTCACTCTCTCCTCCGCCCACCCCTTCCCTTTCTTCTTTACTAATCTGAGGCCATCCTCCTCCGGTTTTTTCCTGGATGCCCAATTCCTGATCGTTTAGTCCCCAGCCGCCCCTTTCGCTATTTCGCCAGGAGCAACCCCAGTTTTCTCCGAAAACCAGACTAAGGGAGTCTCGCCCCTCTTGCCGTCACCGTCTTTCTTATTGTTCGGGAGGGCGGTTGCAAAGAAGGGGACCAGCTTGAAAGACCAGAGGGGCGATGCTTGGGAAGAGGAGAGCATTTGGTGGGGGGGGGGGGTTTCCCCCTCCCCAGGAATCGCTCATCGGATGCTTTTCCAGTCTGCATTCCTGGTTTATAGCCAGGCTAATTTAATTTCCAGCTGAGAGGCTACTCCCCATATGATGGTAATCTCCAGTAGTTAATGAGCTAGAAGAAGAGGCAGCCGATTGAATTGATTCTTGGGGCTCAGCTCAGTGGCTTGGCAGTACTGATTTATCAGCCTGTTTGTTTCTGGGTTTGGGAGGCTCGTTCAGCCTGGCACAGCCTCCTGAGTCTCCCTGCTCCCAGAGGCAGATTGAGCTGTGACTTCTGGCCTCTGGACCTTCAGAACCAGAACCAGCTCACCTTTCCTTTTCACGCCGGGTTTCCTTAAAGGGAAGGAGAGCAGAGGGGATACTCTTGGGTCAGTGCATCTGTCTAGGACACCTGTACAGCAGACCATGAAAACTCCTGAGGCTTTTCCTTCACTCCAGAGCCTTTTGGGCACGCTACCCCATCACACGGGTCCCAGGATTTGCGGCAAGGACTTTCCTCCTGCAAAACACCGACACCGCAGAAAAAATTAAGGGCTCGAGCGCACACCGGGAGCAGTGACAGAAGAATTAGGGCCATGCTTGGGAGAAGCTAATCTGATTATTTTCGTGTGTGTGATCACTTGTTTCAGGAGGGTTGAGCGAGAAATGAACTCAAATAAAAGCGTGAGAGCAGAAGTGCAAGGAAACCAGGAAGAGGTTTAGCTTCTAGTTTCTAGGTTAATCTCTCTCTTTCTGTGCATTTGCGCGCACACAATTTATTTAATGCAAGTAGGTTTATTTCATTATAATTTATACCCTATATAATTCCTCAAGTTAACTTAAAACCAAGCCTTTGTATTTCTTATCAGAAAAGGAGAGAAGGTGGAAATCTTGTGGGAAGAGGATGGGAGATACCAGATAGGTCAGGTGGGGTGGGTAGCTGCTGTCCTGGAGCCTTTTAATCTTGGAGGCCCTTAGAAATGTCGAGAACTGGGATGGACGATGAGGTTTGGGGCTGAACATTCTGAAGTCTGAGTCCAGGCTCTGCCATTGTCCGGTGTTTGATTAGGGGTGGTCCCATTGAACAGCCCCCAGCCTCACCCTGCCCATTTCATAGATGGCGCACACACCCATTTCGAAGATGGTGCAAATGCCCATTTCAAAGACGGCCCCTGAGAAGGTTGGTATGGGAGAGGCAACCACATCCTGGATACTCAGTTCTTTTTGGTGAGTCAAGTGCAGAGCGGGTCTGAATTGACCTCCTCATGGTCAGCGATGGGAGAACCATCTTCTGACAAAAAGGAAGCCTGCGTATTCTTTATCAGAGGCAGAGTCATTTTTCTTTTTATTTTTTTTTTAACGTGTATTTATTTTTGAGACAGACCGCAAGCGTGAGTGGGGGAGGGGCAGAGAGAGAGGGAGACACGGAATCCGAAGCAGGCTCCAGGCTCTGAGCTGTCAGAGCTCGAGAACCGTAGGATCACGACCTGAGCCCAACTCGGACCCTTAACCGACTGAGCTACCCAAGCACCCCCAGAATCATTTTTCTGTTGCCTGAATTTCTAGTATTATAATGATCAGTGTTTCTGGGGCTTCCCAAGGCCACGTGGAGACCCATTATTAAGCCTGCCCATCATGGGGATCCTTATGAAAATGTGGAGGTATGTCCCGTTTGTAGGCAAAACCTTAGCGGGGGGGTGAGCAAAGCTCTTGGGGCCCAAGTGTCAGGCTGAAGATACTACGTGCACGGAGAATGTGTGTCTGCTGGGTTCTGGCCACTGACCTCCGAACATACCATCCCAGTTAGCCTTCTGATAGGAACACAGAGGCCCGGTGGCTGGGACATTGCTGTTGGGTGGTGCCAGGCTCTCCGGGGATCCCCGAGGCTCATTCCCAAGGTCTGTGTACACGTCGCGGATGTGCCTTCGCTTCACAGATGGCCCATCCCTTCTCTCGGGTTCTCTGCCGTCCCTATAGGTGGAATAGCTCTTTATCCAGGCCCTCAGCCTGCAGAGTCTGCGTGTGTGGCCTTTGACAGTCGGGGAGGGTCACCATTCTGTTGTGATGTGTCTGTTGTGTTCTGCATAAGAGCTTGAGGGGTCTCCCACCCCAGGAAAGGGAGCCCTTCCCTGGACAGATAGCATATTTGTGTCCTAAAGAACTCTCTCAGAATTCCGGGTTCCTCGAGACATCTGAAGAAGATGGGTGGGGCACCGGCCTTCTGGGGCATCTTCCTACACTCAAATGATCCCACTTCTCAGCTTGTTACTGGTAGTGGCACTGCCTCAGTGACAAATGAATCCATGTGTATTGAGCCAGGGAGCGGAGCGGGGAGGGGCACTGCCTTGGGAGGGGCTTGAGCGTGATTAATTTTCCCAACGTGCTAATGGGGCCGCAGAGAGCCGCACATCACATCTGTCCTTCCCTCCTTTAGGTGGTTGTTTACTCAGGGGCTTAAGTGCTGTGTGTCTCCACCCGCCCCGGATTTGCAAGTGGACTCATTTGGAAAAGTAGCTGCTTAAAGGCCTTTCTTTGGTTTTGTCTGCAAATGGAGAACACCACCGAGCCTCCCAGACTGGCTGTCCACCCACCCCAGGCTGCCCCACCTGCCCAGAATTGGCCTTCTCGGACCAGAATTCTAGCCAGAATTTGGGGTGCTATCTGCCTTCTCTCAATTTTGGCTTTTGAAAATTTTTGATATATATACATATGGACACAAATCCCGAAATCCTTATCTGTTTAAAACACTTCTTGAGTGAGCACCTGCATTTTGCTGCTGACTCCCGCCCTGACCGGTCTGGGAAGCTACAACTTAATGCTGGTGAATTCAGAACACATTGGTGCCACGTCCCCCACCCACCTTGCTTTAAAAACTTCAGGGGAGCCTTGGGGCGCCTGGGTGGCTCTGTGGGTTGATCATCCGACCTCGGCTCAGGTCATGATCTTGCAGTCAGTGAGTTCCAGCCCCACGTCGGGCTCTGGGCTGACAGCTTGGAGCCTGGAGCCTGCTTCGGATTCTGTGTCTCCCTCTGTCTCTGCCCCTCCCCTGCTCATGCTCTCACTCTCAAAAATAAATAAAACATTTTTATTATAAAAGAAACCGCAGGCGATCCTTGCTGCTACGTCTTTTCCCGTCTCTGCCCTGTGTTGCCAGCTTTTCTCTTTTCCTTCCTACAAAACGGCTTAGAATTAGTTGCCTTTTTCAGTACCCACCCCTTCCCATTCAGACGCACAGAATTATTTATTTCGCATTGAAAGCATACTTAAGGTGATTTTTTTTAAGTTTATTTATTTCTTTTGAGAAAGTGAGAGTCAAGCTGGGGAGGGCCAGGGAGAGAGAGAGAGAGGGAGAGAGAGAATCCCAGGCGGGCTCCTCACTGCCAGCACAGAGCCTGATGCAGGTCTTGAACTCACGAACCATGAGAGAGAGACTATGACCTGAGCTGCAACCGAGAGCCAGATGCTTAACCGACTGAGACGCCCAGGCGCCACATATTTCACTCATGATTAATGAGAGAACCAAGCAGATGTTACCTGTGGTTCCGAGGAGGTGTCAAAAGAACATAAATTCACATGGAAGAAAGTAATGCTCGTGTGAATTACAAAGAGGGTGGGAAACGGAGTTTTTTCCCCAAGCCGTGGGAAGTGGGGAAGGAAATGCACAGAGCCTCCCCCGGAAAGCGTTTCTCCGCATGCCTGTGGTCAAGAACTATACTGCATTGCTGGGTTGCTAATTTAGGATTCCCAGAGTTGCAGAATATTTCAAAGGCAGTAAAAGCCTAGAGTCAGCGAACTGGAAGGAAGACACCCGGTTAGCTGTCTTTTTGTTGTTGTTGTTGTTCTAAATCTCTTTACTTTTATTTTTTTAATGTTTGTTTATTTTTGAGAGAGAGAGAGACAGGGAGATACTGAGAGAGACAGAGAATCCCAAGCAGGATCTGAGCTCTCAGCACAGAGCCCGACGCGGGGCTCAAACTCATGAACCAGGAGATCACGACCTGAACAGAAATCAGGAGTCAGATGCTTAACTGAGTGAGCCACCCAGGCGCCCCTCTTGACGTTTTCTTAGATCGGTGTCCAGGAGGACTCACGGAGCCCAGATCTGTTTACTGCCACTTGCCTCCTCTGTCTGACGTGGCTTCTCCTCGCCTCAGATCAAATCCCGCTGGTGTCTGGCATTTGTCCACTTACCCACTTAACCTATTTCATTCATCAAACAGCCCGCTGGGGTGCCCAGGTGGCTCAGTTGGTTGAGCATCCGACTTTGGCTCATGTCATGATCTCATGGTTTGAGTTCGAGCCCCCTATCAGGCTCTGCACTGAAGCCTGCTTTGGATTCTGTGTCTCCCTCTCCCTCTCTCTCTGCCTCTCCTCCTCTCATGCTCTGTCTCTCAAAAATAAATAAACATTAAAATTTTTAAATTGTTGCCACAGTGAAAATAAGGCACAGTCCAGTTCTTTAGGTGTCAGGGTACTGAGATCATCACATTTTCTTTTCTATTCTTTTCTTTTCTTTTCTTTTCTTTTCTTTTCTTTTCTTTTCTTTTCTTTTCTTTTCTTTTTAAAAGTTTATTCTTGAGAGAGAGAGAGAGAGAACAAGCTATGGAGGACAGAGAGAGAGGAAGACACAGAATCTGAAGCAGGCTCCAGGCTCTGAGCTCTCAGCACAGAGCCTGATGCAGGGCATGAACCCACGAACCATGAGATCATGACCTGAGCCAAAGTCGAATGCTTAAACCCCTTGAGGACCTAAGAGCGGACAGACAAAGGTTATGCTAACTCTGTGAGTGTGTGTACGTGTGTGCGTGTGTGTGCAGGAGGATATGGGGAGGTGGGCAGTCACAAGAAGGAAGCAAGGATTGCTAACCTAGAATGGGGAACAGGAGGAATGTCCTAGAAGTTTTGTAGAAGGATGAGAGCTGGGAAGAATAATCCAGAAGGAGGGAAGTCCATGGGTGTGTGTGTTGGCCGGCGGGGGGGGGGGGAGGGGGCAAGAAACCATGACCCATTCGAGGAAGCGCAGGTGCCTGCCCACAGCTGAGTGAAGCCAGGTGGGAGAGTGGAGAGAAAGGGAGGTGGAAACATGGGGTACAGTCCATACGTGCCCTGCTGGGGACTTGGCGAATCCTGCTCTGCACGAGTGACTCCGTGAAGGTTGCTGGCTTGGGCGTTTGGAAGGATGTCTGGGGAGGCACAGGGTGGAGGGCTGGGTCGGGTGGAGAGGGGGCAGCCAGCCCATTTTCCAATCTTTCCAACTTATTTTTCACTATTCCTCGAAAATAAAAACACAAACAAAAAAGTCTTCAGTCCCAGCTAAATGACCCAACCGCTGTCTTATGTTCCTAAACTTCAGTATCTTGACTTCTTGACTCCCACCTACTCGCAGGAGTAGCTGAAAGAAGCTTCTTCTGTCCCACAGGACACAACTTCTGGATTCTTCTTTTCCGCATTTCTTATTTTGAGCCAAGCCTACAGTATCTGTTGGTTAGTTTTGCTCTCCAAATATACCGTAAGACTCTGGAGGGCACTAATGATATGCACCCACTGTCTCACTGACTCCTTAATCATCATCCGTGATAAGTACTACGTTTACATTCTTAGTTTGCGTTCCTTCTGGCTACATAAGAGCGAGCCGTTCGGGGTGTCTCAACCCAGCATCCGTGGGTGGCTTCCCGGGAATGCAGGTGAATCTTAATAATAATTAAAACAAAATAATAAGTAAAATAATTCAACCAACAATGGTACGTACAGATCATTACAATAATAAATATAAATCGCACTGACAATATAGAGCATGAAGAACAATTCATATAAATCGGTGAATGGATGTCGTTTTTATCACGATTGTTAAACGCAACCGCTTGCAAGTTTGAAGGGAGAAGGTGGCCACGGGAGGTGAGGACATCCAGTTGGCTAGTGAGACGCGTCCACAGCTTGCTTCTGTCCCACAGGTGCGATGAAGCATGGTGATCTTAGGCCACCTATTCTTTACTGGAGCTTGGCATTCAAGTTCAAGTCCTTCCTATGTGCATGGCCTTTTAGTGTAATTGTGTGCGTTAATATCTTGGGTGAGATGACACATAAATGTGGGTCTAGAATTAACTTCTTTGGGCATCGGGATACTGAGTCATCACTATTTTCTTTCTTCTTGTAATTTCTTTTTTCTTGAGACAGAGTACAAGCTGGGGAGAGGGAGAGAGAGGGAGACACAGGATCTGAAGCAGGCTCCAGGCTCCCAGCTGTCAGCACAGTGCCTGACGCAGGGCTGGAGCTCGTGAACTTTGAGATGGTGACCTGAGCCGAGGTCAGACGCTTAACCAACTGAGCCAACCAGGCGCCCCTGAGATCATCACCGTTTTGCAACCTGGCTCAAACAGCAACTTTCTGTTCTAAGTTGCCCTCTGTTATCTTTGCATATCTCTGCACGGTGACCTCTAGTCATTTAGCATCAAGCATTGCTGGCTCATTCACTTTCATTCATTCATTTGCTGGTTCATCCAGCCCATTATTTTCAAGTGCTTTCTGCGTCCAGTGTTCTGCTGTTTTCTGTCTCTTTTGAAGACAAAAGTCCTGGGGGCGCCTGGGTGGCTCAGTCCGGTAAGCGTCCGCCTTTGGCTCAGGTCATGATCTCACCTCACGGTTCGTGGGTTCAAGCCCTGCATCAGGCTCTGTGCTGACAGCTAGCTCAGAGCTCAGAGCCTGGAGCCTGCTTCAGATTCTGTGTCTCCCTCTCTCTCTCTGACCCTCCTGTGCTCACGCTGTCTCTCTCTCTCTCTCTCTCTCTCTCTCTCTCTCTCAGAAATAAACATTTAAAAAAAATTAAAAGAAGAAAAGAAACAGTCATTAGGCTTAAAACTAGTTACAGGGTTGGTGTTCTGCTCAGTCTAACACAGGGTAAAAGGCTAATCTCAGCTTGTAACTCTCAGCAGTCTTTCTCACTACCATTTAGTTATTTGATCTCCTTAGTGCTTATAGTTTTGTTCCCTTGGGGACGGGCAGGGTCGGTGGGAAGGCAGTGGTGTCTAAAGCACAGAGTTGCTGGAAATTTTGAGACTCACCAGGACAGGCAGGATCATCCACCAAAAACTTCTCCTTGAATGTAAGAAATCACCATGGGACCCACATGCCCTGGGGTGTAGCGTCAGCCCCCACCACCACGTTCCATCTCTCCTGTCCTGTGACGTGAAATTCACAGTCAGGTTGGACTCTGTAATCTGTTCCAAACTTACTGCCTTTCTATATTTAAAAAAAATGTTGACCGGGACAAAAAAAAATGGATGGGAATTTGGGGAGGTTGGACTTTTCTCCTGCTGGACATGGACTCTGGTGAACTTCCATACTTTTCAAGCTCAGAATTCCAAAACGGGGGTCGGGGGTGGGGGAGTTGGAGGACTTCGGTAACTGCCTTTGTTGTTTCCATTGGCAACGTGGTGCCACTCATTTTCTTGAGACCCCTCTGAGTCCAGTAGGTCCTGATGAGGGTAAGGAGTGTAAGATAAGAATCAGCAACTTTTTCTTTCGTCAGCAGTTTTCTCTGAAGTTTATCCGTCTCCCTTGGATGTCCTCTCCGGATAGAAAGGACTTCTTTTCTTCTCTAAAACGTTTTTTGAGCTATTTAAAGCCTGTGATAAGGGAAGTTTATTTGTGCTCATTTCCGTTGAGTTTAGCCTGACTTTAAACTTACATCTTGGGATTTTTATTGACCGAATTTACTTTATACTGTTTTCGGTTGATAACCATAAAACGGGGTTCTGTTTGTTGAGTAGAAGGGAAGTGGAGAGCAGCACGGAGCCGTTATCTTGGGCTGTAGTCAAGAGGTGACTGCGATTTCTCTGGTCCCAACATCCTACTGGCCGCACAGCTGCGAGGCAGGGAGGTAACTGATGATATCAGGTCTTCACTAGGTGGATCTGGTTTCAGCCAGTTGGGTTATTTCTTTCCGTCAGCCTCAGATGGACCCCTGCCCCCAAACTGTGGCTGTTTCGCTCCTTGTAAGCCTCATTTTCTGCCATGTTG
>NW_024080659.1:3606566-3931756 GCF_003009895.1 Hyaena hyaena | reverse complement strand
CCCCTGCTCACGCTGGCTGTCTCTCTCTCTCTCTCTCCTAGAAATAAATAAAAAAAACATTAAAAATTAAAAAAAAAAAAGAATAGACAGGCAGATAAATAAGGGGAAGTAAAAAGACATAAGCATGGGGAGGCTGGATGGCTCAGTCAGTTGAGTGTCTGACTTTGGCTCAGGTCACAATCTTGTGGTCTGGGAAGTCTGGGAGTTTGAGCCCCGTGTCAGGCTCTCTGCTGACAGCTCACAGCTCAGAGCCCAGAGGCTGCTTCTGGTTCTGTGTTCTGTTCCTCCCTCTCTACCCTCCCCTACTCATGCTCAGTCTCTCTCAAAAATAAATGAACATTAAAAAAAAATCCACAAGGTGCAAGATAAACAAATTAAGTGACACACGTAAATCTTCAGTTCAGAAAAGATAGGCTAAATTTTTCAGAAATGTTCTATAAAAATTTGGCTCATGGTTTGGACAAAGATTGTGTTCAACCCAGACCTCAAACGTAATTTTTTGGTCATCAGAGAAATACAGAGTCACACATTATACTTTCTTTGCCTGTCAGATCAGGGACGATACAAATAACTGTGCTCCCTCTGTTGGTGGGATTTTCTGTTTTGATCCTTGACCGTACATCTCACGGCCAAAAAAGTGACATGGTGATTCTCTTTCGACAAACTTATTTAGGAACAGATAAGTGGGTACAGCCAGTGACAACACTTATTCAAAACTAAAGAAAACAAGCTTTCCTATTAAAACACAAATGTATACAGTGAACCCAAGAGCAAGGAAGCCGGGACAAGGCTTGTCCCAGACAGAACACTGGAGAGGTAATTAATCACAGAGCTACTATGGATGAAGAAAGGAACCAGTGTCAGATGATTTTACAGCTCAGTTCAGTATAACCTGCAGGAACAGACCAAGCCTATGAATATTTGAACAATTCCAATTCCAGACTACTGGACGGGAAGGGGAGAGAGAGCCCCTTCGTGAATTGTATGGAGATGGACAATCCCTTAAGGAGGATCAGCAAGGGCTTCAGTTTCCTACCCAGAGTGGGAGACTCCCGCTGCCCCCTCACCCCTCCTGCCTTCGGAAAACAAAAGGCTGCAGGATCTTTCAGCTGCCTGGGGGTTAGTTAAGTCTTCAAAGCCCCTTGCAACTCTTGGAGTAAAGAGTAGAAATGCAAATGATCTTGCCTATCCTGCTAAATCATGTGTGGTTAATTTCCAAAGAATTTTTCAACAAATATTTTCAGAAGTACTCTCCAGTTTCTGAGGATTTTATTGTTCTTTTTTTTTTTTTAATATTTTTATTTATTTCTAGGAAAGAGAGAGAGAGAGAGACAGCGTGAGCAGGGGAGGGTCAGAGAGAGAGGGAGACGCAGACTCTGAAATAGGCTCCAGGCTCTGAGCTGGCAGTCAGCACATAGCCCGATGCGGGGCTCGAACCCACGAACTGAGAGATCATGACCTAAGCGAAAGTCGGACGCTTAACCGACTAAGCCACCCAGGCGCCCCTCGATTTTATTGTTCTTAATTGTGCTTTCTTCTTCCTAGTCTTCCATGTTATTGGAAGCTTGGAACAATAAACACGTTCTTTTGCAATAATAAAAGAAACCATTTTCATGCCCCCCCACCCCCCGCAAAACATCTGCGTGAATTTATAGATCAGTCGAGGGGCCTACTGACTGCTTTCCAATACTTTCGGTGGAGGATGACAGGTGAGAATTAACGAGATGTATTTGATGTCCTGCTAGGATATCTCAGGTAAGTTGTGCCGTTTTCTTCATGTCCTCATAGATGTTTCGTGTGTGTATTTTGTTGATGCTGTTAATTAGATCATTTTCTTCCCTCTTAACTTCCAACCAGCTGTTGCTCGTATACCAGAAGGAGATGGAATTCAACGCATTTCTGGGGGTTAGCCAGCAGGGGGTAACTGACATCCTGGTTATGTAACTAACATTAGTGCACATGCCTTTGGCATCTTGCCCTCAAGAATGCTGTTTGTGGTTTATTTCAGAAATCTTGGTCAGGAAGTATCTCGTCGTTGTCAATTAACCAAGATTTTTTGTTGTCGTTGTTAGGAATCTTTCAAAAATATTTTTAGTAAATGGAGAGATTTTCTTGTGGTCTTTTCCTCCAAAGTATTAATAAAAGTTATTATCTTTGTTGTTCTAGTTTAGAAAGAAAGAGAGAGCGCAAGGGAGAGGGGCAGAGGGAGAGAGAGAGAATCCCAAGCAGACTCCACGCTCAGCGCAGAGCCAGACTCCGGGCTTGATCCCACGACCCTGCGATCGTGACCTGAGCCGCAATCAAGAATCGGACCCTCGGGGCGCCTGGGTGGCTTAGTCGGTTAAGCGTCCGACTTTCGCTTAGGTCATGATCTCAAGGTTCATGCGTTCGAGGCCCACGTCGGGCTCTGTGCTGACTGCCAGCTCAGAGCCTGGAGCCTGTTTCAGTCTGTGACTCCCTCTCTCTCTGACCCTCCTCTGCTCACGCTGTCTCTCTCTCTCTCCTAGAAATAAATAAAACATTAAAAAAAAAAAAAAGAATCGGACCCTCAACTGATTGAGACTCTGAGGTGCCCCAAGATGGTCAGTATTATTAATCTAAGACTGAATCATTCTTGGGTTTCTGGAGGGGAAAAAAATCCTATCTCTTTAAGAGGTAGTATTCTTTTATCATACTGAGTCTTCTGCTGATCTTTTTCTCAGGATTTTGCTTTCATGCTTATTTATAAATGACATTTGTGTGTAACTTTCTGTTTGTATATGCCACATTTGTCCAGCTTTTTAGCTAAGCCCTGATAACTTCGTAGAATGAAACGGAAAGTTTCCCATTATTTTCTAGGCTTGTAAGTGCTTATGTGGTCTAGAAACTGTTTTTAAAAGGGCTGTTAGACCTTGCGTCTCAGTCTTATCCAAACATTTTAAGTGAATATTGTAGATTATTTTTATAATCTGACGGGATGCATACTTGATTATACAAACTGTGTGGAAGGACGCCTAGACAAGATGAAATGTAATGACAAATTAAATGAAAACTGAGTTTTCAAAATCATCTGTGTGGAATACTCCCAGATAACTATAAACACATCCCTGAAATGAGCTAGAAGGAACTATCACAAAAGGTTAACAGAAGTTATTTCTGCATGACAGAATGGCCGGTGGTATTTATTTTCTCCTCTGAGTTTTCCTGCATTACTTCACTCTTTCCACCATTCGCATGTAACCTGTTTGCAATTAGAAATCAATTAATTAATCATTCGTTGAAGATGCTGATCTCCTGGAAGTAAGAGCTAAAACTCAGGAACATCAGTGATACAAATACTTTTGTGAGGGAGGCCTGGGTGGCTCGGTTGATTAAGCATCTGACTCCTGGTTTCAGCTCAGGTCACGATCATGCGGTGTGTGAGTTCGAGCCCCGCATCGGACTCTGCGCTGACGGTGTAGAGCCTGCTTGGGTTTCTCTCTCTCCCTCTTTCTCTCTCTCTCTCTGCCCCCTGCCCACATGCTCGCTCTCAGAATGAATAAACCTAAAATAAAATAACTTTTGTGCAGAGTAGCACATTAACGAGGACACGGATTCATGTTCATGGTCTGCGAAACCACCCTCTATGACGGGGTAATGGTTTGCCTAGAGAGCTCTGACCACGCCTTTTTGTCTCACCCATTACTGGTATCTGGCAGGAAATTGAAAGGGGAGGGGGCGAGGGTTGAACTACCCCAAATATCATGGGCCATTTGGGAAGGAGAAGCACATGTCCGGGCACAGGTGAGGGCAGTCACCACCCATTCCAGCACCGCTAACTCAATTCGCAGACATGTCAAAGAAGACGTCAGCAATGTAGTGGCACAGCCATGCTGTCCCATGGTCTTGATCATATGGTAGCCATCACTCCATGCAGAAGCGAAACACATTTTTTCAGAGACCTTGAGAGCAGATTTCCTCACTTCGTGGTTTAATCTGGCTTTATTCACACTTTAGCCGATATGTCACCCCCCCCCCCACCTTGCAGGACAACGCGTGGAGCTTCCCAGCCCCACCTGGGGACCTCTCCCATCTTTTCCATCCCAGCTGTCGCTGCAGAGGGACTGGCCCCGGGCTCCCAAGATAACGCAGAAGAGAGACATAGCCCATCAATCTCTTTTCGGTTGTTTCTCTGGGATATCCAAACATCATTAACCCAGCGAAACATTCAGGAACAGCAGCTGCATGTCTTCATGTTGACACAGAAGTAAACTCATCTTCCTGAGAGCCAGAGCGGGTTGAGAGGGTTTGTCCATACCCGCTCAGCCCGCCTCTGACCGCCTGGGAGTGGAAAAGGCTGGAGACAGTGTGATGTCCTGGTGCTGAGTTACCCTCAAGCCTGCGAGTGTGGGTAAGACCGAGGGTCTTCCCATAGTAACCCTCGCTATGTCATTACAGTCGCCTCTACCAGGGACGAATCCTCCGTCTCCTCCCGCACTCTGCTCCCCCCCCATCTTAACTTCTTTTTTCCTCTTTCTTTCCTTCCTTCCTCCCTCCCTCCCCCCATTTTTCTCTTTTCTTTTCCTTCCTTCTTCCTTCCCTCTCCTCTCCTTTTCTTTTCTTTCCTGGCAGAAGAGGCACCTAGCAAATTCCTAGACTGTACACTGAATTCTATCCCAGCTGTTTGATCCTTTGGTATCCATCTCCTCTCCAGCAGTTTCTAGGAGTAAGCAGTTCTCAGTTGGCCTGCCCCGTAGATGGCCAGCCCTTGAAAGACGAATAATTACAACAGTTGGTAGGATTTAGTGCTTTCTCTGGCACTAATCACTGTGCTAAGCACTTAATATTTATTACGTTTATTATACGTATATGATTTATAATATTTACACAAATACACATGCTTTGATATATTATACACACACTATACTTAATATTTACATCATTTCTTACAATAGTTCATGGGTAGAGTCTCTTACTTTTCACATTATATGCTGGAGTCCAGCTCCAGCCGGGTCCAGGGGTCCCTGAAGGATGGATGGTATTGGTGGGGGAGGGAGTGAGAAAGCCCCGAGATTCTTTCTGATCACCAGGCAGGCATCTCTGTCCTCTCGGTTTTGGTGTCTTTATTTATAGGTCAAAAGTTAACATGGCATCAGAAAATGGAAATTTTACAATGGATAGTTCTCTGTGATAAGATGTTTTTGGAAAATGTACAAAAACAGGTTTTACAGAAGTCTTCTTGCAGAACTGCCCCAATTATAGTGAGGTTGAGTAACTAAGAAAATAACAGGGTGTTCACATTTTAATAATCAAGTCATAGGTTTAAAGATACTCTTATCCATCCTCATCACAGCTGCCAGGGTAAGGGAAGGTGTTTGTGGAATGTAGGCCTTTGGGAAGGGGCTGCTATACAGCACCAGTTAGCAAAGGGATATGTAGTAACTTATGTCCTGCCCCTTATCTGTTCCTTCTTTCTAAGTTAGGCTTTGTCTCCGGGCAAGACTTAATTGTCCAGTTATATGCTTTATGGCACCGGAGAGCCAACCATGCCTTTAAAGAGATCAGCTCGTTTCCAATACATAGAATAGCCTCTTCGAGTGTACTTACCTTTGTGTCTAGTTTTATGATTTCTTGAATAGCTAGGGCCTGAGAGACTTTATTGTTTAGCCGATTTACATGTTGAGCTGTATGACCCTCTTGGACTAACTCAACGGTAGAAACAGAATTGTACATATAAAGGTCAATCTTTTGTGAGTAAGGATCATTAGCCTGTTCATAGCTCGAGGGAAAGTATGGAGGGAAACAGGACCTGATAGAGACACAAAGTCTGTTCCCATAATCAAGAGAAGTTCCCACAATAAGTTCCCTCACGAGGTGCAATCATCATACCAGGGCCAGAATAAGGGGACAAGTCACTCCCAATATTGATCAACAAGGTACCTTGGGGGTCGGTGCGCAAGCAGAAATAATAGAGTGGGGGGTGGATATCGGTCGTCATCTGGCGAGAGACTGTGCAAACTTGCTTTAACCTCACCCGGAGTTTTCTCCACTAGTGGGCTCAGAATGGCTCGCAACAATTATACAGATGCAAAAACGGAGATTTAAAAAATTTTTTAATGTTTATTTATTTTTGAGAAACAAAGAGAGCATGAGCAGGAGAGGGGCAGAGAGTGAGAGAGAGAGGGAGACACAGAATCTGAAATAGGCTCCAGGCTCTGAGCCGTCAGCACAGACCCCACTGGGGGACTTGAACCCATGAACCATGAGCTCATAATCAAAGTCCGAGGCTAACCAGACGGAAACACCCAAGCGCCCCTAGATGCATAAACTGATATTTAAAGAAATGAATTGGCCTGCCGTCACTTGCTAGTGGATGGCAAGGAGTGCAATAAATACAGAGCTTAAGCCCTCCCAGCAACTGAAGGCCCAGAGGCGCTAAAACACAGACTTACTCATCTTGACACCCAGCAGCCCTGCCTAGGTCATAGAAGATACTCAAGATATATTCACCGAGCACACACCAGGCACCTTAAACATCAAAACAAAAGCTAAGACCGCCTGGATGAGGAAGCAGAAAAGCTTCCGGAAAGTTCAGTTTCCCCACTGCATGTGACTTGCACACCACGCTCTTCTTAAAGACTTTCTGCGCAGTGTCTAGAGGAGTTACCTCCTTACATCATCACACACTCGAGTCTCTTCATGTTCATTGGTTCGACTGACAGCCCTCCCCCTCCCCCCAGACTGTGAAGTCCAGGAGGAGCTGTTACCATGGCACCTCTGGCATCTGGCACGTGTCTTAGTAAAAGAAGAGGGAAGGAAGGAAAGAAGGAAGGAAGGAAGGAAGGAAGGAAGGAAGGAAGGAAGGAAGGAAGGAAGGAAGGAAGGAAGGAAGGAAGAAAGGAAAGGCATCAACTTCCCTCCAAATGTAGCCCCTCCTAACTTCTCTATATCTTGAAAATTAATGCCAGTTTCTCCCCATCACTCCGGCTTACGCATCCACCCACCACGCACGATCAGTGTTTTTCCCTCCTGCATCGCATGTCCCTTCCGCAGGGTAATTCCCTGCACCTGCTGGGTGGCTGGACGCCCCAGCGGAGAAATTAACTCTGTCCATCCCCAGGGCCTTCCTTGCCTCCTGTAAGTCTGGCTTGATTTGCCTTTTAAAAAAAGAAAGGAAGAGGGGCGCCTGGGTGGCTTAGCCGGTTA
Organism: Hyaena hyaena; assembly: GCF_003009895.1. NCBI lineage: Eukaryota > Metazoa > Chordata > Mammalia > Carnivora > Hyaenidae > Hyaena > Hyaena hyaena. Next base: position 3,924,592 of record NW_024080659.1, on the reverse strand, counting down.
AGCGTCCGACTTTCGCTTAGGTCATGATCTCGCGGTTCGTGGGTTCGAGCCCCGCGTCGGGCTCTGTGCTGACTGCCAGCTCAGAGCCTGGAGCCTTTTTCAGAGTCTGTGACTCCCTCTCTCTCTGACCCTCCCCTGCTCACGCTGTCTCTCTCTCTCTCTCCTAGAAATAAATAAAACATTAAAAAAAAAAAAAGGAAGGAAGAAAGAAACGTGAGTCGGATTTATCCTCAGGTCTCCTAAAGCAACAATCGTTACCAATATTCTTTTCCTTTCGCACCGCCACGATATTGGTTCAGGGCAACGCCTCACACTAAGGCTGTGTAAATTACGTCCTTGCCATAAATCAGAGGATTTATGATGGGGGAAGGGGGACTTGAAATCCGATCGATACCGCACCCCCTCTCTTCGCTTCATCTGCACCGAGGCCTGGAGCTGTAACGTGGCCACCCCTGGGACCCAGGCTCGGGGCCTCCCCTGTCGCCTCTCGGGGCCTCAGCCAGCTGCCTTCAGCCCCCTTCCTTCTTGGGCCATTTTATAGCCTGTTAATAAGCAGAACTAGGCCCGTTCAAGAATCTAGGAAATTGCACATTTTTAAAACATCAGATTGACCCTGAGCTGTGTGTTTCCTATAAATCTGGGCCAGGCCAGGCGGGTGGTTCGCATTTCGTGGCCACTCCTGCCACCTTGTGGACATCTCCTGGTACTGCAAGCAAAGGGGGGGAACCCAGTTTGAGCAAACATCTGGCTGTAATTTGCCTAAGGATATTTTCACAAATGAATTTTGACCCACGTTCTTTTCTGCGTTTGTGAGCGGAGCGTATCAGCTTGACTCGAGCAGTATTGCCACTGGGATGTGAGGGAATTTCGGAGGAAACGGGGGAAATTCCGGTAAAGTTCATGACAACTCCTTCCCCCCTTAAACTGTGGGGCCGGGGGAGGGTCTTTAACGGCAAATGAGAACCATCCTCAGAACTTGCTCATTCTTAACTAATGCTCTTTGGGAATGGACTTTGGAATGACTTTGGAATGACTTCTACCTGCCCCGCCCCCACCTAGCTCCAAGCTCGGCATTTAGAACATCTCTCCAGACTCCATGAACTTCATGCTGTTTCCTGAGCCAGATTTTTATAATACAGCCAGCATTGCCTGATTCTCAGTCGGATCAACAGTGCAAAAAGATTTTTAAAAGCCGCTCACCGGGGCTCCTGGGTGGCTCACTTAAGCTTCAGACTCTTGATTTCAGCTCAGGTCACTTCTCTGGGTTCAGTTGGTGAGATCCAGCCCTTCTAGGGCTCGCTTGCTGTCAGTGTGGAGCCTGCTTGGGATTCTGTCTCCTCTTCGCCCTCTGCGCCTCCCCTGCCCATTCTCTCTGTCTCTCTCTCAAAATAAATAAACTTAACAACTTTTTAATTTTTAAAAAAATTACTGACTCATAGAATCCCAGACATACACAGTGAGATACCCAGGTCTACATAATGGTCTACAGCGGCTCTAGAATCTTCTAGATAACCAAGAAATTTAACTTGCAGATGTCATGCAAATACACCATAAATGCCCTCCACCAGCTTTCAAAGTGTGAACTAATAATTATGAAATATGAACCGCAAGTCAGAGACGTAGCATTTATGAATGCATTTAGAAGTCTTCCCTGAATCTACAAATTAGTCTGCACTTACCGAAGTACACGATTTTTCTCGTGCTGATAGGAAATGGCCATTTGTTCACACAAATGGCTACAATAATTCAGCGGTGAGGATGCTTTCTTACAAAAGTATGAGAAGTGGCTGTAAACAGAAGACCAACTGTTATTTCAAATAGTAAGAAGCCCAGAGGCAGGACTTTTTAAAAAAAAATTGGCTCACCATTGCCCTCAAAGACTCTGCGATAATAGATATATTGGTCTCTGCCTCCAGTTCCTGGCACAGAGCTCCTAAAACTCTGGTATCAATTTCCTGAGTGAAAAGAATACTAGGAGCATCTTTTGTTCTAATATCTGGTCTTTGACCCTGGGTCCTGACACGCAGTTCCTCAATCCTTGGAATGTCCTGGGTGATAACAGCATCTTTTGTACTAATGAGGTGAAACTGGGTAGATTTCCTGGTTGGAGGCTGGTCACCGCAAGACCCAACCATGATTAGAAGCTTGGAATTTTCAGCCCCACCCACATTCTCTGGAGAGGGGAGAGGGGCTGAAAATGGAGTTAATAATTGATGGTGCCCATGTGAGGAAGCTTCCATAAAACGTCCCCAAAGTACAAAGTTCAAGGAACTTCCAGGCTGGTGAACACATCCATGTACGGGGGGCGAGGGGGGCTGTCACATCCCAGATCCACAGGGACAGAAGCTCCTACGTTTGGAATCCTTCTCACCTTCACCCTTGTACCTCTTCATCTGACTGTTCATTTGCATCTTTTATGATATTCTTTATTATATAATAAATTGGTAACATAAACGTTTCCCTGAGTTCATGGGACCGAAGCCTTAACTATGGGATCTGACACTAGCTGCAGGGAGACAGCGTCAGGATTGAGTTAAATTGTAGGGCACCCAGCTGGTGTTGCAGTGAGTTGCTTGGTGTGGAAAACACACACACACAGGCACGCGCGCGCTCACACACACACACACACACACACACACACACACCTGGCATCAGAAGTGCTGTGAATGTGAGAGTCATGTGAGGGTAAAGGAGACTCCCAGGAGGAGACGTGTGGTTTGCTTCCTCATAGACCGAAGCTGTGCTTCCTTTCCTACCCCAGTCCCGGTGTATTAGCTTGCCCCTCATGGTCACGGACAGCCACTGCTCCAGGCATCCCCTCTAGACACAATATCCTGCCAAAGAGGAGGGGCATTTGCACCTGTGTGTCTCTAAGAGTCCACCTCTCCCCCAGAAGCCTCCAGCTGGCTTCTACTCAGGTCCCGCTGGCCAGGATTGGGTCACGTGACCTGTTTTAGCGGCAAGGGGAACTGGGAGAGTTCTCGGTGGGTATCGTTCAGCCCTACTGTGAGAGAGGGTTCTACCAAGAGGAGTAGGGGATGAGCTGGTAAAGGCCCATTTGGTAGACCATTAGTTGTGCTATAAATGTTGCCTTTACACAGCCTGACTGAATAGGTGCAGTTTTCTCCTTTATTTATTCCTAGTAATCTGCATCACACTATAAACCCTTTCCCTGTATGAAGAAAGAAAGAGAGGAAGGAAGGAAGGAAGGAAGGAAGGAAGGAAGGAAGGAAAGACGAAAGAACGAAAGAACGAAAGAACAAAAGAACGAAAGAAAGAAGATAAAAAATAAAGAAAGAGAAGGGAAGGGAAGGGAAAGAAACGGAAAAGAAAAGAAAAGAGAAAAAGGAAATGAAATAACAGGCTCAAAATGGAGTCACCTGTGCTAAGCCCCAAGTCAGCAAACCAAGACTTCATACCTAACAACTGCAGTTTTACCCCTGCACTCAGTCCCCTCCGGTCCCCACCCTGCGAGGCTGTGAGCTCTGGGGCTCGGAGCCATCAGCCGGCTCATGTGGTGCAGATGAGTCCAGGAAGCTGGAGGGACCTTCAGGGGAGCAGGAGGGATGGTGGATCACCAAGTAAACTTGGGGGCAGGAGATGAGAGGGAATTGTGGGCTAAGCAGAGAGAGGAGCTAGGAAGAGCAATGTTTCTAATCACCTGTCTTCCCATCAAGTCGGCTTTCATTCTGTACTGACACAGGGATTTGACAGCAAGGAATGGGGGTGAGCGAGAGGTGGGGACAAGTCTCATGTAGATCTGTGCTCTGATGGAGCGACCTGACATCCTGGGATGAGAACTGCAGACATTTGGGTCTGCCCTTGGCCTTCTGTCCCAACAGCCAGCCCCTCTTTCCTTTGGGATCTTGGGGATGGGTGTGTGCCTACGGGTTCGATGGCCCCTCGAACACAGATATCACATACGGAGCAAGCAAGGGGCTTTAAGGATGACTGTGGGGCAGCCATTCCAAACACCCCTGCATGCTCACTTCATACACCCACTTTTCTTTTGTTTGTTAGTTTTTGCCTTTCCTTCCACTTTAGTGCGATCATCTTCAAGCCCTCACAGCCCCTGAGAGGGAGTTTTTAGGCTCATTTAACTCTTCCTCGGACTACCGTTCACTGGATGACAGCTCTGACCATGACATTCCAGAATTCTCCATAGTACTCAGCATAGCTTTGTACGTAGGGGATGTGGAATAAATGAACAATCGCTCTACTCCTCCCTGAACAGAGAAAAGGAGAAAGAGCTGTACAAATGGGGAGATTGGTAGAAGCAGCTTGGTGGCAGAAGCAAGGCCACATGGGTAATGTATCCAGTGGCGATCTGGTAAATCACCCCCATTGCAGGGAAGGTAGAAGCCTCGGTTTGTAACATTGGCTGACATCCTTGGTGTAAATACTCCCATTGTGGCTGATTTCACATTTCCAACACGAAGCCACAGAACTGAGTTGGAAAGAGATGCACAAAGTTCCACACCGTGCCGACCCAGCATTTTACCATTTCGGTCCTCAAATTAAAAGTTGTGTCAATCATTTGTGTAATGAAATACATCTTACATACCAGTGAATTTTAGTTTGCCAAATAGGCAATCAAGTAACTTCATATATACTTAACATCTTCCTATATAATTTAAATGTGTGTTTGCAGATCCTTTCTTTGCTCAGTGTACAACTTCTCCTCCTTTCCAGAACTGCTCCGAAACTACCCATTCACAGTGATGTGGCCGGGGAAAAGGCAAGACACAGAAAGGACCGGTGGAAACAAAAACTTAGCATTTTTTCATTTACGGTAGCGTAAAAGTAACCTCTACTTTTTCTTTCTGTCACCTCCGACTGAGTTTGAGGTAGTTGGGAAGCAAGATGGTAGAAGGGGTGAAGACATCTAGAGGAAACCAACTACATTGGGGTGGGGGGGGCTTGAAGGTGATCATTCCTTGATCATTTTCTGGCTGGTGCCGAGCTGGTATTCAGTGTTTAAGAGATCACATGGGAGAAGGAATCCACTGAAGCCATTATTATTATTTCGTATGTGTAATATAATTTATTATTTTCTTTTTTACTATGCACTGCTTGTAGTTCCTTTCCTTCTAATCAATTAATAATCTTAGCCCAATCTTACTACCTCCAGTGGCCATTTCCTTGGACATATTCATGCTTTTAGCAAATCATATCTCAGAAAATCTTCAGGGAGTCAAATGACAGGGTGCCTAGCACATTCTGTTTGAGCATTATACACTCAGAATCAGTATCTGCATTTTGACAGTTGGCTGTTTTCGGGGCCCCGTGATCAGGGCATCGGGTAAGAATGACTGTAAAATACACAAAACTTCTAAAACAATTTTCCTTGCATATGATCTCGGCATCCGGATGCAATGCTTGTGACAGATCCACATTATTTGGTAAACCGATGGAAAGCCAAGAGCTTACTGGGAATGTTCCTTAATCTCGCAGCAGCTGTGTCAGTTTGTGAGCATATCCACATTTGGGTCTTTGAGGAAGAAAATGCGGTGAGAAATGAGGTCAAGCTGGGATTTTCCAGCCAAGTTAGCAGCTCTAAATGAAGGCATATGAGTCTTTGCCTTTCCGTTGTGTGAAAAATCTGCCAGGGGCTAAACTTTGTTGTTAGACTGGCCTCCACAAGCAAGACAGGGCTAGCTGGGGTAGAAAAGAAGTGGCAGGAAGAAAGGAAAGAAAAATGTGGCTTCCTGTGGTTTTATGAGAGTCACATGGTCTTACGAAGTAAGGACACTGGCAGCAACCAAACACATGCAAATGAAATGCAACTTCTCAGGGGGAATTTGTTAAGTTACTTCATTACCACCGAGGCCAAGGGCAGCCCAGAGCTGAAGCAAAGTAGATCTGAGTGTTTCCTTTTGTTTGCTTCGGTCTTCAGGGCAGCGGGAGTAAAGGAGGCAAGAGGGGCTCTAGAGTCCTTGAAAGAGACCAGAACCCCAAGCCCTTTTGGCCTGAATACCAGCTTTTGTCTCCTAAGGGCCATTGCTCGGCTCCCCCAAGAGTCCGTAATGAAGCCCTTGATTAAGACCTCATTAAAAGTTCATTGACATTCATTACGACCGGGGCCATCGCTGCAGCCCAGTGAGATGGAGGGCAGATGGAATCCTCCAGAAGCAAACAATCTGGGTTTGAACTCCATTGTGCCACTTGACTGCTTTGATTTCTCGGGTAGATTTTCTAATCTCCCGAGATGCCCCTTTCCTCACCTCCAAATTACCTCCAGTGTAGTGCTTCCCTGAGAAAGCACTTTGAAAGCTTTTGTCATTTGGGATATCCTCATTCTTACCATCCGCCCTGTTCCCGTTCTCATCTGGTTGTGACCGGCCCTTTCACACCAGCCAAGGACATTTATTTCTTGCATCACAGTACTCGGAAACTTCCGGAGACAGGAAAAGACTCTGAGATATAGCGCCAGGTTACAGAGGAGGGCAAGAGCTTCTCTCTTGCTTGGCAGGTGCTGACTTGATCCACTTGACCCCCAGAAGGGATAAAGTGCAGGAAGCCGAAAGGGCCTGTAGACTGTGGATCGGATAATCCCCAAAGGGCATTCATTGATGACTGTGAGAGTCAGATGCATCCTTTTGCCCAAATTCAAGCTCCTGGCGTCAGATCCAAGAACTATGCACAGTAGCAAATCCCAAAGTGTTCCACAGAACATTCGTTCTTTCTTGTGTTTGGTATTCTACCGCGGAAGCAGGGGTAGGGAATTCTGGGCTGCTTTCTCCCTCAGACTCAGGAATCTCAAGGCCACCTTCACGTATCTGTGTCTCCACATCAACGTCTGCCCATGTGACTCAACACCCCCATGTTTTAATCTGTTTGGTTTGGCTTGGCTTGGACTTAGTTAAGAAACAAAATTCAACTGAGTAAAACTGAAAGATCTTATTGGCTTTATTTGACAATCCATAAATCAGGCAGCTCCCGTTGGTAAGAGGGAAGGAGTTCTGGGTAGCTGTACAAAATGAAAGACTTTTACAGACAGAAGGAAGCAGGAACAAAGAAGTTATACTGGCAAAAAAAAAAGGAGGGGGGCTTGATTATTGCAAGGTCATTTTCCTTTAGGAGGCGGCAGGGATCTATCAGGCAGATGACCTCACTAGTGCGGACCAGGTGATTCCTGATTGACTGGTTTAAGTTCCCATTTCCAGGAAAGAGCTGAAACTATAATTAAGTCTTGGTTTGCTGATGTAGCACTTAGCATAGTGATTCCATGTTGGGCCTATTGTCTTATTTTATTTCAATTTTTTAAGGTTTATTTATTTTTGAGAGACAGAGACAGACAGAGCATGAGCAGGGGAAAGGCAGAAAGGGAGAGAGACACAGAATCTGAAGCAGGCTCCAGGCTCTGAGCTAGCTGTCAGCACAGAGCCCGATGTGGGGCTCGAACCCACGAGCTGTGAGATCATGACCTGAGCCGAAGTGGGACGCTTAACGAACTGAGCCACCCAAGTGCCTCCCAACTGTGTTATTTTTAATAGACCTCTTTGAAGATTGGTATTTTCCCTTGGGAAGTCAGAAAATGGCTTCTTCTCTGGAACCCTCCTTCAGTTTCTCCAAAGATTCCGTAAGGATTTCCATTTCCTAACATCAACTCCAACCTCAAGTAGTCTGCTTTCTCTCTTCCCTCGTTCTGAGCAGGGGAAAGCTTTCCATTTTATCTTCGGCTCTTGTTCTGGTCCACGGTAAGAACTTCATGTCTGACTGCCCCCCTCAAGGCCAAGTTTCTGAAAAAAAATCAAAGCTTTTTTTTCTCTCTTGCAGAAGAGTCATGGCTTTTAACTCTGACTTTGGCTATAGAATTATAAAGGTCCACTTCCGAGCGCAAAAGCCAGCGAATGGATTCTCTGTTCCTTCTGATTCTTTCCTACTCAGAGGGAGTATTTATAGAGTCCCACTGGCTGAGTGGAGGTGGTGATATAGAAATGTCTGCAGAAATAGGGATTAGAGGTAAACAGCCATTTTTTAAGCTTTTTCTTGGGTGGGGTAGAATGAATTGGCATGTAATACTGCATAAATACTGCACACATCTGTTCGATGTGTTGGTTTGATACATTTTTATATCGCAGTATGACAGCCTTATCATGTCACATAATTATCAGTTCTTGTTTGTATTGAATACAGTTAAATCTAGTCTCTTAGCAACACTGGAGTTTATAATAGAGGACTGTTGATGATAATCACCATGCTGCATATTTTTTAATGTTTATTTATTTTTGAGAGAGAGAGAGAGATAGAGCGTGAGCAGGGGAGGGGCAGAGAGAGAGGAAGATATAGAATACGAAGCAGGCTCCAGGCTCTGAGCTGTCAGCACAGAGCCTGATGCGGGGCTGGAACTCACAAACTGTGAGATCATGACCTGAGCTGAAGTTGGACGCTTAACCTACATTTCTACACTCTTGCCACACCTTTACCGAATTCTCCAAATCGTCTAATGTGAGTGTGACATCTGTTTTTTTGCTGAAAGCTGACTGACACATGTTTTGGGCTAAGTTAGTAAAATGAACTGGAAAGATTTCTATTTTTATCCATGCTCTGGAACACATTAAATATTGCAAGAATTTTCTAGTCTTTGAAGGTCAAAGAGCCAATCTTTAATGACCTCTTGGCCTAGTATTTTAAGGATGGGACAGTTCTTTGACAGATGTTTAAAAGTTTTCTCATGGTTGTTGCTTTATTTAGATTTTTTCTTACATCAAGCCTGGTAACTAAGATTTCATAGAAAATCATCCATTTCCTTCAGAATTTTCAATGTATTAGCATGGTATTGTTCAGAACCCTGTTTTGGTGTTTTGATCCACTTAGAATCCATGGTCACCTTTCCTGTCTCACTTCTAATGTTGTATAATTATTTTCCCTTTCTGTATTGGTCAAGTTTACTCCACTTGTGTGTGTGTGTTAGTTTCCTTTCAAAAAGTTTCTTGGGGCGCCTGGGTAGCTCAGTTGGCTAAGCATCCGACTTTGGCTCAGGTCATGATTTCACTGTTCGTGGGTTCGAGCCCTGCATCGGGCTCTGTGCTGACAGCTAGCTCAGAGCCTGGAGCCTGTTTCAGATTCTGTGTCTCCCTTTCTCTCTGACCCTCCCCTGCTCATGCTGTCTCTCTCTCTTGCTCAGAAATAAATTTAAATTTTTTTTAATTTTAAAAAATATAAAAAGTTTCTTTATTAAAAAAAAAAAAGTCATTGCAACTCATTAACTTGTAATGACCCCCCACGAAGGGTTGAAAAGTACCCGCTACTGAGGAACTTGTGCGTATGGGTACCAGTTGGCAGAAGAGAAGACATTAACGGAAAGACTAATAACAATTGGAAAAAGAAACAATAACTGGAAACAAAACTGGCCACTGACAAAGAATGGCTAACAAGCTGTGACACATCCACACAATGGACTATTATTCAGAATGCCAATGAATGAGGCCTGGCTATTCAAGTCCACCTCCGTGAAATCTCAAAACATGATGTTGGGCAAATTGCAGAAGACTTCTTGAAGTATGATTCCAAGTTCACAATTATGGAGAGATATATACACATTCGATAAACTGTCAAGATAAGCAGGAGAATAATAAGCAGAATTCAGGAAAATGGTTACCGGAAGGGCAATTTGGGGAAAAGAGGGAAATCAGAGATTACAGGGAGCTTCAAGAAATTTGGTGATGTTCTACTGCATGAAGCACTCGCAGGACTTCATTTTATTATTTTGCATCATAGCTTCGATATGCTACTCATGTATTTTGGGACGTTCGTATAGTTCTTTTAACATGTAGAATAAGGTTTATAAATAAACATTAAAAACTTATAAATAAAGAAGGGGATGCCTGGGTGGCTCAGTTGGTTAAGCATCTGACTTCAGCTCAGGTCATCATCTCACAGTCTGTGAGTTTGAGCCCTGCGCTGGGCTCTCTCTGTGTTGACAGCTCAGAGCCTGGAGCCTGCCTCGGATTTCATGTCTCCCTCTCTCTCTCTGCCCCTCCTCAACTCGCATTCTGTCTCTCAAAAATATTTTAACATTTAAAAAATTAAAATGTATAATAAATTTTTATAACTGTTCTATGGATATTTGATGAATAGTGTTTGAAGAAGAGAAAGTTGTACATCTCCTTTAATTTATCTTTTTGGTTATCTGTTCTCTCTGTAATATTTTGAAGTATTACCATATGATTGTGAATTTCTCATTGTAATTTTAAGCATTTTTGCTTTATATATTTTACTATGAATGTTAGTTGTCACATACATTTTTATGATGTCTTATATCATTACTGTGCAGTGATCCTGTTTTCAGTAAAAACAACAACAATAACACTCCTTGCTCCAAAGCAATAAGCTTTGAACCTGAATTCACCATCATCTGATATTAATATTCTACCTCTGCTTTAATCTATTTACATTGCCTCATCTCTTATTTGACCTTTATGTGTCATTGTTTCTTTTATAGTTTCTGTTTTCCTGGCTCTTGTTATATACATTGTTTTACTTTCCCTTTACTGACCAAGTTTCTGGAAGTTATACCAACTTTTGTTATTCTACTGGTGGAAACTTCTGAATGAAGCTAATTGTCTACATATTATTTATCATTATTCAAGTAAAAAAATTTTTTTTAACCTTTATTCATTTTTAAGAGACAGAGAGAGACTGAGTGTGAGTGGCGGGGTTGGGGGTGGGGGCAAAGAGAGGGAGACACAGAATCCCAAGCTGACTTCAGGATCTGAGCTGTCAGCACAGAGCCTGACACAGGGCTCAGACCCATGGACCGTGAGATCATGACCTGAGCCGAAACCAGATGCCCAACCCACTGGGCCACCCAGGCGCCCCAACATTATTCAATTTTTCAAAAGAACTTGTTTTTTTGTATTTACTGACATTGAAAAAGACTCATTCTCGAGTAAGATAAGAAATGCAACTTGCTTTCAAGTCTATACTTCCCTCCAGATCCAGATATCTTAGTCTGTGTTGATTATAAACTGATGTTTTGTATAATTTTTCCACTGAACATGATTTTTGAATTAGGTAGCCTCTCATTAAAGAATTGCTTTTGACACTGTTGCAGTTTGATAATGATCCCAATAAGAATTGCTTATATTTCACACTGTATTTTAATGGTCTCATTTCATCTTTAATACAGCTTCCCTATCCTTAAATTCCTTGTTTTTATTCAATCTTTTGCTGAATTATAAAAGTAATTTTTGGGCAATATTTTTTAGAAATTAGGTAATAACAGTATTTTTGATGAGCTTTAAAAATAATTTTTTTAATGTTTATTTATTTTTGAGAGAGAGACCGAGCGCGAGTCAGGGAGGGTCAGAGAGAGGAGACACAGAATCTGAAGCAAGCTCCAGGCTCTGAGCTGTCAGCACAGAGCCCAACACGGGGCTCAACCCACAAACCATGAGATCATTACCTGAGCTGAAGTCGGACACTTAACTGACTGAGCCACCCAGGTGCCCCCAGCGTCTCCCTTTTAAATTATTTTTTATTTTTACTTTTTTTTTTTTTAGAGAAAGAGAGTGTGAGCAGGGGAGAGAGAGAGCAAGCAAGAGGTAATCCCAAGCAGGCTCCATGCTCAATGCAGAGCCCAGCACAGAGCTTGATCCCATGACCATGAGATCATGACCTGAGCCAAACTCAAGAGTCAGACACTCAACCAGTTGAACCATCCAGGTGTTCCAGTTTCTTCCTTTTTAGCTGTTAGTATTTGCTTTATATATTTAAGTACCCCTATGTTGGATGCATAAATATTTACACGTGTTATATCTTCTTGTTGAAGATAAAGATCTCTTTATCATTATGCAATACCCTTCTTTATTTCTTGCTTCTCCAGCAAACTCTGTCTTCCCTTCAGTTCTGAATGATAACCTTGCTGGGTAGAATATCGTTGGTTATAAATGTTTTGTTTTCAATGCTTGGAATATATTAGCTCGCTCCCTTCTGAACTACAAAACTTCCAGTGAAAAATCAGTTTTAGTCTTTTTTGTTTTCTTTTAATTTCAAAATATGCTTGAATTTTTATTATCCTCTTGGCTTCACTTAGAGATAAATAACTTGCGTCTGATATTTTGCAAATACATTATATATTAATGTTCTTCTTTTAATAAACACAGAGATGTTCATGACAATAAGAAACTTCATAATTTTACAGACACCAGAAGGAAGTACTTATTACAAATAAATAGAGAAAGTTGTCTTTCATCAACCTCACTGTACAGGGCTTTTAATCTTTGTCTCTTGTGATAGGCTTATCAGAATGATGAATAAATAGCCTTAGGGGGTCTCCTTATATGCAACTAATTGCTTCACTCTTTCTGCTTTTAAGGTTCTCTCTTTATCTTTAATTTTTGATAGTTTAATAATAATGTGTTTTGGTGTAGATATCTTCAAGTTCTTCTTGTTGAAGACTTTCTGTGCTTCCTGGACCTGGGTGTCTGTCTTTTTCTTCTTCCAGATTAGGGAATTTTCCAGCGATTATTACTTCAAATAAGTTTTTCCCTGCTTTATCTCTCTCTTTTCCTTCTGGGACCTCTATAATGTGAATGGTAGCATGCTTGAAGTTGTCCCCAAAGTCCCTTAAAACATCTTTATAATTTAAATTGTTTTTGCTTATGTTTTGTTTGGATGTTTTCCACTACCCAGATCCTTGATCTGTTCTTCTACATCTGTAATCTGCTTTTGATTCCCTCTAGTGTGCTCTCCATTTTTGTTATTGTGTTCTTCTGCTTTGATTGGTACTTTCTAATATCTCCTCTCTCTTTGTTAAAATTCTCATGTGTTCTCCATCCTTCTCCCAAGTTTGGTAAGTGTCTTTATGACCATGACTTTGAACTCTCTATTGGGTAGAACACTTATCTCCATTTTGTTTAGTTCTTTCTCTGAGGTTTTGTTTTCTTCTTCCATTTGGAACATGTTTCTCTATCACCTCATTTTTATTAGCTCTGTTTGTTTCTACATATTAGGTAGGTCAATTGTATCTCCCAGCCTCGAAGGAGTGGTCTTATGTAGATGTCCTGTGGATATCAGAAGGACAACCCCCTTTGCCTACTAGAGCTGGGTGCTCCAAGGGCATCCCCTTTGTGGACACATGCACCCTTTTGTTGTGGTGAAGCCATAACTGCCATTGGCATGCTGGTGGGTAGGGTTACTGCTCTGTTGGCTACAAGGCTTGGCAGAGGCATAGGATTGTGTGGAGCTCTCGAGGGCTAGGACCCCTGGCATTAGCAGTATGGAGAGAGAATTCCAAAATGGTGCCCATCAGCACCAGCATGGTAAAACAAGATAACAAAAATGGCTGCCAGCAGTGTCTCAGTTCTCAGAGGGAGCCTACCTGCCTCTGCATCTCTCTGGTAGGTGCTCCAAGATTAGTAAGTGTGTCTCCTTCACCTTTGGTCTATGTGCTATTGATCTGGTGTTTTTGTACTGAGTTTCCAGATCAAGTGAGTCTGTGCACGAGCCCTTTAAGAGTGGATTTTCCCAACAGTTTGGTGATTTTCCTGGACATCTTCTCTGGCAAGTCAGGTCTTTTAGGGGCTTGTCTTTCCTGTGAAGGATCTAAGGATTGGGGCACCTGACGTGGACTTGAATTTCTCACTCCTCAAGGAAAAATTCCATATCTTTGAGCTTCTTCCTGACTGTGGAACACTGTACATTGGGTGTGGTTTTTGTTCCTTGGTGAGATCATCTCTCTTCCTCTTCTACTCATCTTGGTGCTATCCCTTGTTATGGAAACGCTGTTCATCCGGTTCCTTGGTCCGCTTCAGAGGGAATTGTTCCATGTGTAGTTGTGGACTGTTGTGTCCATGGGTGGAGGTGAGTTCAAGATCTTTCCACACTGCCATCTTGAACACTCCCTGGTCATCATGGTTATTATGATGTTCTCTGGGTTATGAAATCTTCATCAAATTCATTTCATTCTTATGCAACAGTTCCATATTTTTTTACTTGGCCAGCCAGCAATCGTTTGCTACTTCTTCATGATTGGGCACATCTGTGTCTTTTTAGTTTGTGTTCCCTTGAGTAGAAGTCAGAAATTCACTTACCTAAGCTCCTCAGGACGAGGACACAGACACGTGATTCATCAATACCACCAGTAATATTTATTCACAAGAGACTTTGGGATTTCATAATGCAAAGGCAGAGGCATTATCTGAAAGCTGTTTCTGATGCAGGTCACGGATGCAACATCTAACTTTCAGAGGCTATGTTTGTTCTAGAGGTAGTACCCAGTGCTCAATTTTAAGTAACAAATTGAATTCTCTCTGCTCAGCAGAGGCAGTGATAGGGTCTCCTTGGACACCGTTCTCATGTGACTTAAACTACTGGTTATTATTGGCCCCATATTCTCGTTCTCTGGCCCTCTTGAAGAATGAATGAGGTAGCTGATTGCTATGAGCTATGCTGTGTATCTCTCAAACTTCATATGTTGAAACCCTAACCTCCAGTACCTCAAGATGAGACTACATTTAAAGATAAAGCCTTTAGGAGTTTCTGGGTGGCTCGGTTGGCTAAGCGTCCAACTTCAGCTCAGGTTACCATCACACAATTCATGAGTTCGAGCCCCGCACTGGGCTCTGTGCTGACAGCTCGGAGTCTGGAGCCTGCTTCAGACTCTCTGTCTCCCTCTCTCTTTGCCCCTCGCTTGCTTTCTGTCTCTCTCTCTCTCTCAAAAATAAATAAACATTAATTTTTTAATTAAAAAAAATAAAGATAAAGCCTTTAAAGAGGCGAGTAAGTTAACATGAGGTCATCAGAGGGGCTCTTAATGCAATCTGACTGGTGTCCTTATAAGAAGAGGAGATTAGGACACAGATTCAAGCCAAGAGAAGACATGGCAAGAAAATGGCCATTTGCAAGTCAAGGAAAGAGGTGTTTCCTAGAGGAAACTACTCCTGTCAAGACCTTGGACTTAGACTTTCAGGCTCCAAAACTGTGAGAAAATAAATTTCTGTTCTTTCATCCACCCAGTATGCATCAGCTTATTATGGCTGTCTTAGCAAATGAATACATTGATATTGGTCAATATACTCATTTTCCTACCTGGATTTACTAAAATTTGTTTGGCTGTTTGAAACTAAGAACACTGAGTCCGTGTATTACGTAATTATAAAAATAGTTTCCACTTCTGACCCGGCTGAGTAAGTCCCATAGGGGACCAGTCTTCCCGCAGATTGCAAGTGTAAAAACTCTGGACAAGGTGAAGCCAGCAAAAATTAAAAACGAAACATAACAACTCCAACTAAAGGCACTGGAAAGCAACCCAAAGCAGGCATATTCTGGCAGGGACTTGACACTTGACAGATGGGAACAGTGCTACATGTTTCCCATTTCAGTTTCTAGCCCCTGTCTTTGTCCCCATGCGGAGATGACAAAAACCTTAATAGGAAATCTCCTGGGTTTGGGCTCAATGAACGGAAAGAAAGTGTTTGAGGAAAATACAAGCCCTGGAGAGCGAGGAAGGAAACTTGGAAAGACAGAGCCAAAGGAGGGGAGCCCCACGTTCTGTGTATAGGCTGGGGTCACATTTCTGGCTAATTCCCAAACCACACACGTATGGGAGAGGCTCCAAGCAGCTTCGCTGAGGATAGAATCACAACTGAATTTTGAGCTGTGGCCCAAGGGACAGAATTTGCAGTTTTAGTCTTACCAACTGAATTGCCTGCTAAAATGAACAGAAATCAATGTTCTTCAGAGGAGTATTAAGAAATCCAGAGTCTCCATAATGCAACAGTTATAGTGTCCAGGATACAGTTCAAAATAATATCACATATGAAAATAAACAAATGTGACCTATTCTCAAGCAATAAAACAATCAATAGAGACCTATTCCGAGATGACCTGGGTCTTTGAGTTGGGATTTTAAGCCATTATTATAACTATGCTCTAGGAAGTAAGTGAAAATATGCTCACAATGCATGAAGAGATAGTCATTTTCAGTAGAGAAACAATAGTAATGAACTATCTAAATGGAAATTTTGGAACTAAAAAAATTAATATTTGAAACAATTACATAAATACATATATAAAACTACAGATACAGCCATGGGAATCTAAAATAAGAAAGTGGTGGGGTGCCTGGGTGGCTCAGTCTGTTAAGCATCCAACTTTGGCTCAGGTCACTGTCTCGTGGTTTGTGAGTTCGAGCTCCACATTGTGGAGCTGTCAGCACAGAGCCCACTTTAGATCCTCTGTCCAGCCCAGTCTCTGCCCCTCCCCTGCTCTCTCTCTCTCTCTCTCTCTCAAAAATAAACAAATCATAAAAATGTACCCATCTCTCTGAAACCAAGGGCTCTAAGGACCATATGGGCTGCTGACTGCTGAGGCCATTTTGCAGCCATGTGCAGGGAACCTCTCGGAAACTTTTCAAGCCAAGGCAACAACGTTCAAGAGACAGGAAGAGACAGAATCCTGATGATGTTGTTAAACCCCTGTCATCCTATGTGTCTGTGTTGAAAACACTTCAGTCTGTGTTTCTCTACTCCCACACGAACATCACAGTCACGACATTTCTGACACCAGATGGGTCGGGATTTTCCTCACCAAACAATTCTCTGAGATACCAGCTGGGTGTCCTACAGCTTCATGTGATGTGACACTATCTACCTGAAGACAGCGGCAGGTCCCAAAGGTTAGGGGCTCCATCGCACAAGACTGCCTCCTACATCAGATGCTAATCACAGCGAGTAGGTCTCCAGGTTACCCGCAACTTCTATCCAATGTGGCTACAAACCACAGGTTTCCATGATCCCATCCTTGGGTTTGATTAATTTACTAGAGTGGTTCACAGAACACAGGGAAACACTTAATTAGGCTCACTAGTTTGTTAAAGGACATGATAAAAGATATAGATGATCGGCCAGATGAAGAGATACATAGGATGAAGTCTTGGATGGTACCAAGTGCGGGAGCTTCCGTCCCCATGGAGTTGGGGTCTGCCACCTTCTTCATACGTGGATGTATTCACCAATCCAGAGGCTCTACAAAGTCCAAACTCTTTGGATTTTTAATGAAGGCTTCCTCACATAGCCACGATCAAGTATTAATCCCATTTCTAGCCCCTCTCCCTTCTCTGAAGAATGGGGCATGGGGTGAAACTTCTAAGCTTCCAATCACCCTTGGTTTTTCTCATGACCAGCCCTCACCCAGGAGCCATTCATAGTCACCATATTAAAACAAATGATGCTCCATTCGCCCAGGAAATTATGGGGGTTGAGAAGCTCTTCGCCAAGAACCAGAAACAGAGATCAGTTCGTATTTTCTATTATCTCACAGTGCCTGATGCCGGGTTTGCTTTCTTGGATTTTCCAGTTACAAATGCTAATAAATTCCTCATCTTCTCTAAGCTGCTTTGAAGCTAGATGAGCTAGATTTCTGTCACTTGCCTCCAGAGTTGTTCTGACAATTCTATAATCAGACCTCCCGACTTCTCTTATCATCACTAAATATTTTAGTAAAATAACCTTTTCATATTCCACCTGCTTTATATGAACTATACGGCCTCCTCCACATTTCCTATTCTGTCCATCATTCGCTGTGAATAGATAACAAAATCATGAGACGTAGAAGTCTGAATAAAATATTCACTGAGCACATATTTTGCGTCAGGACTCATGCTGGGTCCTTTCTATCAGTTGCTTGATTTAATTTCTGCAATTCTCCTTTGTCACTACATTTAATTCTCACAACGCCTCTTAAGGTTGTTGATATCATTTTCACTGCTTTACACATACAGACCACCCAGTCTTTACAAGGAATTCTAAAGCTCTTTTCCCACCAACACATGTCTTCCCTCCCTCCCCCATCACTAATTATCTCACAGACATGAAAATGCTGTGAAGTCAGATTAATACAACAGGGTATAGAATATTATCCTGCCACCTTTAGGCTTCATGAAAATCCCAGAATTTCATAGCATCTTTCATTTATTTTAAATAGACGTGTTAACAAATTTTGCATTTTAAAACTTTAGAAGTTAGGGCATGCCTACGGTTGGTTATACATTTCATCAACACATTTCTTTCCTTTTTCTCGAGTTTTTATTACATCTGGGTGGTGTCCGGCTCCAGCTCAGCTCATGATCTCACAGTTGGTGGGTTCAAGCCCCGTGTCAGGCTCTGTGCTGACAGCTCAGAGCCTGGAGCCTGCTTTGGGATCCGTTTCTCCCTCTCTCTCTGCCCCTCCCCCACTTGCTCTTTGTCTATGTCTCTCAAAATTAAATAAATGTTAAAAATAAATGTTTTTATTTTTTTAATTTTAAAATATTTTATTGCTAGGAGCACCTGGGTGGCTCAGTAGATTGAATGTCTGACTCTTTTTTTAAAAATAGTTTATTGTCTAATTGGTTTCCATATAACACCCAATGCTCATCCCCACAAGTGCCCTCCCCCATGCCCATCACCCCCCTTCCCCTCCTCCCACCCCCATCAGCCCTCAGTTTGTTTTTAAATCAAGGGTAGGGGTGGCTCAGTCAGTTAAGTGTCCGACTTCTGCTCAGATCATGAGCTCACAGTTCGTGAGTTCGAGCCCCGCGTCGGGCTCTGTGCTGACAGCTGAGAGCCTGGAGCTGCTTCGGATTCTGTGTCTCCCTCTCTCTCTGCCCCTCCCCCACTCGCGCTTGCTCTCTCTCTCTCTCTCTCTCTCTCTCAAAAACAAATAAACATTTAAAAAACCAGGGGCATATCATGCATTAGAAGTGTGTGGGAATGAAAGAAACAAAGCAATGAACTTTCCTCTACTTAGGCCAGCCCCTGGAGTCCTGGGAGTGCATTAGCCCATCTGATGGATTTCTCAGCCAGTGGTCAACTGAGGCTAGACACAGGAGACGTGGTAGAACAGAGTGAGAGTATCAGATTTGCCACCCCAAAATATGCCACTTTGGGCATCTTGATTATTTTGTTTTTCAACAGAACACAGAAGAAGCAGGGAGAAACTTTCTCTGAACCCCCCTGATCTATTTAGGGAGAGATCTTCTGAAAGGACTCAGTCTTCATAAATCTGCAACCAGGATCTTCCCCACTGAGAGAAGACTGATTCTTCTGCCAGGAGGGGAGCCCAGAAGCTGACGCCCTGCCCGGATCTCATCTAATCTCCACTGTTCTGTTGTGACGTAAGAGGGAAAGCTTGATTACTTTCCTTTTTCAGCTGGCTTGTCCAGAGTAGACCTTCCATAACTATCGAACAGTGAAAAATGAAGACACTGCAATTCAGAGATTGTGTGTGCACGCGTGTGTGCATGTGTGTGCTTTGCTCCAGACCACGCCAGTCATGAAAGGCAGAATCCACGTTTTCTGGTAACTAGCCAGAATATTTTGCCTGCAAACGATAGTCTTTCCTGAGCCTCTGCCTGCAGGTCTCTTTGGCAAAGGATCAAAGCGAGCCCCGGGTCTGACCAGGATCAATCCCAAGGTGAAAATTTCAGGAATCATGTGAAGGAGCAAGTAAGTTCTTTTAGAGCTCTGGGTCCTTGATGCCACGTGGTGTCTTGGGTGCGGCCTGGGACAGAAATGATGACTTTCAGCCAGATCACCAGGCAGAAAAGAGGGAGCGCAGAAGTCTCCACTCTGGAGAGCTGGATCTCTCGATCTTCTGGGAGATAATGCTTTTAATTTTCATCAGCGCAAGACGGTGCCCCCAACCAGAAGGGGTTTGCCTAATTCATCATGCTCCCTGGCCACACAATGGGACCCCTTGACAAGCAGAACATTGGAGAGCAAGAGAAATGAACATCATCAATGCCCATGAATTGCAAATGTTTCTTCCTTAAAGGATGCTCTCTGGCTCGGGACCATCTGCTCGATGTAACCGGGCCCAGGTCCTCGGGCTAGAAACATCTGCCACTTTAATAATTCTACCTCTTAATTAAAGCCCAACCACAAGGGGGCCAAGCCTAGCTATGACACTGGACACAGCACACATTAGCCTTCCCGAGCGCACAATGCATCTGCCTCAGCTCAGCATGAATGAGAACCCGTAGGTGTGTAGTTCACCCAATGTATGTGCTCCCTACTGAGAGAAAACAAATCTAGGAGAATGCATCCCCTTTCCCATTGACTTTGGGTATCATTTCAAAGATGTTTGTATTCAGATTTAATCGATCTTGCGCTGTAGGGCCTCGTGACTGGTTGTCTTCATCGCTCTGCCCTGCAGCCTCTTGGTCAAGGAGTTAATGACCTGTACATAAACACTTCAATACTCGAGGGGAGATGCTATTTAAGGCAACCCTGCACGATCCTTTATGTACCACGAAGAATTCTTTTATCATGCAAAGAGCCACCCTTTAATGGATCTATTTTCTAAGTTCAGATTTTCATATTAATTTCACGTATGTTGTCCTTGGAATAATGTGTGGAAACACTTCAATAGGCACCCAGGACGGCGCATGGATGACTCTACGATGTCTCACTTTGGGATTTGCCCACATTATCTTGAACTGAGGTCAAATTGTAAGCATGCCGGAGATTCTGGGTGTGCAACTGTCCACCCCCACCCCGTTAGCCTGTGGTCTCAGTGCCTCGTACTGAGTTCTGTAGCTCAGGAGTGGATGTTGCCAAGGTGATTAAGAAAGAGGACCCATTGTTCGTGCATCGTTCATTCATTCAACAAACACTTATTCACCATCATTTTGTGCACTGGGAACGTAGCCACAA
Source organism: Hyaena hyaena (assembly GCF_003009895.1). Lineage (NCBI taxonomy): Eukaryota > Metazoa > Chordata > Mammalia > Carnivora > Hyaenidae > Hyaena > Hyaena hyaena. The sequence continues at coordinate 3,903,950 of NW_024080659.1, read as the reverse complement.
GCGAGACACGGCAATGCCTTTGGAGAGCTTTGTTCAAGTGGAGCAGAGAGAATGAAATATATAAATAGAGTGCTCAGTAAAATACCAGTAATAAATGTCACCTAAGAAGAATGAAGCAGAAGATTGAGACGGAGAAGCTGTTTTAAGTAGGTTTGGTCATGGAACACCTACTTCGGGAGTCACGAAGAACACTGAAAGATGCTGTGGGGGTGCCATGTAGACATGACATGTCATGTAGAAGATACAGCAAGTTGAGTGGCCCAGAGGTCCGAGTGTGCTTGGCATCTTTGGGGAACAGGAAGAAGAGACCTAATGGATGGGTTGGAAGCGGTAAAGGAGACCGTGGGAAGAATTGAGGTTTAAGAGGTATGTCGAGGGGCACCGGGTGGCTCAATCGGTTAAGGGTCCGACTTCAGCTCTGTTCATGATCTCACGGTTCGTGGGTCCGAGCCCCGCGTCGGGCTCTGTGCTGACAGCTAGCTCAGAGCCTGGAGCCTGCTTTAGATTCTGTATCACCCTCTCTCTCTGACCCTCCCTTGCCCACGCTGCCTCTCTCTCTCTCTCTCTCTCTCTCTCTCAGAAATAAATAAAAAACATTAAAAAAAAATTTTTTTTTAAAAGAGGTATGTCAGTGCCAGATCATGTCAAACCTTGTGTGTATCAGGGAAAAGATGTTACCAAGTTCCAATGGACGGTGAAAGAGAAGCCTTCTATTCTGTTCATCTCCTTCTCTGGAGAAAAAGAATACAATTGGATGACTCTAGAACCCACAACAGTATTTAGGAGCCTCTAAAAAGCCATCAAAGCATCTAAAACCACCCAAGTGTTGGTGAGAACCCTAAAGACCCAGCACCCTCATTTCACAGCTGTAGCCTCAACAAATCCTGGTATTTTATGTGATCCAGGCTCAAGGAAATGTCTAGTAACCAAAAGTAATGAAAAAGTCATTAAAATATTGACTCGAAGAATTGTAAGGGAGGTTAAATGTACACTGAAAGACTGCTTAAAACCTCTCTCTTCTCCCTTCTTATGCTCCGCCCCTGCTTTATTGCAGGCTCTCCTTTCCTGGGTCTATCAACTTCCTTCCTCTAAGTTTCACAGACACCCTGAATTGGGGGGTCAGCTCTGTCTGCTCCTTCACGCAAACACCCTGCACTGCCTCCCAGCCACAAGGCATCGCTCCTGGCCCTGGAGGGAACTCTGCGCTCACCTGCTGGCTGTGTAACAGCTGCAATGGCGAAAGAGACCCAGAAATTCCACTCCCCCAATTCTCCTTCCTTCAATACTCCTCGCAGTATAGCTCTTCTCCCCCTTCCAATTCCTTTTCTTGTGGGTAGGGAGTCTGGAACAGAAAATCACTCATTCCGTTCCACAGAAGAGAAAAGATCGGGGAGGCAGAATGTCTAAGGAGTAAAACTAAGATCTCTCTGTGCTTTCAATGCAGCCCTTTTCCTGGGACGGATAAAACACAACGTAGATGGCAGATGCCAGGCATTTAAACATGCACCGTCTCATGCAGCGTCCACAGAGAAAAATATTTGGGCTCCTAAAGAATGGTTCTACCTTTCCATGTTCAGAGCCTGGATTGGAAGCCCTGGGTACTGACTGAGGTCTGGTCAAGTTCTCTTACAACTGGGCTTCTAATCTCAAACCCCATGCTCTCACACTAAGACGAAGGAAGGGAGTCACACTGTCTTTAGCCTACAAGCAGAGACTGTCAAGAACTAGGCTCCATCTTCCCCTCCTTGAGGGCAGAATTTGAGAGAATAACGTTGATTTCTTATCATCCGCTTTGTGAATCATCTGTGTCTGTAGCTTATCTCTTTGGAGTTTATCTGTTTCCGTGAATGGGCAATTCATCCATGGTCCAATATTCAAAGGGTACAAATGGGAAAGGGAAAAGCAAGCATCACTACAGACTTCTCAGTTATCTAGGTCCCGTACCCACATATTTGTCCAGAAGCATTCTATGCATCTATACATGATAGGGTGATGCATCAATGGTAGATTCCTAAACGGATTCCCGTCTTGTGGTTTTACAAAATGCGTAATGTCTCACATATTGTGTTTTCTATAATAGTGTACCTTAGGTCTTGTTTCATGTTGGTACACAAGGAGCTTTCTCATTCTTTGTTAGAGACGAATAATGTGCTGTTGTGTGGATGCATCGCAACTTATTTAACTGGTCCTCTACTGACGGGCATGTATACTACTTTCACAACTTGACTGTTACAAATCTTGCTGCCGAATGTAATTTCACATCGTCTCTCATATGGGCAACTACATCTAGCATATACGAAGTAATTGGGGCGCTTGGGTGGCTCAGTCAGTTAAGCATCTGACTTTGGCTCAGGTCATGATCTCATGGTTTGTGAGTTTGAGCCCCGTGTCAGGATCTGCACTGACAGTGTGGAGCTTGGAGCCTGCTTTGGATACCCTGTCTTCCTCTCTCTCTGCCCCTCCACTGCTTGCACACTGTCTCTCAAAAATAAACATTTAAAAAATACATATATATATATACACACACATATATACAAACATTATTATACATACATACATGCATGTGTATATATACATATGTACCATACATGTATACATGTGTATATTATATACCATACACATATGCATACATGTGTGTATACATACCTATATGTATATGTGTATGGTATATATGTATATGTGTGTCTATAATATGTTTACATATATGTGTGTATGTATGTATAATATGTATGTATATGTGTGTATGTATATATGTATCAAGTAATTTACCTAGCTTGGAATACTGCATCAAGAGTATAGCATTTTTCATTTTAATAAATATTCAATTGCCAAATTGACCAGAACCTGTACCAATTTACACAGGATTCAGTGAAGTGCAAACAGGAAACAACATTTTTGTCCTGAGCTAAAACTCTCAATCCTGGACAGACACCAAACTATCTTCTGAACCACGCTTAGGGAAGGTGATTTAATGTGAAGCCTGAGAAAGAGCTAATCGTTTTGGCAAAAGTGTCTACTGAAAAGTAAACATAAACATGTGCATTTCATAAAACATTAGTATTTATGCAGAAAGTGACAAGTTTTTGTGCTAATTTCTTTTTTAAATTACTTTTATTAAAAATTTTTTTCTATGTTTATTCATTTTTGAGAGAGAGAGAGAAAGAGAGAGAGCACAAGAGGGGAAGCGGCAGAGAGAGGAAGGCACAGAATGCGAAGCCGGCTCCAGGTTCTGAGCTGTCAGCACAGAGCCTGACATGGGGCTCAAACTCATGAACCGCGAGATCATGACCTGAACCAAAGTCAGAGGCTCAACCGCCTGAGACACCCAAGCACCTCCTCACACTTTTTTTAAAAAATGTTTGTTTTGAGAGAGAGAGAGAAAAACGGAAATTAATTATAACCAATAAAGTTAAAAATTCACTTCCTCGTCACACTAGCCACATTTCAAGTACTCAACAGCTACCTGTGGCTGGTTAAGGAGAGTGCAGATCTAGGCCATTCGAGAAAACTCTGAAGTTTCTCTGTGGTCAATATTTATGCAAAAACCAACGGTCAACTCGATCCTTCAAATACATGCAACCCACCTACAGAAAATGACTGAGCCTTCCGTATATAGCGGCAGAAGGGACAAATCATCTCTTCTCCTCTCCATGACTTAACGCTTCATTTTTAGAAAGAGATGCAAGTGGCATTTTGAGAACAGCTGGATATGTTCCATTGGTCTTCATCCTTTGGACTCATTCACCCTCTTCCCTGTAAGCCTCCAAAGCTCCCTGAAAACAGTAATTTCTTTGCAACCTCTGGTACCCCCCGCCCCCACCTTCCCATCGCTCATTCTAAGACAAGGTGCAAAAATATGTGTAAAACTTATCTCAGAACTCAACACCCCTTCCTCTTGCAAACGCTGCTCTATTCTCTTCACTCCAGATGTCTGGAATTTCCTTCCACCCAAAGGGCAGATTATATAAAAGGTTATAGGAGCCAGAGAGCAAAGTCAGTTTTTAAAAATGAGGTTTTACAACAGCAAACTTTTCTTTCGTGGGAGGGACTCTCTGGAGAAATCCAGTAAATAGAGACAAAGTAAATGATCCAGTAGGCTCAGAGCACATGAATTAAAATCTGAACCTTGACGTTGAGAGTTATGCTAATGTATTTAGTCTGTATTAGGTGGATACTGAAATGATGACATTATTGTACACACAATGACGGGGGCTTTTTCCCTCTACTTTGTCCCCAGTTAAAAAAAAAAGTTTCTGGTGCCTTGAAGTGAAAACAATCATTGGAGATGCTTGGTTGCCTTGTTCCTGGGGAGGGGGGCCGTCTTTGTGGGTTTTAAGCCCGCAAAGTGTTTTCTAAGACGTTTTCTTCAACAACTAAAAGGAGATTTTGTCCCAACCATGTCCATCCCCACCCTCCAGAAATACAAACTCCTCAAGGGTTTGGGGAAGAGGAGAAAAATGGTATGGTACTCCTTAATCGCCATTGATACTACATGATAAAAATATGCCCAGGGTACGGAACGAGCAAAAACGACACATGTAGTAAGTATCGCCAATGATTCCAAGTAGAGCAGTGTGATTCCAAGGTGCCTGATTATGTGTCCTGCGGTTGCCAATAGTTGCAAACCCGAAGCAGACCTGGTAGGAATTTGGGAGGGAATTAGAGGTCTTAAGTGAAGGAATTGAGGACACCAAAGCCAAACCGCATGTAATAAGATTAACAATAACAATAATACCTAACGCACATGAGATACTTGTTATTTGCTAGCATTATGTCACTTGATATTCAGCTCCGCAAGGTAAATAGTGTTATTATCTTGGGAAGGTTGGATGACAATATGTCCAAGTTACACAGTGAATGAAAGAGCTGGGGTCTGAATGTAGGGTTCCTGATTCTGAGCCTTAGGCTCCTAACCTCCATCTCATTTGGGCCGCCTCTGAGTCTGTGTGGCTTTTTATATTTTAAAATGTTTTTATGTTTATTTATTTTTGAGAGCAAGAGAGAGCATGAGTGGGGGAGGAGCAGAGAGAGGAGATACAGAATCCGAAGCAGGCTCCAGGTTCTGAGCTGTCAGCACAGAGCCCTACGCGGGGCTCGAACCCACGAACCATGAGATGAAAACCTGAGTTGAAGTCAAATGCTCAACTGACTGAGCCACCCAGGCACCCTGAGTCTGTATGGTTTTTAATAGCAAGCTGGATCAGTTCCCAAACCTGGCCATTTCAAGAGTTAAAAAAACAAGCCAACACCATTGGTGGGCGTGATGTAGACAACCACAGGATTGAATCTACGATGGGAAGGGCTTCTTTTTTCTCTAACACGGAGAAATCACTAAGAAGACACTTTGATTTCATTCCCCAGACATCACTCAGAAGGCTCCTTCTCCCAAGAGAATGGATAAGCCCCAGGCTAACTGCCAGTCCACACCAGGGATCCATCCTGCCTTTCACTTTATTCGTCTGAGGCTTTATCTGAAAACTGCATGATAATTAAGAAGGTTTGGGTGACTGTGAGTCCCAGGTATATTCCAACCACCCATTCAAAGCCTCTTAACATGTTAATAGTAAGTATGTATCATTCAACTGCAAAATGAGTGTAGTTAGGCCAACAAACTCCCAGGAAAGATGTTCAGCTCTCAAATATTCGATGCTTTATGGTCGATCATCAGGCATCAATGCTAGGGTTCTGAACGTTGGGGGATTCCTATCCTGGAATCTAGACAAAGAAACAGGAACGTGGTCCTTTTCAACCAAAAAAGAAAAAACAAATCTTGTGTGTAATGTACAACTAGACCTGGGGGTGGAAAAATATGAAAAGGAATTCTATCCTGAATCTTTAATGTGTGAATTTTGACGAAGGTTAGAGGAACAAAGATGGGAAAGGCCCCGCCATTGTATTACCCAAGCAAGGGCTCCCTCTACTGGAAATCTATTTTGAAACCCGCAAGTTGTAATTGACTCCTCGAAATGCCTATTTCGTGGTGGAGAAAGCACCCATAATTTAAACTTTCAAGACCAACATCACCTGTCTGCCTAGGTAATGATACCCTTTCAAAACACCTTTGAAGCTAAGGCGCCGATTTAGTAAAGAATATTTATTTGACTTAGGGTAAATAAGATGAATATGGAAAGATGCTCTAAGTGTTGGGAAAATGTTCCTAAAGAATGCCTTTTTGTTGCTGCTCTTCTTAATTTGGCAGAACTATAAAATTATCCTGGGAAATATTTAATGGAACCCAAAGTAGTAAAAAGAGTGAAGGGCATGATTTTTCACTCAACACCCTGATGGGCAGTTCGGAAGTATTTCTTGGCTGCCAGCCACCTGAGATGTGGGCTCACTGTCTCTTTCTCAGGGATTTTGATATTTAAAAATTTTTTTTAATGTTTTATTTATTTTTGAGAGAGAGAGAGACAGCATGAGCAGGGGAGGGCAGAGAGAGAGGGAGAATCAGAGAATCAGAAGTAGGCTCCAGGCTCTGAGCTAGCTGTCAGCACAGAGCCTGACGCAGGGCTCGAACTCACAAACTGTGAGATCATGACCTGAGCTGAAGTCGGGCACTTAACCGACTGGGCCACCCAGGCGCCCCTCAGAGATTTTGATCTTGACTAAATATGTAGGCATCCCAAGGTGATTGCCATACCTCTGCCACTCTTAAACCTAAATGCCTGCCCAACATGGATCAGCACATTGAAGTTTTTATATTCTAAATCTATGATGTAAATAAACTTGGGTATTTCCAAATCTCATATTGCCTTTCTCTTGGCTCCATTTGGAATTTTTTTTAAAAGACCGATATAAATTCCAAACAATACCCATTTGAAATGCTAAGCATGTAGAGTGACGTTTTGGAATCCACAGATTAGATTGTGAATGATCGTGTCTGAAATACATTATCAGCGATGTCAAATCAATAGGTTGATCAACTGTGAATTGTCTTACAATTCCCGGAAGTTATGTGCACAGAAGTGAAGAAAGCCAGTCTTCCCATAGAGTGGCCAAAAAAGTGACATTCTCTCTATACAGACTGAGTTCATACCACATTTCCAACCTCACCACACACACACACACACACACACACACACACACACGTACGTTAATAATACTCCTGTAATCTAACCAGCTGAACAAGCAAAGGATCACAACTCAGTTCAACAACACTCACTGAGAACTTTCGGTCAATTCCATGAGAAATTTAGTAGCAGGTGCAATGTCTAATAAAAGGCTACAAAAAGTAAAGAGGGTAAGATGTGTTCGCAAGTAAATAACATTTTTGAGTTTAAGTTAAGGAGTTTCTTCATTTTCATGTTGATCTGGAGATCCATGACTCTATTAGCAATTTGATTTTTGTTACAAACCAGTTTTGTGCCATAGAAATATTCTCCCTCACGAAGAATATAGCCTTATTCCCCTAAATCTACTATAATGTAGTAGATAATCAGGGTGCCTTGGTGGCTTAGTTTGTTAAGCGTCTGATTTTGGCTCAGGTCATGATCTCAGGGCTTGTGGGTTTGAGCCCTGCGGTGGGCTCTGTTCTGACAGCTCAGAGCCTGGAGCCTGCTTCAAATTCTGTCACCCTCTCTCTCTCTGCCCCTCCCCCACTTGTGCTCTCCCTCTCTCTCAAAAATAAATAAAACATTAAAAACTATATAGTAGATAATCAATAAAAATGTGTAAAATTGAAATGAGTAGAGTTACATTAAAACGGTGTTTTATAACCAGCATTCTTTATTTTACAAGGCATTCCGATTTTATGTCCCTTTGGGGCGCCTGGGTGGCTCAGCCGGTTAAACCTCCGACTTCGGCTCAGGTCATGATCTCACGGTTCGTGGGTTCGAGCTCCACATCGGGTTCTGTGCTGACAGTTAGCTCAGAGCCTGGAGCCTGCTTCGGATTCTGATTATATGTCCCTTTTTATAAATATTCTTTTTCTGTATTTCATTTTTAATGGCTGTCATTTATATTTCATTTTAATAGCTCAGTCTATTTGTGGTTGTATCATAACTTATATAAATAGTTTATTATTATTTACAAGTTTTTTTATTATAAACAAGCCTAACAATATCTTTGAAGCTAAACCTTTGCACACAGTTTTGATTATTCTCTTAGAGTAAAACCCAAAATGTAGAATTCCTAAGGCAAAGGATATTTTCACATGTAATAATTTTGATACATATTAACAAACTGCCCCTCCAGAGTGGTTATACCAATTCATAATTCTGTACTAACCTTTCTTTTCCAATTTGGTAGACCGCAAAAAAGGATCTTGTTTTGGGGCACCTGGGTGGCTCAGTCGGTTAAGCGTCTGACTTCGGCTCAGGTCATGATCTCGCGGTTCGTGGGTTCGAGCTCCATGTCGGTCTCTGTGCTGACAGCTCAGGAGCCTGGAGCCTGTTTCAGATTCTGTGTCTCCCTCTTTCTCTGACCCTCCCCTGCTCATGCTGTCTCTCTCTCTCAGAAATAAATAAAACATTTAAAAAAAGGATCTTGTTTTAATTTTTATTTTTTGATGCATGTTCAGCACTTTTATCATTTTTTAATTCATAAATTGCCTGCTTATAACATTCAACCATTTTCCCACTGGTATGTTTATTATTTTTTATTTATCAGTAAGAAATTTTTACATGCAGCATTGAAAATAAGAGCCCATCGGGGTGCCTGGGTGACTCAGTCGGTTAAACATCAAGTGACTTCAGCTCAGTCATGATCTCACAGTTCGTGAGTTCAAGCCCTGCTTTGGGCTCTGTGCTGACAGCTCATAGCCTGGAGCCTGCTTCGGATTCTGTGTCTCCCTCTCTCTGTCCCTCCCCTGCTCATGCTCTGTCTCTTTCTCTCTCTCAAAAATAAATACATGTTAAAAAAAAAAAAAAGAAAACGAAAAATATGCAAAATTAATAAAAATAATATTTTTAAGGAAACAAGAGAGGGAAACCACCACCATGACTAATCAAGAAAAAGGAAACACAGATGTGCAAAATTAAGAACAAGAAAATTGATATGGAGGGTTTAAAATTATAATTAGAAAAGCCTGTATAACTTTAAAAAGTAAATTAGAAAATCTGAAGAAAATGGATGATTTTCTAGAAAATATATAAATCATCAAAGTAAATTAAGAGTCCAAACACGTCTATAGGAAACAAATCGTGAAACAGAAAATGGAGGAAGGTATCAGTGCTGTTCCAAAGCTCTTAGGATCACTATGCAAGAGCCATGGCATTTCCACCGCTGAGTACTAATGATCCGATCTTCAAAAAAAATCCCTATAAGGAGCGCCTGGGTGGCTTTGTCGGCTAAGCGTCCGACTTCGGCCCAGGTCATGATCTCACAGTTCGTGGGTTTCAGCCCCGCATCGGGCTCTGTGCTGACAGCTTAGAGCCTGGAGCCTGTTTCAGATTCTGTGTCTCCCTCCCTCTCTGACCCTCCCCTGCTCATGCGGTCTCTTTCTCAGAAATAAATAAAACATTAAAAAATTTTTAAAAACCCAGTAATACTTATATTTACACAAGTCGCGTAAGGAAACATAATAAACATATTCCTGTGACAGCCTTTATATAACCCTAAGACTAAACCTGACTTAAAAAGCACACCAGAAGCTTAAAAATCAGTCTAATTTATAAATATAAACACCAAAAAAGCCTCAATAAACTATTAAAACTAACCCAGTCATTTGTCAAAAGAACAATGGCCCATGAAAAGGCAGCTTTTAGTTCATTAACAGAATGGGTAAGTCAATGTTAAGAAAACTATTGATGGGATTTACCATAGGGACTGATTAAAGATAGAACTGGGATTCTTGGCAAAGATTGGAAAAATTTAATATAAATTCTTAGAAATAAATAAATAAATTCTTGGTCAAAATTCCTATTGAGAATCAAGAAATACATACTTATTGGGGTGGCTCAGTCAGTTAAGCAAGCAACTCTTGGTTTTGGCTCAGGTCAAGATCTCACCATCATGAGATCAAGCCCCAAGTTGGGCTTATCATAGAGCATGGAGTTTGCTTGGGATTCTCTCTCTTTCCCTTTACCCTTCCCCCTGACTCACATTCTCTCTCTCTCTCTCTCTCAAAATTAATAAACTTAAAAAAAGAAAGACATATTGAAATAAATTGTTTTTAAATAACAATGATAAGCACTAGCACTCTCATTAAATACAGAAAAAAATAAAATGACGTTTACAATCACAGTTTTCATATGGCATGTTCTGAAAGTTTTAGATAATCAATTAGGTGATATAAAAAATTAAGAACTATAGGGGCACCTGGGTGGCTCAGTTGGTTAAGCATCTGACTTCGGTTCAGGTCATGATCTCACAGTCTGTGAGTTCAAGCCCCACATCGGGCTCTGTGCTGACAGCTCAGAGCTTGGAGACTGCTTCAGATTCTGTGTCTCTCTCTCTGCCCCTCCTTTGCCGGTGCTCTGCTTCTCTCTCTCTTTCTCTCAAAAGTAAATGAACATCAAAAACAAAATTTAGGGGTGCCTGGGCGGTTCAGTTAACTGTCTGACTCTCAGTTTTGGCTCAGGTCATGACCTCATGGTTTTGTGAGTCTGAGGCCTTCATCCGGCTCTGAGCTGAAGGTGCAGAGCCTGTTTGGGATTCTTTCTCTCTCTCTCTCTCTGCCCCTCCCCTACTCATGCTGTCTCTGTCTCCCTCAAAATAAATAAATAAACTTAAAAAATTAAACAAAAAATTTAGACGGCACAGGTTAACGACAGAAGAAAAACCCAAAGTTTTATTGTATTTGCACAGAGGCCCAATAATGAAATTGAGACCCAAAGAAATTACAAAGGCAGGCAGTTTTTATACATTTTAGACAAAGGCATTAACTTTGTGAGAATTTTACAGGATAAGAAAAATGGGTATTTGGGAGTTTTAATTACTAAGGAATTCTAAAGCGGAATTTGGGCTGAGTTAGTAGATTAGGTTTGTTTTTACACCTTTCTCAGCTTTAAAGTCCCTGTCTCTGGTGATAAGGATCTGTTTTTGCTTCTTTTAAAAAAAAACGTTTATGAGAGAGAGAGGGAGAGAGAGAATCCCAAGCAGGCTCTGCATAAGCGTGGAGCCCAGTGCAGGGCTTGATCCCACTAACGGTGAGATCATGACCTGAGCCAAAACCAAGAGTCAGATACTTAACCAGGCCACCCAGGTGCCCCTCTTTTTACTTCTTAACATAGGGAGGATGTTGTCACATGGAAGATTTATCTCCTGCTTTCAGGGGGAAGCGGAGGGTCCAAATGTCCTTCCTCCATAGGCTGTCTACTAAGTAGCTTTCATTTAAAATAATCAATGTGGGGGCGCCTGGGTGGCTCAGTCGGTTAAACGTCCGACTTTCGCTTAGGTCATGATCTCGCGGTTCGTGGGTTCGAGCCCCGCGTTGGGCTCTGTGCTGACTGCCAGCTCAGAGCCTGGAGCCTGTTTCAGTCTGTGACTCCCTCTCTCTCTGACCCTCCCCTGCTCACACTGTCTCTCTCTCTCTCCTAGAAATAAATAAAACATTTAAAAAATAAATAAATAAATAAAATAATCAATGTGACAAAGTGGCATATTTTGGAGCAGCCTGGACTTGTGTCCTTCATGCTACACGGAAGACACGATTTTCTCCCACCTAACATCTATACATTTAACATAAACTCTTTCAAAGTAAGTAAAGAATTTTTGTTTTCAAATTAAGAGGGTCTTCTTGTACGGCAGTTTATAGCAGATAAATTCCTCTGGCTGAGAACCATGAAAAAAATTGGATAAAACTTTTCAATATCTGTTTGAACGCATTGTTTTGATACTAAGACCACCAGGATTTGAGCCAGTAGATCAGAGAAAAGGAAACCCACTGTGGTGAGCCCACCACCAATCCTGAATTTCCCCTTGAGAGATTTGCCAATTAATAAGCAGTAGACCAAGGTGGCGGTGGGGGGGGGGGGGGGGCCTGGGTGGCTCAGTCCATTAAACGTCTGACTTCGGCTCAGACCATGATCTCGCAGTTCATGGGTTCGAGCCCCATGTTGGGCTCTGTGCTGACAGCTCAGAGCCTGGAGCCTGCTTCAGATTCTGTGTCTCCCTGTCTCTCTGTTCCTCCCCTGCTTGCACTCTGTCTCTCTCTCTCAAAAATAAATGAAGATGAAAAAATTTTTAAATAATAATAAGCAGCAGACCAAGAGATTGATAAGCTGTGTGGAAGCAGGTGCTAAGGGCAGAAGGACTAAGCAGAGTTTTCAGCACTTTGGAGACTTGCAGACGAACTTGGAGTTTGGGGTTTACTAGGACATGAAGGTACAAGATCATGGAGAGTAAAGAATTTGGAAGAAAGCAGGCCTGATGCTCTAAGCTGCTACTTCGCTCCATGCATTAGCCATTTTGCAAACAGTCCACTGAATGTGGGACAGAAGGCAGCTGCTAAGAGGGTGGTTTCTAATCAAAACTCCATTTGTATAAATTCCTAAGATTGAAATATTTCTCGGAAGAGCTCCAGGATGGAAAATAGATGTCGTCAAAACAGTTCCCTGGGAAAATCTGAGATTCTGTTAGTGAAGAATTATGTTAACTGTTCATCTTCAATATCCTGTCTTGCTTTTTATTGCTCGGAAGAAATAAGAATCTTGTCCCTTTTTGGGTGGCGCCTGGGTGGCTCAGTCAGTTGAGCTTCCGACTTTGCCTCAGGTCATGATCTCATGGTCCGTGAGTTCGAGCCCCGTGTCAGGCTCTGTGCTGACAGCTAAGAGCCTGGAGCCTGCTTCAGATTCTGTGTCTCCTCTCTCTCTGCCCCTCCCCCGCTCACACTCTGTGTCTCTGTCTCTCTTAAAAATAAGTTAAAATTTTAAAAATCTTGCCCTATAAAAGAAAAAAAAACCAAAACTACAAAAATAAAAGGAAGATTACTTTTCAAACAGAAAGAACAGACTTAATGAGAGAACTAGGAACAGTGGGAACAGAAACTGTCTCTTTTCATTTTTTATTAACAGCTTTATTGAAATATAATTGTAGTATACAATGGACCCATTTAAAGTATACGATTCATTGCTGTTTAGTATATTCATTTCCGTGAAAAGCTATGTAGCCATTATGACAGTCAGTTTTACATTTTTATCACCTCAAAAGGAAACATGGTACTTGTGAGTTGTACAACACTACATCCCCAGCCCCCCTTCCCCAGCCTTAAGTCGTCACTATTCTACTTTCTGTCTCCGTAGAGTTCCCCTTTCTGTACTTTCAAAGAAGTTGACTTCTATGATAGGCAGCCTTTTGCAACTGACTTCTTTCGTTTAACATAAGGCTTCCAAGGTTCACCCATGTTGAGCATATAGCAATACTTCTTATCTTTTTATGGACAAAGAGTATTCTGGCATTGGGATCTATGATGTTTTGTTTACGCATTCCTCAGTCTATGGACATTTGGGTTGTTTTCACCTTTTGGCTGTTATGAATAATACCGCTATAAACATCCACGTACAAGTTTCTGTGTTTCGTGTGTTCTTGTCTCTCAGGTATATTCCCAGGACAGAAACTGCTAGATCATATGGTAACTCTATGTTTTATCCTTTGAGGAGGTGACAATGTCTTCCAAACCTGTTGTACCATTTACATTCCCACCATCAGTGGATGAAGGCTACCAATTCTCTACATCCTCACCAACATGTGTAATCAATTATTGGACTTTCTGATTCTAGCTAAGCTAGTGAATATGAAATAGTATCTCATTCTGGTTTTGATTTACACTTCCTCGATAATGCTGAGCATTTTGGAGGGTGTTTACTTGCCATTTATATTTATTCCTTGGACAAACGTCTATTCAAATCCATCACCCCTGCTTTAATTGGGTTATCAGTCTTTTTTATTATTCAATACAGGGTTCTTTACAAATATATTCTGGATATAGGTTCCATATCAGATATATGATTTGCAAGTCTTTTCTTCTATATAGTGATTTGTCTTTTCACTCTCTTGATGGTGTTCTTTGAAATACAATACCTTTTGGGGCACCTGGGTGGCTTAGTCGGTTAAGCGTCCGACTTTCGCTTGGGTCATGATCTCGCGGTTTGTGGGTTCGAGCCCCGCGTCGGGCTCTGTGCTGACTGCCAGCTCAGAGCCTGGAGCCTGTTTCAGCCTGTGACTCCCTCTCTCTCTGACCCTCCCCTGCTCACGCTGTCTCTCTCTCTCTCCTAAAAGTAAATAAAACATTAAAAAAAATTAAAAAAAAAAAAGAAATACAATACCTTTTAATTTTGATGATGTCCAATGTATTGATTTTTTTCTTTTGTTGCTGATGCGTTTGGTGTTATTTCTAAGATTCTTTGCCAAACCCAAGGTCATAAAGACTACTCCTAAGTTTTCAAGAGTTTTATAGTTTTAGCTTTTCAGTTTGGGTCTTTGATCCATTTTGAGTTGATTTTTGTATATACTGTTAAATAAAAGTGCAACTTAATTTTTTTTGCATGTGGATATTTAGTTATTCCAGCACTATTTGTTGAAAAGACTATTTTCCCCCATTAGATGCTCTTAGCATCTTTGTGAAAATCCAGTTGATCATATTCTACAATCATAGAATACAATAAAATATATGCAGGTTTATGATATATGATCATAGATATATAGTATGGTGCTGGAGGCCGAGCCAGCTCCGGCAGGTCCAGGGGTCCCTGAAGGATGGATGGTGTTGGCGAGAGAGAGAGAAAGTGAGAGAGCCCTGAGATTCTTTCTGATCACCAGGCAGGCATCTCTGTCCTGTCAGTTTTTGTATCTTTATTTAAAGGTTCAGCAACAAGATGAAGTCATAGAAAGGAATTTCTTACAATGGGAGGCCTTTTGTGATATCAATAGTAGAATTATTCCGACCAAGGAAATAACAGAATGTTCTTAGTGAAAAATAGGATAGCATATAGGTCAAATTGTATATAGATAAGTTTGGAGTATTTTGTCTGGCTCTCAAGAGGGTGGATGTTTCTGAATTGGTTTGTTTGTGGAGACTAACATGGGGGCCCTGAACGGGTCAGTCTTTTGCCCCTGGGTTATGTTTTAGCTACTCTTATCTATCCTCATCCCAGCTGCCAGTGTAAGAGAGGGTGTTTGTGGAAAGTAGGCCTTGAGGAAGGGACTGTTATGTTTCACCAATTAGCAAAGATATATGTGGTAACTATCTATGTTTTGTTTTTAACCTCAAAATAGGCCCTTGGTCTCAGGACCAGGCTCAATTGTAATTCTTGTGTTCTTAACCCCCTAAGTCTCGGATTTGCAAGGCCCATAGGAAGAGCCTTTTGACAATCACCCATAGAGCTTTCATCTAAAATCTCTTTTGTAAAGGCAGGAATATGCTTTTCCTTATGAGGTATCTGTATTCAGAATATGGGTCTGATATGGAATATTGTGAGGCCTGGTCAATACCAGCAGGCTTATATCCAGCATGAGCCAATAGTAGCAAAAGGAAATACCAGTTTTCATTTCTCATGGCAGGAGTTGCAAACATTGCCACTTCCTTGCTGTGATTGCCATCCAGACAGGCCGGTGCGGCTCCCGGTAGTACGGTATCTATACTTTCAACCCTATTCCACTCATGTATATGTCTGTTGTTGGGCCAGTACTGCACCACCTTGATTACCATTGCTTTGTGTAGTAAGCTTTGAAATCCAGAAATGAGAGTCCTCTACTTTGTTCCTTTGCAAGACTGTGTTGGCTCTTTTGGATCTATTACCATTCCATTTGATTTTAGAAAGAGCTCATGAATTTCTATAAAGAAGGCAGCTGGGATTCTGATGGAAATTGCCTTGAATCTCCAGAACAATTTAGGGGCATTTCTTTCTTAACAAGGTTAAAATTTCCAATCCATGAACATAGGATATCTTTCCAATTATTTTGATTTTCTTTAATGTCTTCATCAAAATTCTATAATTTTCACAGTATAAGTTTTGCACTTTTTTGGTTAAATTTATTCCCAAGTATTTTTTCTTTTTGCCTGCTATTCTAAATAAAATTACTTTTTAATTTCATTTTTAATTGTTCATTGAAAATATAAAAATACAATTGATTTTTGTATGTTCAGATTGTGCCCTGCCTCTGCTGAATTCATTTATTAGTTCTAAGAGTTTTTATTGGATTGCTTAGAACTTTCTATGTACAAGTTCATTTATCTGTGAATAGAGATAGTTTCAGTCTTCCATTTTAATCTCAATGACTTCTATTTGTTTAATCTAATTTGCCTAATTGTCCTAGCTGGAACCTCAGAGTTAATGTTAAACAGATAGACACACTTGTCTCGTCCGGCTTTTATTTTATTTAAAATTTTTTTTAATGTTTTATTTCTTTCTGAGAGAGAGAGAGAGACAGCGTGAGCAGGGGAAAGTCAGAGAGAGAGGGAGACACAGAATCTGAAGCAGGCTCCAGGCTCTGAGCTGTCAGCACAGAGCCCCATGCGGGGCTTGAATCCACAAACCGTGAGATCATGACCTGAGCCAAAGTCAGTCGCTTAACCGACTGAGCCACCCAGATGCCCCTCCTCATTCCTGATTTTAGAGGGAAAGCATTCATTATTTTACTAATACATATGATGTTAGGTGCAGGTTTTTTTATAGGTGGACTTCATTAGGTTGTGGATATTCTCTTTTATTCCTAGTTTGTTGGCTATTTTTGTCATAAAAGAGTGTCAGGGAACCTAGGTGGCTCAGTCAGTTAAGTGTCTGACTTAGGCTCAGGTCATGATCTCACAGCTCCGATCTGGAGTCCGGCATCAGGTTCTGTGCTGACAGCTAGGAGCCTGGAGCCTCCTTCGGATTCCGTGTCTCCTTCTCTCTCTGGCCCTCCCCCACTCGTGCTCTATCCCTCTCTCTCCTTCTCTCAAAAATAAATAAACATTAAAAAACTTTTTTTAAAGAATGTTGGATTTCGTCAATGCTTTTTCTGAGCCTATTGAGATCTCACGATTTTTGCCTTGTTGTAACTTTTCAACAACATAATTTCTATTTGGGTCTTTTTCATAAATTCCATCTCTTTATTAGTATTCTTTATTTGATGAAACGTTATTATACCTTCAATTATTTCTGTAATCATGGTTTCCTTTAGTTGTATGAACAGGTTTACAATGGCGGCTGTAAAGTCCTTTTCTGATAAATCTGACATCTGGTCCCTCTCATAGATAGTTTCCCTGTTTTTTCCTGGTGTGTGGCTCACACTTCCCTGTTTCTTTGCAAACCTCATAGTTTTGCTGTTGCTGGAAACTAGATATTTTAGGTAATATATTTCAGGAACTCTGGATACGATCCTCTACTCCGAAGTTTGTTGTTGTTCTTCATTTGTTTAACTAGAGCCACACTTCAGAGATACGGCGGATTCCATTCCAGACCACCACAATAAACCAAATACCACAATCAAACAAGTCAAATGGTCTTTTTGGTTTCCCTGTGCATACGAAAATTGTGTTTACGCTGTACTAGAGTCTACTAAGTGTGCATTGAAAGCTGATGTATATACATAGCTAGTGTGAAAAAGCTAATGTATATACTTTAAAAATAATTTAGTGCAAAAAAAATGCTTTCACCTGAGATTTTAGCAAGTCATAATCACGGGGCCACAGATTGCCGTTAACAAAAATAATATTGAAAAAGACTGACATATTGCAAAAATTACCAAAATCTGACACAGAGACACAAAGTGACCAAATGCCGTTGGGGAAAATGACATCGGTAGACTTGCTCAATGCAGGCGCTGCCAACCTTCAATTTGTAAAAAATGCAAGATCCACAGAGCGCAGGAACACAGTGAAGCAAGGTATGCTTGCATTTAGCAACTGACTGGATTATTTTAGTGAGGTCTCTTTCCTCCCCACAGTGTTCAGCCTCTGATGTTATTCTTTGTTGTTGGGGATGGGATGGGTGGTAGGGACAGCTTCGGAATACTGTCACAGGGGATTCAGTAGGGCTCTCTTTCTCTCTTTCTCAGACCACATCCCATTGTTAGACTCCATTCACTTCCTGCTGGCTTCTCTATTGTTTCCAACAATGCATTGGATCATCAATTGGTCTACAAATTAATCTGGTCAAATTTCAACTCCTTTGAAGGTATTGTTTCTAAAGTCAGACTTTGACTATTTGCTCCGCCCCCAGGAGGCTTCCTCCTACCTGTGATATTCCCTTGTTCTCTCTGCAAACCTGTGGTCTGCAGTTTAGCCTGGGTCTTGAGTCTCCTCCCGGTTGCCTTCTCCCAGCACCGCCATCATTCTTTGGAGCACCTTGAGGCCTGACCTTCACTTCATGGGGCAGAGGAGGTCTGTCCCTTGGAAAGTGAGTAGAAGCTACCTGTTTTGTGAATGTGTCTCCACCCAGGCAAAAAGCTTTGAGCTAGGGCTTAGTGAGGTTTGCACACACTACACCGAATTTTGCAAGAAATCCTGAGCTCATTGAAAAGAATGAGGTATATGCTGATGTAGAAAGCTCTCCAATTTATATCACTAAATGAAAAGAACAGCATGGTACCAAACAGTGTGAGTAGTTTGATCCCTCTGAGGTACATTTTTTATTTATTTCTTAAAAAGTTTTAATGCTTATTTACTTTTATAAGAGAGAGAGAAAGACAGAGTGTGAGCAGGGGAGGGCCAGAGAGAGAGGGAGACACAGAATCTGAAGCAGACTCTGGGCTCTGAGCAGTCAGCACAGAGCTAGAACCGGGGCTCAAACTCACTTGTGAACCATGAGATCATGACCTGAGCTGAAGTCGGATGCTCAACCGAATGAGCCACCCAGGTGCCCTTTGATGTGCACTTTTTAAATAAATGGATGGATGTATATATGTTTGCATTGCCTTTTTTCCTGGAAGACATCATAAGCTATGCCTTACATTACCTTTGGCAAGGGACTATGGGAAGGTGGAAAAGAGACTTTCCCATGTTGTTTTCCCCTCCAGATGTCTTTAGGATATTATGATCCTCGATATATATTATGTTTTTTAATGCCCAAAATGTTACCTAGATGGGAAGATTTGGTTTTCTTCTTTAATCTCACCTATATCCATTTTTGGTTTTTATTTATTTTTTTAATGTTTTATTTATTTCTGAGAGAGAGAAACAGCATGAGCAAGGGAGGGTCAGAAAGAGAGGGAGACACAGAAACTGAAACAGGCTCCAGGCTCTGAGCTGTCAGCACAGAGCTCGAAGCGGGGCTCGAACCCACGAACGGTGAGATCATGACCTGAGCTGAAGTCAGACGCCCAACCGACTGAGCCACCCAGGCACCCTCGTTTTTGGTTTTTAGATAAATATCATAAAAGCAAGTTTCAAAGGGGGCGCCTGGGTGGCTTAGTCGGTTAAGCGTCCGACTTTCGCTTGGGTCATGATCTCGTGGTTCATGGGTTCGAGCCTCGCATCGGGCTCTGTGCTGACTGCCAGCTCAGAGCCTGGAGCCTGTTTCAGAGTCTGTGACTCCCTCTCTCTCTGACCCTCCCCCTGCTCATGCTGTCTCTCTCTCTCTCCTAGAAATAAATAAAACATTTAAAAAAAAAAAAAAAAAGCAAGTTTCAAAGTACAAGCTGGTGAAAGTGAAGTTCCCAGTTTTCCTAATCACCTATGTCCCCCAGGCACCTGGTGTCCATCTATACCATCTGAGCCATCCTATCCAAATCACAAGCAGAGTTGGCTGGTCACTACTGAAAATCTAGAAAGGGGGAAGCCCTCCTATCACAGAGGTTCAAAGATAAAAGAGCATGAATCTCCATTTGATAAGATTCCCAGGTGATTTGCTAGCACACTGAAGTCGGAAAAGCACTTGACTAGCTCCCAACTTAGCATCCCCTACTGTGCGCTGTAACCACCAGAGGAGTCCTTTAAATCCATCAAGGCAGGGTGGGGGCCACCACAGACAGAAGGAATCCAAACCTTTGGGGTGGACCCCCACATGGGAGATTCTCACATTGGGCCTGATATTGAGAATCAGAACAATCCATACCTCAGCACACCTCAATCGTCACATCTGTGATAATCCCTGATTTGCTAATTACCTGTCACTATACTAAGCACGTTATACATTTTAGCTCTTGTTACTCTCTACAGTCCCATAAACTTGGCCTCGGCAGCTTCATCTTACAGGTGAGGAAATGGGATCTTAGAGTTGTAGTAACCTGGCCAGCCTCCCTCAGCAGGTAAGGGGCAAAGGGCAGGTTCAAACCTAAGGTGCCGAATCTCCGTGTTCCTCATTACAATACAGTTGTCTGCATGAGCCTCTCACTAAAATATCACCCTTTGTGATTAAGAAGTATGTGATCCTTTCTTGATCTCTGGTGCCCAGTTTCACATAGATGCTCAATGAGAACTGGGGAAACATAGAATGCACCATCAGCTTGATGTATCGCAAATGTACAATAAATGGGTAAACATGTCTATGAGTGAGACACAGCCCAGAAACTCGGAGCCAGGGGACACGGTCGGTGCTTTCCCTCCCTCGGGACCACAGCAGGAACTTCGTTGGTGACAACTAATATTTCATCTGCAAGCCCAGCCTCAAGTCACCAGTATATTACCTTCCACTATAACATACCCCCCTCCTTTTACAGTTAAGGGTCTGTGCCTTTCCCGCCAACATCCCGCTTATGTTAGGAGAAGGTGTGACATGCCTCCGTGGTCCCCATGCGGTTCCTCAGAGACCAGCGCATGAGGAAGGGAAGGAGGGTTGAGCTAAATGAACACTCAAGTCCCTTACGGTCCATTTATAGTTTGTTTCAGCTGCAGTTCTTGGTCCTCCTCAGCGAGCAGATGTCTGCACAGGCTCGCGGAGGGCAGACTGCGCTCCTGTAGCCTCTTAAGAAACCCAGACCGTGACCTCAACCTTGTTCTCTGTTGAGGATCTTCCCTCCGCACCCCCTCACACGCACCCCCGCGCCGAGGTCGCCACAAAATCCCAGGAGAGATCGGTGAGTTACTCTGATGTTTATTTTGAATGCATCTTAGTCCACACACTTGGTATAAAATCAGAAAAAGCAAAGGAAAAAAAAGGAAATAAAGAAAAAAAGAAAAAAGAAGGTCTGGAGTCTTAGCATCAGAAGGGCACCGTATATACATGTACAGTCGGTGGCCAATACAAGTCATTGCCAGACAGTCCTTGGAGGCAGAGAACAGTCTAGACCCAGCTGCGTCCCGGGAATGGGCGGTCCCGAGGGGTCTAGGGGTTTGTCCCAATGCTCCGACCGTAAGAAAAATGTGGGAGCAATAAAGGCTGTGTGTATTATTTATTTATTATTGTAATAACTGCAGCCTTGCTAGGTACAAAAGCAGTTATAAACCATTTATATGACACAGAATTACTCAGGTCTCCATTCTACTTTATGTCGTAAAATCGTTAATTGAATTTCCAGTGAGTAGTTTAGACGATTAGTGATAATAAGGAATGGTAAATCCATAGCACCATTTCATAGATTTGCTGTCACCGATTTCTCGTCACCTAGACGTGCGACTGAGACACTCACTGTCAAGGGCAAGTGTTCCAAAGCCACAAAGCCGTGTTTTTGCCGAGGGCTCCAGTTTGGGGGTTTTGTCCATGGCTTCGCATGGAGGTGTGGGCGGGACCTCTGTGCCATGCACCGGGTCACCCACAAAGTAAGGGCTTCTGGCCAGTCGGGGTTCCCACCCACGCTTTGGTTTTCTGAATGAGGTGGAGTGGAAGGGAGGTATCTTCTTTCAGATAAAAGGGACGGGGCAAGATGGGAGTTATTTTACGTCCGGGCCAAACAAAAAAGAACAAACAGAACAAAAGAACAGAGCTCGGTTATATGGTTAGGATGTAAAGCTCCTTAGCTACTTCTTTAAGATTCAACACAAGGCTGATGGTCAACATAAAAAGCGAACAATACTATGTACATATATGTAAAAAGTGTTATAAATAGGTTTTATAAACCATAGATATTATATACATCTTCAGTCAACACGAACCCCCCCTTCAACTTCTTTCTATTTGGTTTGGTTTGAGTTTGGGTTTTTTGGCTAGCTCTTTTTTTTTGTTTGTTTTGGCTTGGGTTTTTTGTTGTTGTTGTTTTTTTTTCTGGTTTCTGGTTTCCTTCCTCCCTTCCCCCAACGTACGCTCAGTGCCTCAGACCAACCGTCTGGGCGCCTCATTCGCGTTTCCGCAAGATCACGTAGATGACGCCGCTGAGGAGGGCCAGAGGGAAGGCCACCCATGCCAGGATGTAGGCGAAGCCGTAGGAGTAGTCAGAGTTGAGATGCCATTCCGGGTGCCTCACCGTGTAGATGGACGCTGCACTCATCACACACAGACCTGGGGAGAGATGGGGACAGTTGGGGGAGGGAGAGATCACAGGGGGAGGGGCTCCCCTGTCCACCACCCCTCTGCATGCACACACACACACACAATCTTCTGCAGATAACGCTGTGCTAAAAGCGCATGTCTGGGGGGCGCCTGGCGGGGCTCAGTCGGTTAAGGGAGCAACTCTTGATTTCGGCTCCAGTCATGATCTCGTGGTTCATGAGTTTAAGCTCCGAGATGGGCTCTGCGCGGACAGCATGGAGCCTGCTTGGGATTCTGTTTCCTTCTTTCTCTACCCCTCCCCCTCTCACTCTCTGTATCTTTCTCAAAATAAGTAAATAAATAAATAAACCTAAAAAAATAAAAGAGAGGCACCCGGGTGGCTCAGTTGGTTGGACATCTGAATTCAGCTCTGGTCATGATCTCACGGTTCATGGGTTCAAGCCCCGTGTTGGGCTCTGAGCTTGATTCTGCCTGCTTCTTATTCTGTGTCCCCTCTCTCTCTGCCCCTTCCCACTCACACTCTGTCTCTCTCTCTCTCTCTCAAAATAAATAAAGATTTAAAAAAAGAAGAAGAAGAGCATGTCTGATCCTGGATCCGGCAGCAGAGGAAGGGTCTCGAAGATACAGAAACACGGGAAACAATCTGCTCTCTGCTTCCATCTGATCTATAGGACCCAGAGCAGTATCTCCAAGGTTGCTTATCATCTTTTCCGCCCCGTTTCTCTTCCTCAGACTGTCACCAACTCCTAGTCGACAGAAGCATGTGGCCAGCAAGAATTGGCCTTACAAGATGAACCCGCCTAGTTCTCTCCAAGGACCGTTCGGCGTGGGAGCCCCAGGAAACCTGTGAGGCGCTGTATGAATGGGCGGTGACGCCATTTGAACCAGTAAAGTGAAATGGCACTTTGCCATTATCCGAGCTGTGCCAATGCAAGAGATCTGGGGTCCATTCAGAAAACCCAGAGCCCCTTAGCAGGGCCACCACGGAAGAGATCCAACAAGCCATGCCTCTGGGCGCTCTTAGGCAGACAAAGGAATACAGAGAGAGGAAGAAGAAGATAAAGAGGAAGGACAGGAGATGAGTGGGAACCAGAGAGAGGAAACTATCGGTCCTCCCTTCTAACACTTCCTGGTGCCCTCACGGTCGGGTCTGAAGCCCCAAGAGGAGTGCAAGTTTATCGGGTCCACAGATCAATCGGGGGGCCCCTCGCCAGCCCACAGCGGTGGCCCTCTGGTGTGGGACTCTCGGAGCAGGCAAGTTCAAGAGTGATGGTCCGTGCCCACGATGACAGTCAGCAGCCCCCTGCGGGGAGGGGTCCAGTGACGTCAGCACCCCAGCCTGGAGCTCCACAAAGCCTGCTCTGTTCCCTCTGTTCCCTCCTGAAAACAGGGTCTTTGAGAGGCTCTGAGTGACTCTATTATAAACCCCGCATGCTATGTAGGATTCCTGGGGTTCCAGAGCCCCCAGTGCCCCGCCCGGACCACCCACATCTAACCTCCTTGCTATTCGGCTACACACTGCGACTCTGTCTGAACAAAGTGTGTCAGTGGGAGCAGGCTACATTCACCACCCTGATAAGAACGTCCATCTCCAAGTCAGAGGAGAAAACTCCCACTCGAGTGCCCCCCCTCGCCCGTGTTGGGAAAGCCACACAATAGCCCCGCAGCTCCCCTGGGATCGGATCCAGGACCCGCGACCTACAGAAAGGTAAGGAGACAGCGCAGATGCCTGGGTCAGAGGGGAAACTAGAGCTGGCAAACTCGTTCGAGGAGAACGGATGGGCTCTGCTGGGAACACAGTTTATTTGTCCTGACGTCCTTGAGCCCCAATTATCTTCCCCAGTGGCTGCGTGGCTGACCTCTGCAAGGTGCACAGTCTTGTCTTCAGGAAATACTGCAGGGGTGCCTGGGTGGCTCAGTCGGTTAAGCGTCCGACTTCGGCTCAGGGCCTGATCTCACGGTTGGTGGGTTCGAGCCCCGCGTCGGGCTCTGTGCTGACAGCTCAGAGCCTGGAGCCTGTCTTCGGATTCTGTAACTCCCTTTCTCTCTGACCCTCCCCTGCTCATTCTGTCTCTATCCCTCTCTCAAAAATTAAAAAAAAGAAAAAAAAGAAACACTGCAGTTGTCTCTTGGACGATACTTAACCTACCTGCTAATGAGGGCAGGGCTATAAAAAGAGAAGTGTGACCAAGGGGACAGAGCGCTAGAAGGCCAGGCCCATGGTTGTCCTGCTGGTAAGGCTTCTAAGCGGGGCATGCAACTGCCCAGCACGGGCAGGAAGAACGGCGTGGCGGCTGTGCAAGTCGGCTGTGCCCAGATTTCACTGGGAGAGGGTGAACGCTCCGTCCCCCAAGAGGAGGCAGGAGGGGGCTGGTTACAGGCAGGATTGGCCTCCTTTACAGGATATTCGCCCGAGGAGTAAATGAGCTTCAGGGCCATGAGCAATTAGCTCAGATGCTTTGCAGAACCAAAGAGCGGATACTCACTTTATCGTCACTGTCAGGAGACTGATGCTTTAGGGAGCACGTGATTACAGCGACACCGGGTAGGCAGTGCCATACAGGAGGCCCCCCGGGGTCAACACTTGTTCTCATAAATGGGTTGTCCGAATACACTTGCTTCCTCAACGACCTGTAGGCGGAGGTGTGGTGATGAAGGTCCCTGCCCACAGGTGGTGAGCGGTCTGTGCCCTGGCAGTGACAGGGACGTCCTGGGAGGGGCCCGAGTCTGGGAGGGCAGTCGGCTGTGAGTGGCGGGCTCTGACCCTCCCCAGACACCATAAAAGGATTGGCAGCTCAAGAGTTTATCCCTGTCATCGGGGCGCCTGGGTGGATCAGTCGGTTGAGCGTCCGACTTCAGCTCAGGTCATGATCTCACAGTTCTCGAGTTCAAGCCGTGTCGGGCTCTGTGCTGACAGCTCAGAGCCTGGAGCCTGCTTCAGATCCTGTGTCTCCCTCTCTCTCTGACCCTCCCTTGCTCACGCTGTCTCTCTCTCTCTCTCTCTCTCTCTCAGAAATAAATAACATATTAAAAAAAAAAAAAGAGTTTATCCCTGTCAAGGGGCATCTGGTGGCTCAGATGGTTAAGGGTCTGCCTCTGGATTTCGTCTCAGGTCATGATCTCGCGGTTTGGGGGTTCAAGCCCCGCGGAGGGCTCTGAGCTGATAATGCAGAGCCTGCCTGAAATTCTCTCTCCCTCTCTCTCTGCCCCTCCCTTGCTCGCATGC
The DNA here is from genome assembly GCF_003009895.1 of Hyaena hyaena. Lineage (NCBI taxonomy): Eukaryota > Metazoa > Chordata > Mammalia > Carnivora > Hyaenidae > Hyaena > Hyaena hyaena. Next base: position 3,878,501 of record NW_024080659.1, on the reverse strand, counting down.
TCTCTCTTTCTCAAAATAAATACACTTAAAAAAGAGAGTGAGTGTACACCAGTGACCTCTGCGGAAGCGTTCATTGGAGACCCCAGAGCAGAAGCCAGGGAGAAGTTGGCTAGAAAGTGCCCAGCGGGTTGGAAGGTGCCTCGTGGTGTTGCTTGGATGAGTGAACACCTGTGACTCACCTCTCCTCATCCTGAGGGTGATAAGGTGTAGCAGGAAGAGACTGGAAGGTCCATTCCTCCAAAAGCACTGGGCTTTCCCTCTGTCTGACCTGCACAAAGCCTTCTCTGTGCCACTGGCCTGGTTTCCGTTTGCAGCACCAAAGTGACCCCTGCTGCTTAGAAAGTCACCCACAGCGTTACTGGCTCCTGACTTGGGCACGGCTCGTACAACATCTGGAACAGTTCATCCCTTTATATTTTTTTTATGTTTATTTATTTTGTGGAGAGAGAGAGAGAGAGAGAGAGAGAGAGCACACGCAGGGGAGGGGCAGAGAGAGAGAATCCCAAGCAGGTTCCGAGCTACCAGCACAGAGCCCCACGTAGGGTTTGATCTCACAAACCGTGAGATCATGACCTGGGCTGAAATCAAGAGTCGGATACTTAACTGACTGAGCCACCCAGGTGCCCCTGGGATGGTTCATTCCTAACGAGGGTTTCTAACTGTGGTCTTTGACTGCAGCTGGTTTTGAGCCCCTCGGAATGGGGAGGCCACCATGCTTTTACTCATCCCTCAAATTCTTTTGTTCTAAAGCTCTATCTCTCTATCAATCTGTTTGATAAAAGACGCAGAACAAACAAAACCTCACACAGGCATCTCCTTTTACCATCTTTTCCATTCCTCTGAATCACAAAATATAGGAAGCTATACAGTGACCTGTGTTTGACTGCAAGGGAACACAGTTATCCGGAAATCCCACAAGTGGGTTATTCAGGGTCTTGGGTTAGTCATGATCTTCTACGGAGCATGTGTGGAGCTCGAGGCTGGGCGTTATGTAGCGAAATTAATCAAAACATGTGGATCTGTCTTTCGGGTCTGTATCTCTATGAATTTCTTGATGTCTTCCAACGGAGAGGAACCCAACCCAACAGAGCTAGGGCCAGGGTAGGCGCTGTCTGGGAACAGACGACTACAGGTTATGAAAAGAAAAATAAAGTCCAGATCCTAGATCAGAATGATCTCGAAGAAGGGGGTTTGGAAGAACCTATGGCTTATGAGTGGGAAGAGTTATCTGCAGAGAAATTCCAGTAAGACCTCACAGTGGGATTAGAGAGAGTCTGATGGCCACACTAGTGGTTCCTAAGCCCTGATTAGAGTCACCCAGGGAGCAGCCCTTCTTAAGAATTCTCCAGGGACAAAGCCTGAGTGCTGGCATTTTTTAAAAGCACCTTCTTTGTTCGGGGAACTTGGGTGGCTCTATCCATTAAGTGCCTGACTTTTTTATTTTTTATTTTTTAATGTTTTATTTATTTCTGAGAGAGAGAGACAGAGACAGAGAGACAGACAGCATGAGCAGGGGAGGGTCAGAGAAAGAGGGAGACAGAATCCAAAGCAGGCTCCAGGCTCTGAGCTGTCAGCACAGAGCCCGACGTGGAGCTCAAACCCACGACCTGTGAGATCATGACTTGAGCTGAAGCCAGACGCTCAACGGACTGAGCCACCCAGGCGCCCCGAGTGCCCAACTCTTGATTTCAGCTCAGGTCATGATCTCACAGTTCGTGAATTCAAGCCCGGCATCTGGCTCTATGCTGACGATCAATGCAAAGCCTGCTTGGAATTCTTTCTGTGTCCCTCCCAGCTCTCTCTCTATCTCTCATGATAAATAAATAAACTTTAAAAAAATTTTAAGGTGATTCTGATGTACAGCTAAGATTGAAAAGCAATGGGGACGCCTTGGGTGGCTCCATCGGTTAAGCATCTGACTGCAGCTCAAGTCATGATCTTGAAGTTCACTAGTTCGAGCTCCGCATTGGGCTCTGTGCTGACAGCTCAGAGCCTGGAGCCTGCTTCAGATTCTGTGTCTCACTCTCTCTGCCCCTCCCCCACTCATGTTCGGTCTCTCTCTTTCTCTCAAAACTAAACATTAAAAAATTTTTTTTATCTAAAAAAAAAGCGATGAACTAGATGAAGACGCCTGTTGCTACATCTCCAAGAAGCAGCCAACGTGAGAAGGATGTAATCAAGGGAAGACAGCTTGTAAATGTAAGACTTGTGGCTTATTATGACACGCAGAAGGGGATGAGGCAGCAAACCAGGCAGAACAATAACCACACACAGAGGTGTAATCTAGAGAAAGGCAGAGACGGCTCCCTACATTGACAGTCAGCCCTGAGAGCCCCCACACTTTTTACCTGCCTTTCCTGCACCCCCGTGTGTGTGATCTATGAAGACCAGAGCTCGAGCTTCAAAGGGAAGCGAGGCAGAGATAGTGCAGCCCCGTACAGCCACTTGGGAGACTCAGAAAATATTTCAGGGGCTTCCACTTAAAACACTTCAGTGCTGGGGTGCCTGGGTGGCTCAGTCAGTTAAGCATCCGACTTCCACTCAGGTCATGATCTCACAGTTCGTGAGTTTGAGCCCTACATCGGGCTCTGTGCTGAGAGCTGGAACCTGGAGCCTGTTTCCGATTCTGTGTCTCCTTCTCTCTCTGCTCCTCCCCCACTCACACTCCGTCTCTCTCTCTCTCTCAAAAATAAAACTAAAACATGAAAAAAAAAAAACCAACTTCAGGGCTTTGCAGAAGCATGGAAATCTTCAAGTGACGCCCCTTCTTTGAGTTCTCAACTTGAGTGGGAAGATCCTACAGATCAAGTTCAAATGCAACGTTCGGGGCTGGGGTGGGGCGGGGACCTGGTGGTTCCCAGACCACTTGCTTTTAGCTCCCGTTAACTGGAGTTAACAGTTCATAACAGAACATTTCTTAGGGCTTGACATTTCTCATCCAACACAACTTCCTATTCAAATAGGGGCCGCTAGGCTGATGAACTGATAAACTGAAAACTGGATCCCATGATAGATAAGAAGCTACTTTTGAAGGGGAGAAATGAGGAACAAATCACGTGCCTTTAGATGTAGAAGGGTTGTTTTTCTTCATTTTTTTTTTACATCTACTTATTTTTGAGAGACAAGAGACAGACAGAGCACAAGTCGGGGAGGGGCAGAGAGGGAATGAGACAAAGAATCTGAAGCAGGCTCCAGGCTCTGAGCTGTCAGCACAGAGCCCGACGTGGGGCTCCAACTCACAAACTGTGAGATCATGACTTGCGCCAAAGTCGGCTGAGCCACCCAGGAGCCCCAAGTGTTTGTTGTTTGTTTTTTAATAGCAGAATTCTAAAAGGCTTGTATTGAGTTCAGAGGAGATTCAAAACAGAGAAGAGAGGATGGATTAGTAAATACCCTTTGGAAAAGTGGAGTTTCTGCCCCAGATTTTGCGTTCTGTAGCAATTCTGGTGGATTCCGTCATCTCTAACCACAAGGAGGTTGCTAACTATATCGAGTCTGTGTGGTATCAGCGGAAGTGCGTGCTTCCAATTGTTCTTGTGTGAACTGGGAGACCTTGTGTATTCATTATCCTCTCCTGGTCTCAGTTTATTTATCAATAAAAGAATACGCTTGTATAGATCATATGTGTGTGTGTGTATGTGTGTGCGTGTGTGTGTATATAACTTTATGAAAGTTCTGGTTCCTAAGTCTGTATTATTTTCTCTTGAGGACAGATCTATTGAGGCAACAGATATGATCATCAGTAGTCTTGACATCAAACTGTAAATGATAAGCCAAAATAGAAATCCCAGAGTATGTTCTAGTTTTGTGTATTACTTTTGGAAATAGAGTGACTAAGGAGAACACTGCTTCCAACCTACCTGGGAATGATATCTTGCTGCATAATTAGTAACTTAACAAAACTGGCAACACTCTAGGAGCTAGGCTTGTTATAATAAGACCTATGCAGGCAGCAAAGCACTATTTGGTTTTCAAATCCTAAAACTGTACATGCTGAAATGTTGTATTTAAGTATGTCAAGAGAAGTAGCTCTCCAGTTTCATTCTTTTTTCCAGGAAAGAGGGGACTTCTCTGGCTTCTAGAAAAGGTCATCAGCAACCTCAGCTTGTGTCTTACCATACAGACATGTGTAAGCCATTATTTCTGCACATCCGTCCACTCATCCAAGACGTATGGGCTGCTGTTTTCAACCCTCCAAAGACTGTTCCTGAACACAGGGTGGGGATTCAGCACCATGGACCTTCTGACAACCAACTAAAAGAAGAGATGACTACATAGCCCTTTGCCTACCCGGACAGCCAGGATTTAGAACATCTCATGGTACATAGATGTACTCTGGTACATAGTGAGTTTGTGACTTGTTAACATGGACTATAGGATCCACAACCACATCTGTCTCTTACTTCTCTCCAGTGCCTTCCGACTCAGTCAACTGGCAGTCAATAGACAGGAAGATGAGTTAATGAAGGAAGACAGTGGCCAGAATCTAGAGACAAAGTTGGAAGCTGTCACCCTTTCTAAGAGAAGCTTCTCGTCCTCTGCACATTGTACATATGGATAACCTATCCAGTAGGGGAACTTGAAGGCGGTTTAAGGAGGAGATGAATGAGAGCTCTCATGTGTCATCATGGCCCCTTGTTAGGAAATGACGTCATGTGACACAGGGGTGCCAAAGTGGAGACACCAAAGAATGACAACAGTAAACTAGATCCCAGTAAGGCACAGACCTGGGGTACAGAAAAGCAAGACTCTGCTACGGCTTCATCACTGCTTGGAGGTAGGAGACACATACTTGGAAACAACCTCAGCAGCACACTGGGGCCACTTTCCACGCTGTAGGAAGGACGGCTCCTTGGGGCATAACATAACGTATTAGGATACGCCCTCAAGACGGGCCTTTGCTCTACTCATATTCTTATTAGCATTTACCTCTGATTATGTGTCCAGACTGTAGCTTCGTTCCCACTGCTAGGTCTGGCTTGGTTAGGGAGCTTGGTTCTAGAGTCCCGAAATCTTATCTCCTATGTACCCTATTCCACAGAGAGGTAGAGAGTTCTCAAATTCCAAGGTATATATGTAAGTACACACACACACACACACACACACACACACACACACATCTGTACTTTATAAAAACCATCCAATGTGCAGATTCACAAACATGAGTCATCCCCCAGCCTTGCAGAGGCAAGAGCAGCTTCCCCTTGGACTTTATCATCTCCAACTCACCCGCAAGGATTTGGAAGACTCCGGTGATGTAAAAGCGGCCCCCTTTGGTGAGGGTGAAGAGCTGGCAGAAGAACAGGAACAGGGACAGAACGCTGAAGATGATGGACAGGATCATGGTGGCCTGGACAGACTGTAGCCATTCTGGAAAGGGGAGAGGCACTGGGTTAGGAGAGGTCCGCTTGAACTCAGACAATCCACATTTCTAATACCTACCTACTTGTGGCCATTTTAAGAAAGGGCTGTAAGAAAATATCTAGAGTCCCTCTACTAGGAGTTAAACTCAAGTTAAAATATATTGAACTCCTTCCCAGTCTTGTGGCCAAAGGTGTTACTCGCACGTATGTATGCTCACGTTAAGGATGGTCTGAGCCCCGCCCACTGCCTTCTCTCTTCTTGCCCTCAGGGGCCTTTAAAGGGCTTGCTTATTGGATAGAACCTCTGTCTTCTGAGCATAGTTTAAACCCGCTGTTCAAAACATCAACACCCCCAAAGAGAGGTAGAGATCGTGACGATGGCTGAGAAGAACAGTGTTGGTTGGAGCCAAAGCCAGTTCTGCAGTAGGTTGGAAGAAAATGCTGATGGAGAAGAGCACGCTATGAAAATCCATTTGCTCAGCCAAGCTGGGTCTTGGTCCATCTCCATTCTAGTCATGAGCCTCAGCCACAGAGCAGTCTGTGCTCAGACAAGTCACCAGTGGGACGCTGGGTTATACTTCTGCATCTTCCTTGAATGCCCGCCCCACCCCACCCCCTGGCCTTGGATCAAATCTCCAAGCTTCCGACTGAAGTTGGGGTGAAAAAGAGAATTCTGTAGTTCACCATCTATGGTAAAATAGCATCATTTCAGGAAGGAAGGGAGGGAGGGAGCCTACGGTGTCCTACTCGAAGACCTGCATTTGGCGTTGCCCAGCTGTCCTTTCTTCCAAGTTCCAAAGAATCACAGGGCGGGGGGTGGGGGGGGTGGGAGATGCCCCTCTACACAAGGCAAAGCAACTGGAGAAGTCGTGGGGCCTTATCTTCTCCACTCAGTAACCAGCTACTTTGTAAAGGCTTAGAAAAACACACATCGATGCCTAACACAGCACTCAGAGCTGTGAAATCTGCATGATTTAGAGCTAACCACCAAATAAGATGAACCTGGTTTGAGTTACAAAGAGACCATGGCAGAACCTTAAGGGTGTGGGTTAGGTTAACTGTCACCGGAGTTTCCACGTAAGATTTTCCCAGACACGGTTGGAAGAAATGTCGGACATCAGCTAATCCTGCTCCTTTGTACTGAAAGAGATTTCCGGAGATGTTCTGGGGAGCCCAGTTGGGCACGATCCAACCTGCGAGGCCCTTGATTCCAGTCTAGCATTCTTTTCACTATGACAGAACATATGCTCTTTTTGTGTTTTCAATCTCTTTGTCAATTAAGGTAAGAAAAAGATGTCCCTGATTGGGAGCTATCCTGATTTCATTTCTTAATACCTCTTAATTTAATCTGTTTGTCTTTATCCAGCATAGTTAGTCCCTCTAGGTGAACCTACCATAAAGTTAATGTTGCCATAATACTGTCTTTTCAAAAGTAAACCAATTATCCGGCACTCTGGTAGATGAGTCTGGAAATAAAATATGCGAGGCCCAAAACTATTGCTATGCTATGCATAGACCCAGAACTAAAAAGCAGTGATTCAGTTTTGCTGGGAAACGTTCTTCAGTGTGCACCTGCCCAGGGAGCCTGGCTGCTGCAGACGGTACCCTGTATTTCTTTCTCCAATTCTGAAATTTTTACCTTCACTACCCCTAACAACAGGCCTCGCATTTCGAGAAGACCCCAAATCTTTGACGTTAAATCTACACAAATAGGAAAAATTCCTTAGAGTTAAAAATGTCACTAAAGGCTTCTTTCACTAGAAAGAAAAACGTCTTGAAAACTTCTTTTACCAATAATTGGGATGTTAGCTCCAACCCCATTGCAATGGAGGGCTTTTGCCATATGTGGTCAAATCAGATCAGAACTCAAGGGTCAAGGAAGGTTTTACTCGATGAGCATTTGTTGAACATCTGCTCTTGTGAGCCTGGTTCTCAGGCTGGTTCTGGGGGATACAAAGTTGAAGAAGAAGGTTTTCAACCCTAAGTACAATAAATAAAACACATACATGAAGATAGTCCAGTCAAATCGCCAATCACAATATATGTGAATGGATTCAAGTCTCTCATTGGAAGACATATAATTTCACCTTGAATTACATTAATTCCTATCTATAGTCTGAAACAAGAGATACACCTAACACAAACAATAGTGGAAAATCAAAAGATTTTAAAAAGAGACCCCAGGCAAATATTAACAAGAAAAAAGCAATTATAGTAATAATAGCAGCAGAAAAATCAGAATTTAAATTGAAAGAGAAGAGGGGCATCTGGGTGGCTCAGTTGAAGCCTCTGACTCTTAATTTTGGCTCAGGTCATGATCTCATGGTTCATGAGTTCAAGCCCTACATCAGGCTCCACATACTGACAGTGCAGAACCTGCTTGGCATTATCTCTTTCTTCCCTGCTCTCTCTGCCCCTCCCCTGCTCGTGCACGTTCTTTCTGTCTCTCAAATACGCGCGTTCTTTCTCTCTCTCAAATAAATAAATAAACCTTAATAAATAAATTGAAAAAAGATGAAAGTGGCCAAAGAGAGATACTTCATAGCAAGGAAAGATCCAGTTTGTCCTGAAGAAATGACAGTCATAAGCCTTTATGCATATAATAACACAGCCTGGAAAAAATCAAGCAAAAGATCACTGGAAATATGAGAAGAAATTGACAAAGTCATAATCACGGTGAAAGACTTTAGCACACTTCTCTCAGAATAGATCAATCAAGTAGCCAAAAAAACAAAAAACAAAAAACAAAAAACAGTAGCAGAGAGATTATTCATAACAGGGTTAATGAGTTCAATTTAGTAGATGTATAGAAAATGTGCATCCATATAACAAAGATCGTGAAATTTTCAAACACACAAGGAACACTCTTACAGACTCCATATCAGGCTATAAGAAAAATCTCAATAAATCTCAAAGGAAGCAGAAGCCATACCGGCACAACTTGAGGCAAACATAAAGTAGAAATTAAAAACAAACTGGCCAAGATAACATTGGAAATTTAAAAATGGTATTTGGACAGAGAAATCGAGATGAAAACCAAAACTTTCTTCAACAAGGATTGGGACTATACTATGTGCCAAATCTGTAGGCGGATAGCCCAAGCAATACTCAGCAGGTGATGTACACCGTTAGAACAATTACTAAAAAGTAAAAAGTATTGACAAAGAATGAGGTAAACTTTCAACTCAAGAAATTATAAAAGCAATAATGAATCCAGGATCAACTGACTCCTTGCTAAGAAGGGCGGAGATTAATATAATTTAAAAAGGACAAAAATAAAACTGATTAAAAAATCATGTTCTTTGTAGGGTGTGGGGGAGGAATCAATAAGGCAGACAAATTTTCCTAAATCACACAGAAGAAGTGCTAACCGCACAGATACGTATTATGTCCCTGGAAAGAAACACTCAAAGTCATAAAGATGTGGTTTTTCCCCAAAGCAGTCTACAAATTCAGTATTATCCTAAATAATATTCCAGTTGGAACTTGACACATGCTTTAACAACTTATCTAAAAGATAATAAGCAACAATAGCCAAAAAATGTTGAACCAAACACAATAACAACAAGAAAAAACAAACAAAAACAATAAAGAAGAACATCACCTACCAGATATCAAACATATATTCTATGTATATGTAATATATGTACATGTATTCTATGTATATGTAATATATACATATATTATATATGTATATGCATATATAATACAATCATAATTATAAATAACATAATTATATGTTATTTATTATTTATAATATTATATTATATTACATTACATTATATAGCTTATGCTATAAGCTCATATTATATTTATATTTATATTACAAAGTTTTAGCAGCTCAAACTATGTGGTTATTAGCCATGAAGGAAAAATAAAACAACAGGACAGAATTAAGACTTTGTGAGTATACCTGTGAATTTAGTATATAATAAACACAATATACAATTCAGTAGGGAAAGAATACAACAGATATCAAGTGGTGTTGGCTCTCCATTTGTCAAAGCATCAGAGCAGGTCTCTAGCTCACATCATTCACAAAATTCAATTCCAGATGCATTAAGAGGCTCCGTGTAGAATTATAAAGGCATAAAGACATATGATTCACAAAAGAGAAATACAAATATCCAATAAACATATTTAATGGTGTTCAACCTCACTGGTAACCGGGAAAACACAACTGAAATCCACAAGGGATGTGATACCAATGTTTACCTATCACACTGGCTGAAATCAAAACAATTGATAATGTCAAAAGAGTAGATGTATGATAGATACGTCTGCATACTGTTCAGAGGGATGATAATATAATAATTGGTCTGTGACCAGCAATTTGGCAGAATACATTTACATTTTTAAATGCCAGAGTGCCTAGGTGGCTCAGTCGGTTGAGCGTCCGACTCTTGATTTTGGCTCAGGTCATGATCATGCTGTTTGTGGCATTGAGGCCTGCATCGGGCTCTATGCTGATAGTGCGGACGGAGCCTGCACTCTCTCTCCCTCTCTGTATGCTCCTCCCCAATGTGTGCTCTTTCGCTCTCAAAATAAATAAACATTTAAAAAATAATAAAAAAAAATTTTAAATGCCGACACCACGACTCCACAGTTTAATCACTACATCCCGGATAAACATTTAAGCATATGCTTAAGGAGAAATGAATAAGGATGATCATTGGAGCACCATTCCTATGAGTGGAAATAAATTAGGGTAAATCCCTGCAATGGAATGTTTTACAACAGTTAAAAAAATCATGAGTTAGAACATGAACAACCACAGAAAGGCCTTCAAGACAATGAAAAGACTCAGGTGCATACACAACATGATGTCATTATGTAAATACACACCAAAACACTACATATGTGTAAATATGCACCCACATGCGTGAACATGTGTATGTTCATTGGGAAAAGAGCCAAAGATTTGCTAGATTGACATTAATGGTTATCCCCAGGAACTAGAGCTGTTATAGAGAAGAGTTCGGTCTTCTGTCAAGGTCTAAACCATTTTCGAGGGTGCCTGGGTGGTTTAGTTGGTCAAACGTCCAACTTCGGCTCAGGTCATGAGCTCATGGTTCGTGAGTTCGAGCCCCGTGTCGGGCTCCGTTCGGTAGCATGGAGCCGGCTTCATATCTTCTGTCCCTCCCTCTCTCTGCTCTTCCCCCTCTCATGCTCTGTCTCTCTCTCTCTCAAAAATTAATAAACATTAAAAAGTTTTATATCATTTGGCTTATTTTTAATATGGAGAATACTCTCATGTAATCTTTGAATAAATTAAAACGGATTTAAAAGGTCACAAAGTAAGGAAGACATAGCAGGCCATAGTAAGTGAGGATCCCGAAACTCAGAATTGCTGGAATCTGGATGGGACTGGTCTTCCACTTGCAAAGAGTAAAGGGACTTTTCATCTCACCACAGGCCATCAAATCAGAAGCTACATGTTGACAGAAGGGAAAAGACAGTGCTGAGGAGGAGGGAACAGCCTCCACTCTGGCCCCAAACAGGCTGGCCGAAGATTCGAAAGTCCAGTGAGTATGGTTCCAAAGGAAGCTGACGATGGCCTGAGGGGACTGTCAAGTTCACAAGACATTGCTCCAGAGCCAGAATCCTTCATCTGGACCGGCCCAGACCAACAGCAGACAGTAAAGGAGAGTAGATATCCTGGTACATCTACTTCTGCCGACCGCCGGCTTCACTTACCACTTACTGCGTTTCTGGCTCGGAATTTCTCTTCTCTAACATGATGTGTATCTCGTAGAGGAACTGGAGGACCAAACAAGCTAATCCTCCAAGGAGGATTCAAATAACCCCATCTAAAAAGCTGATGTTGCAGCACCTGGGTGGTTCAGTCGGTTAAGCATCCGACTCCTGATCTCTGCTTAAGTCACGATCTCATAGTTTATGAGTTCGAGCCCCACGTTGGGCTCTGTGCTTGCTTAGAATTCTCTCTCCCTCTCTCTCTGCCCCTACCCTACTCATGCTCTCTTTCTTTCTCTCTCTCAAAATAAATGTATAAACTTAAAAAAAAAAAAAAAACAGCTGATGTTGAAGACCAGGATAAATAAGCATTTACAGACTGTTGCAGGGTTCTGGGGTACCTCCATCTGGGCCACTCCAGTAATGATAAGTGGGAACCATAATGTCACACCAGCCATATTATTAGAGTTCCAACCAGAACTCCAAAAGTATTTGGAAACAACACTGACTTCAATCCATATCTCACCTTCAGCTTAGAGTTCTGCAGATTATTTGTAAAGAGTCACATTGTAAATACTGTGGGCTTTGAAGCTCATAGGTCCAGTCTCCATGGCAACTATTTGGCTCTGTCACCTTAGCACCAAATCGGTCTTAGTCAATAGGGACATTTCATCCAATAAAACATTACGTACAAAGTCAGGTGGGGGGCCAGATCTGGTCTGCAGGCTACAGAGTTGGCCAACCTCTGCCATCGCAAAGCCAATCAGATGAACTGGAAATCATTGTCAGGGCAGAGAGACATCTGCTCTCAGGCAGAGTATCAATTATGGACTGATATCAGGTATAAAGCCTGATTTATACGGAGCAAACCTATCATGTGGCCAACATTCCGAGTGGCAAATCTGAACTCCCATCCAAGCACCAGTGCAGGGACCCACTTTCTCTTGGACCGCAAGGGTGCAATCATTCGCTGAGCCCATACAGAGCACCCAGGGTCACCCTCCAGGCCTCGCTCGGTGGCTGGCCCCAAGCGGGTGCCCAGTAAATATTTGTGGAACTCCAGCGACAGTGTTTGGTGTGGAGCACAGGGATTAAAAACCCTGAAACTCTCTGCCGACTTTGTTCTAATGAAGAGTGCCAGATCCCAGAGCTTTGGACAGGTTTCGGGTGTGGGCCGTGGCTACAGGCTGACCCAACTTCCCTGGCAGATAAGGGCAAGTCTTGAGTTACTCCACGATCAAAGCTCGCTTCAAGGTCAGATTCCTGCTGCCGTAGCAGCTAAGCAATGAAGGAAATACATCGGCCCCCGCAGCTGTATTCTTAGCCCGGGCCTGGAGTCCAGTGAGTTATGGGCTCAGAGAGGATGAAGCCCTTTTAAATGCACCAGATGATCTGGGCCCTTCTGGACCTTTCGTTCCAGGCACACAGCCACCCGCCCCTCTCATCCCCTGCCCCACTGGGGGTCCCTCTCTGACAAAAGCATAGAAAAGCTTTCTGACTCCAGTGAGACAACAGGTTTTCTTGGAAGGGAGAGGACGGACAATTGCGGGAGAGTCAGAGCATACCTCAGGGGGGCATGAAAAGAAAACACCTGCCAGAAAGAAGCCATCATCAGAAGGGCTAGATCCCAAATGCAAGAGATTGGACCACACATGTGCTTAACGCTGGGCTGTTTGCAGCAGCACATGACCCACAAGGCGGGGCTAACCACCCTCGAAACCCCCCGCCCACAACCACCACACACATGGCCATTTTTTCCTTCCTTCTCAGTATACATGTCATTCTGGGAATAGCTGACTTGCCGAAGGGCCTCCATCCTGAACAATGTGGCCTTTGCACTTACACTTCACCCACCCGCTGGAGCGCGTGCACGGCCCCGCGTGGGTCTTCGCCCCCCCCCCCGGGGTGGGGGGCAGGGTTCAGCTCCTTCCCCATCCAGACCATCTGACAGCTTTGAAATGAGGTTGGGGCATCAGGCTGAATGCAAGCCGGAGGGGGAGAGCTTCGTGTGGGCTTCTTACATAGAGCAAACCCTGCGGCTCGCAATGAGCGACCATTCCCGTTCTCAGCAGGTGGCAAGAAATATCGGGTCAAGGTGTTCCTGCTCACCTCATTCTCCCCGTTAACTGGCTCACTGGTGGACACAAGAATCAGTCTTTCAAAGTCTAACTTACATCAGTGGTTTGACACCCATAGTCTCATTCTGCTAATGAGTCCTCAGGCTTGGAAAGTAAATATAATACGACACGGAGGTACCCGCAAATATTAAACTGGTTTAGGTCTCCTTTGGAAAAACATTCCAGTTGGAAAACTCTAGAAGCCAGAGGATCTGGTTAGGCTAGGCTTGAGTTTCTCAGAGAATTATTGTGCCCTCTCTCTCTGCCTCTCCCTGCTCTCTTTCTCTCAAAATAAATAAATAAATAGTTTTTAAAAAGAAGAATTGTTGTGGGACCCTTACTGCAGCAGTTGACTACAAAAACAGAAGCAGAGGGGATGAGTTCTATGGTCAAGTACGTTAATCTCTGCCCTTGCGTGTTAATTACAACTTACAATGAAACATTGAAGGCTAAGAGAATTCTCGCAATAAAACAAGAAGACTTCTTAAGGTTAGGTGTTAGGTCCAATTTTTCCAATGGACTTTGCAGAAATTTGGGAGGGTTTTTTGTTTGTGTTTTGTTTTTTGTTTTTTATAGAGCGAACCACTTGGAAATGTTGGGTTTGGCTGGAGAAAATGGCAGCCGATGACAGAAAGGCATTGTTGGTGAGCAGTACATTCCGATTATCCGAGAGCGTATAAGGGATGAGGGGGGTGCCTGGTTTATTTGCGGGATATTTGGGTTTGAAAGGCATTGTCTGTAAAATAATAACCAGGAGGCCCCTCTGCTCTTAATTCCTAAAGTATTTTTGAAAAGGCCAAGCATTGTGGCAGTCACGAGCTAGAATGGATCCCTTACCCCACCAGTCACAGTAACGCCCCACCGTCACCTAGCACAATGCCCTTCTCTCCCCTGCATGCCTGCTGAAATTCCACCCAGTTTCCACGGCCCAGCTCGAAGGTCGTCTCCACTCAGGACACTCCCCCACCGTGTCACAATTATACCCTGAATGTGCAAAGGAAAGTGATGCGGTGGCTTCCAACACCGGGCCATGCCCGTACCTCCGTGCTCGCTCTATTTGGCAACTAGGTCACCTGACCCAGATTCCCAGCTGCTTAGAGGCAGGCCCAGTGCAAAAAAAGGCAAGATGCCCGGTCTACTGGGTTTTCAACATCGACACACAGGGAGGGCTGCTGAGAGGTTCCGTCATACATTTGAAAGCTCATGAATGAAATGATCCTAAGGCCCTTCTGTAGGTTTAGAATTCACAGACGCTGGAGGGAGTGGGGGGAGCATGGTGTGAGCTTCCCCTAGTCTCTGCTCACCCACCTGGCAAGCCCACCCACCACCCCAGCTCTGGGGGGGCGTGGAAGAGGAGCCCCGTACCTGCCCTCTAGAGGCGGCCTTTGCCGAATTTTCCAGCCCAGTCCTCTGTCATGAGCTAGACTTCGAAATCTCTGTCCCTTGCTGCCATTGCACACCCTCAACATAACAGCCGGCAGGGGCTCTCAAAACACAGATCGAGTCACGCCAGTTGCCTGTTTAAGATCCTTCAATGATGTCTCAGTTGTCCTTCTCAGTGTGAGAGGCTTCCGCGGCCCTAGCAACATGGCCTCCCAGGCCCTCTCCGGGCCCCCCTCACTCCCCTTCCTCCAGCCAGCACTCTCAGTCACGCCAGCCTCCTTCCTGCCTCAGGGTCTTCCCCCTTTCCATGACCTCCTGGAATATTCTCCCTGTGATCCTTCACATGGCAGGTCCCTCCCGTCTTTAAGTCTCCATCCACGAGAGGCGAAGAAAGAGGTCTTTCCGTAACCGACTTCCCCCACTTTTCTGTCAAAAGGGCGACTTTCGAGGCCACCCTTCTGTCTCCTACCGAGTCCCTTCCGCTCCTCACACTCATGTACTTACCGTACATTCTGCGTCTCCCCCAAGTAACTGGGAGCCCCACTAAAGCAGAGACTTGGTCTTTCTGGTTCAGGCCTGTGTGGCTGGTTTGTGGACCAGTGCCTGGTACCTAGGGTGTGCTCAATAGATCCAAAAAATAAATGAAGGGACTATGCTCTTAGCTCTTTGAAAATGAAAGAGGTTCTCTTGAAAGGTAGTGAGTTCCCCTTCACTGGCAGGCATATTGGAGACAGGACTGAAGTGAGGTGCAGCGGAAGAGGTATGGACTTGACCTCCCAGGTCCTTCCCAACATTGGGAGTCTACGTGTGAGTCCACGCCAACACACTCAGAAGCCTTCCTGCCAGACCTTCTCTGGGGCACCGAAAACCCACACCCACAACCTCAGGCCACATCATGGCCAGTCCCTGCTCCCGAAATACAAGAGCCGCCTTCTCGACTCTGCTGAAATCCTGGGAATGCAATTAAATTTTTTTTTTTCAAGAGCAAAGACTGTGAGCTTCAAAGGCCACGCGGCTCAGACACAGGTTTGAACAAGCATCCGGAATGAACTCCTAGAAGTTGGCATCTGATGGGAAACTCTGAGGGCTGAAGCCTCAGCATTGTGACACCACATCTCAGGCTCCATCTACCCCCACCCACCCCCCACCCCCCCGCCAGGAACTTGGCAGCCCACACGGGCCTGTGAAATCAAGAGCCATGACTTGGGCTGCCATTGTGGGTTGGCCCACGGAGCCCTCAAAGATTTTAAATTGCAAAACATGACCCCATACATGCCGGGGGCCTCCTGGGTTCTCTAAAATCTAACCAAGAGCTAAGCCGCAGACCAGGAAATGGTCCGATGCCCTTGACAAAATGCCGACACCACCACATGGATAGAAAAAGATCCATGCGGAATCGTCGAAGACCCAGAGAACACGTGACCGGAGAGGCTCAGGCTGGGGGGCCTCGGGGACTGGCAAGATTTATATTTTTCTAATTTCCAGTCTGAAGCATCAGTCTAATGCTGCTCACGACCTGACTGCCTTGAATCTATTGTTGCCGTTGCTGCTTGGAAGGGAAAGGAAGAGCATCGAGTGCTCACTTCCTTGGCTTGCGATCCTGGCCCCCGCCCACACTCCGGCACAGCAGACCAGCCCGGTGTCACTGGCAAACAGGAGTGCATGTGTGTGGCTGTACTTCCTTACGCACCGGAGGTGACCATGGAGGTTCTGGGGACAGACTGCAGGAGGGTCTGATTTTTTCCCCTCAAGCTTTCACGTTGAGCATGGCCCCCCCCCCTTAAAAATGAAAATACAGGGGCGCCTGGGTGGCTTAGTCGGTTGGGCGTCCGACTTTCGCTTAGGTCATGATCTCGCGGTTCTTGGGTTCGAGCCCCGCGTCGGGCTCTGTGCTGACTGCCAGCTCAGAGCCTGGAGCCTGTTTCAGAGTCTGTGTCTCCCTCTCTCTCTGACCCTCCCCTGCTCACGCTGTCTCTCTCTCTCTCTCCTAGAAATAAATAAAAATATTTAAAAAAAAAAATGAAAATACAAGGGGTGTCTGGGTGGCTCAGTCGGGTGAGCGTCTGACTCTTGGTTTCGGCTCGGGTCATGATCTCACGGTTCGGGAGATCGAGCCCCACTTGGATCTCTACACCGACAGCGCGGAGCCTGCTTGGGATTCTCTCTCCCTCTCTCTCTGCCCCTCCCCTACTCACGCTGTCTCTGTCTCTCTCAAAATAGACTTAAAAAAAAAAAGAAAATATTTCAAGACTTCAAGAACGTATACATTTTGTGTGCCTGACACACCTTAGTATGAAAAAGTCTGTCAGCTCTCCTCTGAGACAAACAAGGACTTTTGAAGTGGGGGCAGGGCACGAGAGACGGGTTTTATGAAAGATCAACTCCCTGAAACTGGTGAAGATCAGGCCAAGGAGGGTCAGGCAAGCCAGGGCTGTGCCTTTCCAGTCCAAGATTTCCCAAGCCCGATTAGGGACGCTGACCCGTTGTACCCTCTACGGGGTCCACACCGATCAAAAACAAAAGAAAAAGAGTTGGAAAATATCTGTGTGTATTCGGACCTCAAACATGAAGAACAAGGAGAATTCAAAAGAAAAAGCATGAGTTCAGTTAACACAAGACATATGGATTGCTGAGCCTTCAGGGTCAGATTTTCAACTCAGTCATGGTCCCAGGGCATCATGGAGACAGGTATCTTCAGGATTTGGGGAGGAGGTTTGGCGTATCCACCCCCAGCCCACCTCGCTCCCCAGATTCCAGCTAGAGCTGCTCAGATCTTCTTAGTTTGAAAACCAAGTCTCCAGGAAATGGCCTCGTCTGTCCCTGGGTGGGTGTGTGCTCGTGCGGACACTGCCCTGCCCCACGGACCCCGCCTGCCACGCCCGAGGTGCCACTTTCTTCCTCCAGGCAGGGAGAACCTCTCACTTATAGGATACGGCTTTCCTCACAGGAAATAACATTTGTGGCTATTTGGAAAATCAAATGTGAAATAGGTAGACTCCTAAGAGATTCTGTGTGAAAAGAAAAGGTCTCAGGGCATCTGGGGGGCTCAGTCAGTGGAGCCTCCGACTTCAGCTCAGGTTATGACCTCGCGGTTCACAAGTTCGAACCCCGCGTAAGGCTCTGTGCTGACAGCTCGGAGCCTGGAGCCTGTTTCGAATTCTGTGTCTCCCCCTCTCTCTCTGCCCATCTATTGCTCTCAAAAATAAATAAAACATTTTAAAAATTTTTTAATAAAAAAAAAAAAGGAAGGCTGAGAGATGCCTAGAAAACACAGCAGGTCTAAATGAGATTATAAAAAGTAGAAATGCATTTATATGCGCCAAACTGTTTGTCAGGATCTAGAAGGACTTTCCATTGTCCGGCCCGCCCTCTGTCCCTCGATGCTGCCAGGCCCCCTTCCTGCACAAGATGGTTCCCTCAGCCTGGAGTCTGTCCCAGATGTTCGTGGGGCTAATTCGTGGTCATCCCCAAGGGATCACGCCCACACAACACCTCCCTTCCCTCATTACACGTTACCCTGTTTTGTTCTCTTTGTAGTTCTTATCCCTGGCCCCCAGTTTATTCATGCTTTTGGGCCTGAGGTGGGAAGTTCGTACTCAAGGAACTAAGAGAAGGCTACAATTCCAAGACATGAGGTTTCAAGGGAATGGGTCATTCAGGTAGATTCCTATGGGATTTAGTAAAGATTTCCCTCTGAAGGTTAAGACCCTCTGAAAGGCTTGAGATGGAGAGGGATAGGGCTGGCTTTGTATTTTTAAGAAATATCACCCTGGTTTGGACATGATAACTGAGTTCCAAAGAAATAAGCAAGGTGAGGGGCTAGGGGGTGGCCTCAGTGGCTCTGATAAGTCCTGCAGGCATGGCGACCCACGAGGAAATAGTGGCCTGGGAGGGGTCAGCCTGACGAATGAGAAGGAAACACATCCAGGCGGGCTGCAGACGTTAGCGACATTCAGGAAAATATCAGACATCGTCAAAGAGGTGGGTTTGGTGGAGGAGAATGGAGACCGACGGGTTTGGGGTTGGCTCTGAGACACCCCAGTGGAACTGTCTAGTAGGTCGTTGGATATGCAGGTCTGCAAGGTCAGAAGAGGAGTCTAGGCTGGAAGAAAAGACAGATCCAAGAGACCTGATGAAACCATGAGACAACGAGAGGTGGAGAGAACGAGAAGAAAGTCTAAAGGTCGCACACTTTCCAATATGGGTCTCTGTGAGAACGGCTGATGGAGCCCAGGGTACAGGAGGGATGGAATATTTGAATAATGTTAGTAATAATAATAAGCCCCTAAAATAACGGGGCTCTGCTCAGAAGCTGCCTAGGACCCAGCGGAGCTATGGTGAAGAGCATGACTGGGTCCAGAGGGGAGTGGTCAAAGCCCCGGAGAGAAGTGCTTCCAGCCAGGCTTACTGGGAGGGGCTTGCTGTTCAATTTCTAGGAACTGACAAGTCATGCTTCCCACGAGGCCAAGGGACTACATCCTCAGCCTCCCTGCTAACTAGGTGTGGTTGTGTGGCCAAGTTCCTGTAGAAGAACGCACACAGAAGTGTGTGGCCTCTCTGGAGAGCTTCCACGAAAAGGGAAGGGCACACGTTCTTCTCCTCCTTTCTCTACCCTATTGCTTGAAGCCTGGATGAGATGGCTGGAGCACCAGCAGCCCTTGCGTCCGTGAGGACGAGGACCACATTCAAGAGATGGCAAAGAAAAGAGACAGAAAGCGCCTGGGTCTCTGACAACCTATGAAAGCGCCAGATCTCTCTCTTCTCAGGCCCCCGACTTCCAGACTCCCAGAGTGAGAGAGAAACTATCTTATATAAACCATGGCCCCTTGAAGACATGCCGTTCCATGCAGTCCATCTTAATCCCAATCGGAATAGTAGCCGACGGGCCCAACACGTCCCCTGCACTGCTGTCCCCTTGCTGTCGGTCACGTCACTGCCTCGATAGGGATCTCCTCCTCCTTGCTGTATTTATTTAAATCCTGCCCAACCTCTGAAGGATGGGTCGGATTCTGCCTCCTACACGACACTTCCTCCCTTGAACTCTGGCTCTGTCTGCCCGCCCCCGCTCCTTGGGCATCTGGCGAACGCTGCCTTCCCAGTGACTCATCCCTCTGGCTCCTCGGAGAGGCTCAGGCCCCTCAAGGGCAAGGTCCACCGTTTCCAAGTCCCTCGTCTTCCCCAGGCCCAAGACGCGGTCAACACGAGGTCATGATGAATAAGCCCCACTAAGGTTCTTCCCACCCCCCCGCCAACCTGCAGCCAAGTTAAAGACGGAGCTGGAAGGGACGTAAACAAATTTAGAAAATGAGAAGGCAGGTAAGAGATCTGAAACCACTTCTAATATCAAGAGGTAGCGTGCTGAACGATCCCATCCGTGTCCCTTGGGCTGTATGACGCCGCTGTTTGACCTCCTTGAGGTTCACGTGGCAGAGGGCACTGTTCACACAGAAAAAACAAAGGGTACGGTGACCCCCCGGAGAGATGTCACGCCCCCGGCCCCGCACATACACACACAAGTCCCTTCAGAAAAAGACAGCAAGTCGGGTCAACAGATGTGTTTTCACATAACATACTTAGCGATGTGTCGCTGTCAATGACAAATTACTTTTGATGACCTCAGGCCAGAGGACGTTTGGAACAGCCTGAGAACAAACGCGCGGACCCAGGAAACAGGCTCACATCACAGTGTTTGTAACTGCATACTTTCGCATCGGTAGTTTGCCATGGACATTGTTAAACTCGATCAGCAAGGCAAAGGAGGCCCAGAGGAACCCCCAGCCCCCTGTCAGAGCTGAAGTTGTAACACAGGCTGACCCACCAGGGAGCCATCAGCGGAGATGACAACTACTGGGGAAACTTCCATAGAAACGTCTAACTTTGGGGGCGTCTGGGGGGCTCAGTCGGTTGAGCGTCCGCCTTCAGCTCAGGTCATGATCTCACGGTTCGTGGGTTCGAGCCCCGCGTCGGGCTCTGTGCTGACAGCTAGCTCGGAGCCTGGAGTCTGCTTCAGATTCTGTGTCTCCCTCTCTCTCTGACCCTCCCCCTGCTCACGCTGTCTCTTTCTTCCCTCTCTCAAAATAAATAAATAAATAAATAAAACATTTTTCAAAAAAGGTTTGAAAACGCCTTGAAGACGCCCAAATCCAAACAAATCCAGCTTATTTAAGAGCGTGTCTGAGAAGGCATCTGAGAAAAAGAACACGCAGGCTCCCGGGTCCCCTCGGAAAGCAACCACGTGGATTCGGAGCCCACACGACAGACCCCCGAAGGTGTCGTCAATGAACCCAAGAAGTGAGCGGGGCACATAAAGAGCCAGCTGAGAGACGGGAAGGTGCGTGCTGGAAATAACACCAGACTGGCTGCTGGCCCCGGAAGCCAGCCATTCACCACCAGGTCAAGTGCAGCATGGAGGGTCAGTAAAGGCCCCGAGGTCAAGGCTGCTCTCCTTCCCATATACGGTTGGAGCGCAATCAGACAGCTGCTTCCCTGCCCCGGTCCGGACCTAAGAGTCCAGGGTTTCATGCCAGCCCCACGTGTCCAAATGCCACTCGGGAAGGGCCCCTGTGGAGGCCTCAGGATAAAAATTCCTCTTTGGGGGCCGAGTCACCACGTGTGACCACTGGGTGGCAGTAGCGAGCAGGGCGCCTCCCACCTCCAGTCTGCAGGGAACTTGAGCTGGACCCTGAAGTGGGAGACACCGGATGCCGTGGCTTTGGGGGCAAACAGGCCTACCACCGCATCCTCAGGCACGCCGGAGCATTTCACATTTAGTCGGTGGTCAACTCACCACGCAAACTGTGCGACGTCTGGGGTGTTTTTAATTCAATATCCTTCGCGCGCTCCAAGAAAAGATTTGGGGCTGATCGCTTCAATAAGGACCGGGCTGGGGTGGGGGCGTTGGGGAGGCTTTCTTTTTTTCTCCCACCCCCACCTCCAGGGAAGTGAAGATATAAAGCAGAGTTTTCTACTCCTCGCCTACCCTCCCCCACATCAACTACCAAATAAGTATTCTAGAAGTTTCTTTTTATACAGAGGTTCGAGATTTGGGGGTGCAATGCGTCAGTGACTGCTTGGGTATTATCGGGTGCGGAGCCCACAGGGGTGCCAAGCCCAGCAAAGACAGTGCACCGTACAAACGCCAGACCCCGGGCCCCCTTGCTGCCTGCTCTCTGGCGCTAGATCTCAACTGGTCTGTCATCGGTTGTCGTGTGTCTATTTCTAGTATCTGGAAATCCTAGATCATGAGTTGCTTCGGCAACAATGGAAGTAGTACCTTCTTGGTCTTTTAAAAGCCAGGATGTCAGGGAAGCTTTGTCAAACCCTACAGCGACCTCCCTTTCCAGGCTGAGGACGCATCCCATTGGAGCACGGAGCCCACGCCAAGCCCAGCCCACGACGGCCTCGACACCAAGCACTGTGGCCCCTTCCAGGGTCCACGATGCCACTCAACAGCACCCAGCCACCCAAAAGAATGCACCCTGTTCACCTCTGCCTCTCCACGTGGGGAGACGCGGGGTCCCCTGCTGGGCACTCCCCTCTCTCTCTCTCTCTGAGTACGGGAGGTGTTGAGCGGGTCCCTCGCTGCCAATTATCCCCTTCACCTGAATCCGAGCAAACCCAGTTTCAAATATCTCACAAGCAATGATGCTGAGGACAGAGGACAAATCCCGACTCCTGGATGAAGGACGCTCCCGGGCTCCTGAGTAGCATTTTGCAAATAACTTCGAGTCGCCATCTTGCAACATGGAAACACTCAAAGGTATGGATGCTAAATGGCACCACCGCTGAGGCCCATGACCTCGGAAAGCAGTCTTGCCAATGGGGAACCAAAAGCTGGCCCAGCTACCCCTTGGGAGCATTCTTGGAAACAGGAAGTGGCAGGACTTCGCTAGACAGAGACAGCCACCAAAGCAACGATGCCAGTTGGGTCCAAGGTCCCCATCGGGTCTGCCTAAGGTCCTACAATTGGGCCCCATTTACGGCTTCTCTGTGTCCACGTTTCTCCGCTGACAAGAAGCATTATGCTAAGTGATAAGGGGGAGCTCTTTCTAGTGGACCTTTCCAGGGAGAGGTAATGTGCAATGGCGGCCGGCATCTTAGGCTAGCCAGTGATGCTTCTGCCCTCCTTCCCCTGTCGCATTCCACCCCCCACGCCCAGCAACAACTTTTGAGCTGTGTCTTCCAAGAACTCTGGACTGAGAAACATGGAGCAAAGACCCAGTCTCACCATTTGCTGACGACGAGTAACAGTGGTGGACGTTTCCAGAAGAAGAGGTGCTGCAGTTCTGCCAGAGGTCGGTTGAATGCCCGTTGCCCACGATCCATTGCTGGAAAGAACCAGACATCTTCGGTCAGACAGGGTGAGGAGCGAAGGGAAGGGGAGAAGAGAGCAGGGAAGGCAAGAGCACCCGTCTAGCGGGCCTGCCCCTGCCCTGCCCAGAGTGGCCCAGCCAGAGGCCATGCTGCGGAAAGGACAGGTGGGGGACTCTGGCTCGGACATGGGGTTGAAGGGCCGGCCGGCCAGTGTTTTACAAGGGAAAAGCACTTTGTGAATTTAAAGTAACACACACACACACACACACACACAAGCTAGTATGTGCACAGATATGTACTGTAGCAGAAGGAGCCAGGAACTCGAGCCAGGACACCTACACTCGAGCCGGCTCTCTTCACCCCTGATCTCCTGGTCGTTGCCCCAATCTACTACCTCTCTGAACCATGTCTCCTTACTCCTAGTTCCTATCAATCCGACAGGATTGAGATGTTGTCAGACTGCTTACAAGGGATGAAACTATCCACAGATCCCCAACGTCCCAACCGCTCACTCGGACATAAATATTTCTCAAGCTTTGAAACAGACAAGAATATCATGCCTGGGATGTGCCTTACATTCATAAGTTAAAGCCACAGTTGGGGCGCCTGGGTGGCTCAGTCGGTTAAGCCTCCGACTTCGGCTCAGGTCACGATCTCACAGGTTTGTGAGTTCGAGGCCTGAGCAGGGGCCTCTGTGCTGACAGCTCAGAGCCTGGAGCCTGCTTGGGATTCTGTGTCTCCCTCTCTCTGCCCCACCCCCGATTCGCTCTGTCTCTCTCTGCCTCAAAAATAAACAAACGTTAAAAAAAGTTATTTTTACAGTTCAAGCCACGGTCACATAACTGCCTGGGTCCGTGTCACCTTCACAGCCAAGGAAGTAGTTTCAAATCTAATCTGCTTGATGTTGGATGGAGCTGATGACCTGTTCGTACAGCGGAAGCTTCGGATTACAAGGGGCTCTGTCTGCATCATAAGCAGACCCGGGACTGTGAACTCTTCTCCGGAAGAGCCTATTTTAACCTTCCGATTTCCAGCCCTAAAGGCTGTTGCATGACATGTGGGGAAAAACAACCTTCATAAAGACTCCAATACTCCACTTCCTTCCTCAAAGAATCTACAGCAAGAAGAAAAAAAATGTCCTGCAATCTTATTAAACGAAGGTCCGGAAACCCTGAGGTTTCTGCGCTGAAATTCTTGGGCTTCCAAGGAGGCCGCTGCCCTAGTCCAGCGATCGCTTCCTTCTTACCCCCGAATCTGCTCCGGTTTTCTCAGAACAACTGAAAGGGGGCAGCCTGCCAGAAACTGCAAAAGGCCCCGGGGCGCGTCCGAGACCTCCGCGTTGTTTGCGAATAACGACGCCCCGCGGACCTAGAGGGAGCGCGGCTGGAATCGCCGCCCCGGAGGCCCGAGCCTCGGGTCGGGGGAGAGGGGGAGCTCCGCGTGCCCCGCCCGCGCCCCCTCCGCGCCGCCCGCCGGGCACTCACGCTGACGATCGTGGAGACGAAGAGCAGCACGAGCACTGCGACGTGGAGGACGATGATCCCCAGCAACAGGAGGAGCATTCTGGCGGCTGGTTCTGCTCGGCGGGGTTCGTGCCTGCCGGGAAAGAGAGCCGGAGCGGGACGTGAGGCCCCACCGACTGGCCCGAGCGAGCGAGGGAGGCGGAGGGCGCGGAGGGAGGTCCCCGCGCGGGCGGAATGCAGGGCCCTGGCTGCGCGCCCGGCCCGGGTCGGGGCGCCCGCGCGCCTCCCGGCGGCCGGCCGAGAGAGGGCAGCAGCCGACCGCGCATCCCTGCCCGCGGCCACACACCGTCTCTTGCTTTGGGAACAAAACAACGGGTACGCACGTCTAAGTCGCCCCGGGAGGAGAGGTTTTTCGGAGGCCACAGCACACCTCCACCCACTCGGGGCTGCCTCCGGAGCACAGCCCCACGTGGGGAAGGGGGAGAGAGCCCCCTTGCCCTACGGGGTGGAGGTTCGGGGCCAGGGGCTGGGCGCCGCGATTTCTGCCGGAGGCCCGGGGGCGCCAGCCGCACGCTGCACGGGAGGGCGCGCGGCTGGGACGCGGTGCGCTCCGCATTCCGTTAAGTCTCCCAAGTTTCCACCGCGTGCTGCCAGCGCCGGGGAGCCGTCCTGGCCCCTGCTCGGCCTGGCATCCACACCGGCCGCTCCGGAGAGGAGGCGCAGGGCCGGGGGAGTGTGCGCAGGAAAGAACGGCCCAGAAGAGTGGCCGGCCCCGCGCTCCCGGGCTGGCCCCTCGCGCGTTCGCCCCGGTCCGGGCTGCGCCCCCGGCACGCAGAGGCGAGGCGCGACCCCGTCCGGCCTCGGCGCGCCGGGACGCGCGCCCAGGGGCCTTGCACGGAAGGGGCCAGATGTCCGGTGGGAAGGAGAGGCGGAGGGTGGAGGGAGGGCCGAGTCCCAGGAGAATTGCAATCCTCCGGAGCCGGCAGCACAGCGCCCCCCCGCGCAGCTGTGTGGTCCTAGCCCCTCGTTTTACAGCCCTTGGAGAACTGGAGACTGGGGAGACCCGTTAGAGGGTTCCGTGGCTGTGAAAACCCAGCTGCATTTGCGGGGACCGTCTCAGCACAGGGCCTTGAGCCAGGACATCTCGTTTCAGTAACTCCGTTTTAAAAGTACCCAAGTCCAGGCCCCTCCGCTGCTCTCCTTAAGCAACACAGTCCAAGGAACCGCTGGATTGTACGGGAAGAAATGAGCACGGCTTTCTGGTATCTCCCAGAAGGTTTACATTAAATCCAGTGGCTCCTAGAGCCGGGAGGGACAGGAGAAGGATGACCGGGTATATGGCTAGAAATCGGGGGGCCATGGGGGGCCAGTAGCCCCATCTCCGCTGTCCACCGCAGAGACTCCTTTGCCAACGAGTCCCCAAGTAGTCGCCTCTCCAAGGAGACCCAAAGTGCTCAGCCCTTGCCGCACAGCCGACAGCACCACCCGCGCCCCTTACGATTTAGGGACCATCAGGCAAGGCCACACCGTATCCCTACAAGCCCCGCAAGAACCAGACGAGCCAGACCGTGGTCCGCCTGCCCCAGCCCGGAAAGACAGCTCGCGGGCCTGTCCAGCCCAAAGCCCGCGCTTGCCGCGCGCTTTCTGGCACCATCGACGGAAGATGCCCACGCTTCTCCTCCGTCTCCTGCACTTTCCCCACCAAAGCACTTACAGCCCAAAGGGATAGCTGTCCCCGGTCCTCCAAGCGGCCTCCGGCACAAGCTCGGCGCGGTCGGCTCGGCGGCTGGCGTGCCCAAAGACAGCTGCGCTGCGGGGCTGCGCGCGCGAAGCGAGGGGCCGGAGGGAGGCTCCCGGCGTTCCCCTTTAACGGGAACAACGCCCTGTCTGCGTCGCTGCAGTAGGGTGTGTCCCAGGGTCAGCGTGTGCAGGGGGGCGGGGCTCGGGGAGGAGAGAGGGCAGGGGGGAGGGAGCGCGGGAGACTGCTCCTCGGCCTTAAATCCGCCCCAGGAGAAAGTCGGTCACTGCAAAACCGCTGCGACTTTGACTCGCAACTAGCCGGCGGCTGAGCTTTCTCACCTCCGCTTCCTCTGGCTCTCCGAGTTCCTGGAGACCAAGTGTCGGCCAATAAACTGACCCCTCCGCCCCCTCGGCCACACGGGAAAAGCCCTCCCGAGGTCGCCCCGGCTGGGGCGCACGCACGTGGACTGCGCCCACGCGGGGACCCAGGCTGGATTCCTCTCCTCCGGGGTCCGGGCGCGCCGGGCCTGCCCTGGCACTTGGGCTGGGCACACCTGCACCGCGCCCGTCCGCGCTGTCAGTGTCTGCGCCCAGGCCGTGGGCTGGGCGGGCTTCCTAGGACTCAAGGGACCCACTTCGCGAGCCCAGCCTGGATGACAGTTAGCAGGAGGAGGAGGGAGAGTCCCGCCGACTGCCGAACAGCGCGCCCGGGGGAAGGGGGTCTGGCTCGGGCTAGCGCGGGGTATGCTCCAGGCGAAGTTCGCCTTGGCCTGGCTCCCAGCCTCCGCTGGCGTCCCCGGCCATCGGGTGGGGAGTTGGCCATCGGAGGTGGGGGAAGATCAGCCAGGGAAATCCGCTGATTCATAGTTGCCTGAAAGTGGTCCGCCCAGCGTCACGGGGGGAGAGAGGCTAGCCCTTCTGCGCGTGACACAGGTGGGCCCAAATAAGGCTCTCGGAAGGGAGTCTCCATGCGTAATTGGGGAGCCTTAATGTGGGGAGTCTTGACGCGTAATTGGGGAGCCTTAATGTGGATGTTAAACGTCTTTACTTACTAATGCAGCAATTCACACACACCACGACTGCTGGCGTTCTGTCATAAAACCTCGTCGTTTTGATTCAGACAACTCCATCCTATTTTACTATTTGAAACTGGCTGTTTAGGGGCACCTGGGTGACTCAGTGGGTTAAGCATCCCACTATTGACTTGGGTTGAGGTCATGATCTCTCCGCTCCTCTTGAGGTCACCCCTCCTGGGGCTGTGCACTGACAGCCCAGAGCCTTCACTGGATTCTCTCTCTCCCTCTCTCTGCCCCTCCCCCGCTCGTGCCGTCTGTCTGTCTGCCTCTCCCTCTCTCTCTCTCAAAAATAAACAGAAATAAACCTTAAAAAGTAGCTGCTTATGGTAGCTGTTTGCATATTCTTGTCTTGAAGTAAAAATACATTATCTGAAATATTATTCAAACAATGGCCTTTTAAAAACTCTTATATTATCAGTACCCCATGCCCGTTAATGTGACAGGTGCACACATGGTCTGGGACAGGTGGCCTGAGGCAGAGCTTAGGCACGCTGGCTCCGAGCTCAGACAAACCTGACTACTCAGGGTCGTGAATTTGGGCAAGTACCTAAAATTCCATGAGGATCCATTTTTGCATTTACAAGCAGGACCGATAATGTCTATTTTAAAGGGATATGGTGGTGCGTAGAGGGGACTAAGTGTGTGAGGCAGTTAGCATAGCGTCCGGAACAAAATAGGGACCAGGACCCAATAAACTGTCCCCGTGATTACCATTATAACACATTTTGCCCTCACATCAAATTTACAAGGCAAGGCTGACCCCCCCAGTGGGCTAAAATAGCTTATGCAAACAGCATAACCAGCCACACTAGCGAGTGTGTTCTCTCCTCCTGGGTCACTTTATAGGTCAAGTGTGCCCCAGGACTCCTGGCCTCTCTTTATGCCATTCAGACTTGTATTTAATTCATTTCACCAACATTGATGTGAACACTATGTTCCCAGTACTGTTCTAAGCACTTTGCAAATATTAGCATATTTGACTCAGGATTTTCTTTCTCTTCCTTTCTTTTTTTCTTTTCCCAAGTAAGCTTTTTACTGAAATGTAGGCATCTAGAAGAGCATACACGTTGTTAGGGACAGGGGGCTGCTTCTTCTCCCCAAGATTTTAGTCCATAAGCAGGTGATACCACGCTGTGAGCCTCGGAACCGTGAACTTGGATCTTTTTTTTTGCTCCTCCCTTACTGCCCCCTTCGCCTGTCTCCTGCGTGCTCGGCGTCCAGGCAGGAAGACGAAACACCGCCCAGGGCAGTGTCCACCAGGCTTGGCCACACCCAGGGCCAGGCCAGGGCTTGACTACAGGTAGAAGCTTCTCCCTAAACTCTTTCCCAGCCCAAGGTCCCCTGCCAGCTGTGTGTGCAGAACTGTTTCCCATCAGGACAATAGCATCCGGTCCCCTTTCTCCCTTCAAGTCTGGACGTGCTGGGGTTTCTAGATGCTCTCAGATAGTGCTTCTCACCTCCTCAGCCAGAGAATACATACACCCAGCTCTTAATCAAGGATTTGAAAAGATTCTGTCTTCTGCAACGCAAAGCCCCTTCTCCCCTGTAAACTTTTCCATTTGTGGTTTGCAGGGGGTGGGGGACCGGGCAGTTCTCGGAGAAGCAGAAGCTCGCACTATGCAGAGGGACGGTTTCCCAAGGAAACTCACCGGGCCGAATGGTGTAACCCCTTTCCTCCACGCGGATTTCTTTGCTTCAAACACACGGGATGCCAATGCGGGGCCCTCCCCACAGGGCAGCGAAGAGACCAGCAGCCTGCGGATTCTAAGCCCTGCTGCTCCCAGCCAGGCTCCCTGAGATGTTCCCCGGTGGTGCTCCGCGTAATTGAAGCCAGACCAGGCGTCTTTCCAGTTTATTCAGGGGCTGGGCCAATGCTGGGATATGTCATGGTGGCCTGAGAGCTTCTCAGCTTCTTCTGCTTAAAGAGACAGCGCCCAGCTTTGCGAACTCGCCAGGGAGCACAGTGATCCCCAGTGGCCCCGCAGAGCCTGGAGAATCTGGGATGCACAGGGACTGGGGACAGGGAGCATGCCTGAAACCTGGGAAGGCGAGCCTGTTCTCATCGCCCTGCCTGCCCCGATGACAGCAAAGTGCCTCTGGGGAATGTCCTCCCAGGACGAAATCTACCATGCATGGTGTGATAAGTGTTATTTGCAGACAAGTTTCATTTTTTAATCAATACCATCATTTGAAGGAGCTCCAACGTGGCACAGATAATGTTGAGTTTCGTGAGAGCATTCTATTCAAGTGAACAAGACTCTGGTGAAGACACTGGAACCTTCTGGCTGGGAGAGCAATTGCAAAATTACGGAGAGTTGGGCCAATGAGGGTGCCATCTTCTTCAGGCCCTTTGCACTGTATGCTCCATCGGGCTCTCAGGAAGGGTCCTCCGTCTCTAGCACGTTCTCCTGGGTGGAAGCCCGAAGATAAGGGCACTTGGTTTTATTGAAGGAGCCTCCTGGAATTCTGGCAATTTCCACACCTCTTATGACAGGGATGCCAATCTGGAGTGCCCTGTTGAGTTTGGGGAAGTCTCTCTCGGCCACAAACACCTTGGGTTATGTCGGGCTCTGCAGCTGGAAGGGGGTCCCAAAGGCCCACTCCCCATTCTGCTACCGGCCAGGATTTTTCCAGGCTCAGTGAAAGAGTATAACCCACGTCTGGCCTGCAGTCTCATTAGCTCTGGCTGCTCATTAAAATTACGGAGAGCTTTGCACACAGCCTGGCCTCGGCCTGTGTGCAAGAGCAGCTGACTCAGTGGTCTGGGCTGGGGCTGGGGTGGGGGTGACAGACTCTCAGAGGCATCAGGTGATCACTGGTTTCCTTCTCATTGCCTTCTGTCACGTTGCCCCAAATGGAAGCAAGGCCCAGTGAGCGCCGTCGGGTCAGACAGGTTATACTTCAGAGCCTTGCTAGGTAACTGCGGGGCGTCTGTATATATTGGGGGCGGGGGGGCAGTATTGTGTGGACGAGAGACAGAGAGAAGTAAGAGAGAGAGGAGCTCCCTCGATCCTCCCCTGACTTAGAGGGTGAGGGAGGGCCCAGTGAGCAGTCTTCAGCTTCCCTGGAAAGCCCCCTTCCTCGATGTCCCCTACTTGAAGGCTGCGGCTGCCCCTCAGGCCAGAACTAAGCCTGAAGACATCTGAGAGCATTTCTGCCCCAAGGGCTGAGAATTCAGAGTGGGGAGGGTGGGGCAGGGCACAGGCAGGAAGCAGGGAATCTTCTGGTTGGATGGTGCCAATCTGATCAGCCCTCCATCCTCCAAGAGTGCCTATGTCCCAGGACCTGCTCTCTGAGCCCCGTGTGTCATTCAGTCCCTCCCCACCCGCCCCCCCTGCCCACGCCCCGTCTCCCACGCATACAAGCCTTGAAAACCAGCTGGCTTTGGCCAAGACCTGTTTGGTGAACTCATCGAGTCAACAGAGCTGGCCCCTACTGTGTCCCCCCCCCCCACTTGTCTCCACCCACCTGGGCCAGGCTCTCTGCCTCCTCCTGGGCCCCTCTCTCCTCCTTCTGGGGGGCCCCCTCGGCGCCAAGGAATCCCAGTCTGTTTTGAGCTGTGTGTCCTCAGAGACAAGGAGACTACGCCCCGCTAGGGTCATTTTTGCCATACTAATGAATAGCATATTCACCAAGTCATATTTATTACTATATTAGTATTAGTATTTTCCTGCCCATTTTATAAATAGGGTCCAAGGGCACCTGAGTGGTTCAGTCGATTAAGCATCCGACTTCAGCTCAGGTCATTATCTTGTGGTTTGTGAGTTCGAGCCCTGCGTCGGGCTCTGTGCTGACAGCTCAGAGCCTGGAGCCTGCTTCAGATTCTGAGTCTCCCTCTCTCTCTGCCCCTCTCCTGCTCATGCTCTGTCTCTCTCTCTCAAAAAAAAATATATGTGTATATATAGGGTCCAGGAGAGTTAGGTAAACTTCCTGAGGAGACAGTTCACAGCAGATGGGCTTTTCTGCTGCCCTGTGCCACCTCAGCTTGGGGACAGCAAGTCAGATACGTAAGTCACTGATAAAAGTAATAATAAGAATAATAGCTCATATTTATTTGGCGTTCACTATGTGCCAGGCACCATTCTGAACATTTCAAGTGATGATTAATCTTTACAACAGCATTATGAAATAGGCGTCCCGTCACCCTCCTTTCATAGGAGGGGACACTGAGACACAGTAAGACGCTGAGTGGCTTTCTCACAACATCCCGTGAGAAAATGACGAAGGCAGGATTCAAACCAGGCATTCAGGCGGCAGAGCCCACATTCTGTATCTAATGCTATCTTACATCCTGATTGTGGTCTGGCACTCACAACACACCTGTACCTTTGTCATGGTGCTTCCGAACACGGCATATAATCGAATTTCCTTTTTTCACTGAAGATCCTGATACAGTATACCTATCGTTACACTCACCTTTCTTTTTTTCCGTTAAAAAGGCAAGAAAGGGAAAAAAAAAAAAAAGCAAGAAAGGGGACGCCCGGGTGACTCACTCTGTTGTTGAGAGTCTGACTTCGGCTCAGGTCATGATCTCACTGTTTGTGAGTTCAAGCCCCGCGCCGGGCTCTGTGCTGATGGCTCAGAGCCTGGAGCCTGCTTCTCTCTCTCTCTCTCTCTGCCCCTCCTCTCTCTCAAAAATAAATAAACATTAAAAAATCATTTTTGAAAAGGCAAGAAAATATCCTAAAGCCCCTACTGTTTCCGCTAGTCCTGAGAGTAGGCCTCTGTGTCACCCACCCATCCAGCCCTGCGCCAGGTGGGTCTTGCAGACTTAACAGTTTGATGCCCTAAGACCATGAGTAGCGTCCATGGGGAGTGGGGTCTCAGCCGCCTCTAGAAGTGGAACACAGCCCGCTCTTCTTTTTGCTGCATTTAGAGCCGCTGACCTGCCGTTGCGTGGAGCATCTTATTCAACAGGGAGCGATTGTGGCCATCGTCTGTGTGAAGTTGGGGCTTGGGGAATTTGCAGTGTGTCCGCCAGTCACCGGCAGGTACAGAGTTCTTCTGCTTTCCAAACCTGTGATTTTTCCATTATGTAGACGTCTCCCCCCCACCCCACCCCCACACCCCCCCAACCCCACTCCCTGCCTGGCTCCTGCCAAATGAAAAACAGAGGTGAGTCTTAATTGGGCCTTTCTCCTGTTGATGAAGCTGCCGTCAGAGTGTCTGTCTCACTGGGCACTGACTGGGTCAATATCTGGGGAGTGTTTACAGCACAGATGAAGGCTTTCCTGTTTCGTTGCAGCCAGCAGCCTGTGTGGGCGTTCTTGGCGAGGCCCGGACACATCTGGTCTGAAAAGGTCCTCAAAAGTGAGGTTACTGCCTCATCTAGATGCAGCTGACTCTTTTGAGCAGCTATGTTAAAAGCTCAAGCACTGTGGGGGGAAGGAAGTCAGAGGGGAAGGAAGGGAAGGAGGGAAGGAAGGAGGAAAAAGAGAAAGACAGGGAAGAGGAGGAGAAGAGAGAAAAGAAGAAATGGAAGGAGCCCGTTTGACCGCGCTGAGCCGATCTCTGTAAACAGACATGCTTGGAACTTCTCGCAAATCCAAGCCCCTGAAGATGTTCTCTATGAACAACAGAAGCAGGTGGAAGCAGCTTGAACGAACACACACACACACACACACACACACACACATGCATGCATGCACGCACGCAAGCTGGCGGAGGGCCATTCCCTAAATTCCCTCTTTAAAATTTACAAATGTGCATCTTTAGTGCCTTCACCTGTGGGAGCGAGAAAGCACAGGGCGATAATGTTAGACCATTGGAACGATGCAGAGTACAAGGGGTTCTTTGTCCCCAAATGCTTAGTGCTTAGGAAAGCCAGATTCCATTGATGCCAGTGGAGGGCGAGAAAGTGGGCTTTTCTGACACCTCGTGAGTGAGTCGAGAAAGGATCTGGGAGCGATTTAAGCAGGAGAGGGTCCACAACCAATTTGTGCTGGAGATTAAAAACTCTGAAACTTTTCTAAGACTCTTACTCCTCGGCGATGTTTTCTTCTGCTCCAGGAGGGAGAGAAGCCCCCCGAGGTGGGGAGGGTGATCGATCTTGGCACCCAGCAAAGGCTGGGATAGGCTGGAATGGACGGATCTTCTGGGTCCCACGGTCCAGGCCGGACAAGGCCAAGGACAGCAGCCTGGGCTTCATGTCAGAGGTTGTCCTTTTAGAAGAAGATGGATAGGAAAGTCCCTGATAATCCAGGTAGATGAGGCCATACCAAGCCAGGGTGTGGGGGACATCAATCTCCTGCAAGAAGAACGAGGTGTGCACAAACCACCCCGGAAGACAGCTCGAATGAACAAGCCCCAGGATGCATCATGGTATGTCATCTCTGAACTGCTGGCATTTGCACTGAAAATGAACTTGAGCGCAGATGTTTTCTTCATCTCAGAATCCCTGAACCACTTATCAAGTGTGAAACCTCAGCTCAAGCCAGGGAAGTTCACGGACAAAGGTCAAATCCCTTGGTGAGGTTCAAGGCAGTTCAAGTATGTCTGTTCTTCATTGTTAAAGACCAGGAGATATCTATCCAGGGGACATGAGTGGTAAGCCTGGGTTTCATGCGACAGCTACCTTAGAATTCTGATCCCAAAATTAAAATTCTAGAAATGGATCTCACAACAGGGATGGATATGCAAATATGTGGCTGTGACAGCTCTTTTTACAATGAAGGAAAATGTGAACATCCTAAATCTTAAACACTGGGGAATTGGCTGGAGAAATTTGGGTGCAGTCATTAGATGAAATATTATGTGGATGCTAAAAATAATGTTGAGGGGATGCCTGGGTGGCTCAGTTGATTAAGCATCTGATTCTTGATTTCTGCTCAGGTCATGATCTCACAGTTCGTAGGATCAATCCCCATGTCAGCCTCTGCAGGGAGAGTGTGGTGCCTGCTTGAGATTCTCTCTCTCTTTCTTTCTCTCTCTCTCTCTCTCTTTCTCTCTGTCCCTCCCCTGCTAGTGCCTGCTCTCTTTCTTTCAAAATAAATAAACATTAAAAAAAAAACAATGTTGAGGAAGGTTATTTAATGAAATGTGGAAAAGTCAAAAATGCATGCTTAGTGGGGGAAAAGTTACTACACCTATAATTTTTTGGGTGCTTGCCTCTGGGCGATGTGCAAAACCTCTCATTTAATACCTACAACAACCCCTAGGCACCAACAAATGTATACTTTCAGACATATCCAAAGTTGCGAGGTGACAAAAATGAAAGCAAAATCTGAAAGACTGTAAAGTTTGGAGAATGCAGTGCAATTGCTTCCGAGCAACTGTGCTTCCGAGTTCAACATAAAATGGGAAAAATACATCTGCATGGAACTGACGTATCACCGGGCCAATCGTGATTAATAATCACACGCCTTAGTCTTGTGTCTTCATCAGATGAACCCTTGACTTTCTGGCTTAAACAGAGGAGTTAGGCACTGGGCCCAACCCAGGGAGGGGTCCCGTGGCCCAGAGCCATGGGCAAAGTCTTGCTTCATCTCCTGTACTGTCTCCAAATGGAATCACACACCCAGACACAGAGGTAATATGTCGGTAATATGTTGAATTAAGTGGTGCATCTTGCAATGTAATAGATGGTACATTTTTTTTTTTTATGTTTTATTTATTTCTGAGAGAGAGAAAGACAGCGTGAGCAGGGGAGGGTCAGAGAGAGAGGGAGGCACAGAATCAGAAACAGGCTCCAGATGGGGCGCCTGGGTGGCTTAGTCGGTTAAGCGTCCGACTTTCGCTTAGGTCATGATCTCGTGGTTCGTGGGTTCGGGCCCCGCGTTGGGCTCTGTGCTGACTGCCAGCTCAGAGCCTGGAGCCTGTTTCAGTCTGTGACTCCCTCTCTCTCTGACCCTTCGCTGTTCACGCTGTCTCTCTCTCTCTCTCCTAGAAATAAATAAGAAAAAACATTAAAAAAAAAAAAAAAGAAACAGGCTCCAGGCTCTGAGCTGTCAGCACAGAGCCCGACGCGGGGCTCAAACCCACGAACCGTGAGATCATGACCTGAGCCGAAGTCGGACGCTTAACCAACTGAGCCACCCAGGAGCCCCGAATAGATTGTACATCTTACAATGTTGACAGTAAAATGTAAGCATTTATATGGACCATGAGTTTGGTAACCTTATTTGGTACTTATGTAAATACATCAGGAGATTCAAAGAATCAATCTTTTTCTTTTAAAAAAAGAAAGCGTCTTGGAGTCTTATTGATCTTGAGGGACCGTGAATGAGCCAATAGTCCATTGGTCTACTTATGTGACTTGGAATCTGAGAATTTGTATGACTCACAGCAAAAACATGGTCAGATGTAGTTCAGATGAGTAAAAGTGCACTGAGCAGTTAAGGTCCATTTGACTAAGGGGAAAGCCTTACACAGTTGTCAATGTTCTATATCACCTACCAACTATCATGTTGCCTCTCTCTCTCTCTCTCTCTTTCTCCATGCCTCATCCATCCATTATGGTATGCAACCATAATGAAATCAAAATATAATTACTATCTGAATTTCACAACCTTGTGAACTCCTCAACTTTTGGGAGACCTCAGGACCCTTTTGAAATGTCTTTCCCAGAGAGGTATTTTCAAGAGACTTCCTAGGGGGTGGTGTACTTGACATAGTCTTGTGCCTCACTCCTATATGATCTTGGATCACTGAACACACCACTGTGTCTTGGGAATCTTTAGGCAAGGACCAGATTATGAAGCATTTTCTAGAATTTACTAGACCATGCAACTTTTGTTCCCAGATTCTCTCCCAGATTCCATAGGTACTGTGGAACTCACTGTTGGAAACACTTTTACTGGAACACTGGGCTATGTGACTTCTCCAGCTCTGACATTCTGGTCTTTCTCCACCAATGAGGGAAAACAGAAGGAATGGTACTACTTCAAACTGACTATAGACATTTCAGGAAATGAAGAGACAGATGTGAAGGCAGGAGGCTTCAGCGAAGGACTCCAGACCAGCTAAGTTTCCCCAAGCAGGGAAGAGTAAACATCCATGGAGGCCAACTCAGAGATTCACCACTGTGATCCTGAGGAAGGGGTGGGGTGGACGTCCTCTGAGGTCATGTGATGCCACGTCACCCCCAGTGGCCATTCAGGACCTCCTGTGTCACTTGTTTATTCTCCTATTGGAGAAAACCACAGTGTTTCAACTCCAGGGAGGGGGGTAGTCGCATCATGGTGTTTGGAAGAACACTGCAGAACCCAGTTACGGTGTCGTATGAAAGACACAAAGGTGGATTTCTCTCTGCAGACTGAGACCTGTTTGCTCAAAAGCCTGCTGTGTCTAATTCAAACGTTTACACATCAAATTCTTTTTAAACATAAATCAAATGAGCAGATTCTTATTAATCTAGACCTGTCTGCTTTGCACACTCCCTGAAACCTCACTGCACATCTTGAGGCCATCGATGACACAGAGGCTTAGATTTATAAGACCCCAAGCTGCTGCGGCCTCTCAGAGTCCTGACCCAGAGACTCCCCATTATGCTGATGAGCAACATCGCCTAGACATGTATGTCCTCTTTTGGAATCCTGTCTTCCAGGAGGATGGTAGCCTCTGTGCCCACAATAACCACTGGACAGTCTCATGCTAAGGGGGACCTACCCAAGCACCACCTAATAAAGTGTGTTACATGTTATTCCCTCTACTGATCCTGTCTTTTTTTCCTAGATCCATCCCAAGGACCTTCCCATGAACCCCCACATATGCATAGAGAGATGTGAGCCATAGAAGATGCTGGAACAGACACACAGAAACTCAGCAATGACCCTAGGATCCACGCATGCAGAGAAGGGCCAAAAATCCTCCAGAGAAACAGAAGAATCCCAGTGGTGGCATCAACAGGCCATTCCCGTCTTCCTAAAATAACCCAGCTTAATGGCTTCCATTTCCAGAGAGGCCAGAGTGAAAGTAGTTGACATGGGTTGCCAAGTGTAGGCTGCCAACCGGAAGACCCAAGAAAGGACCTTCTCACTCTCAGGCTGAGGGAGAACACCTGTTACAAGGCTGAAGGCATGAACTAGTCAGCTACGGAGCTCTGAAAAAGAACAACATAGTACGTAGACCTGTGCATCGTCTGGTGACAGTCCAGGAGAGCCCTACACTTATCTCACCATTAAGGTCTCCTGCTCAGGTGATCAATGGACCCATTGTTTATCCAGTAATTTCAGTGGCAGATCCTTACCCACAGGGCTGTGTGTGAAAACCTGGGAAGGCTGAAATTGGTCAGTGCAGTCAACAACCGCACAACTGAAGCATCCGTTCCCAGTCTACACTGGTGGTTGCTTGTAAAAAGGAAACAAAAGCCATATAGTTCCTCTCGCTAAGGTCACTTCGCTGGCTTCTTCCCTAATGAGAGAGTAAACAGAGGATGACTAAGTGTTCTTGGCATCCAAAGCCAACCACAGGCAGACCCAGACTCTGGGCGAAGTGTATTTCGAACATCTTAACCTCAACTATGTGCGGGGAAGGGACACTAAAGTTATTTCTTGAACAACTGTTATAGACCAGAAGCAAGAAACATCACTGGGCCTCTTCCATCTCCTTAGAATGCAAAAATACCCACGAAGAATTCCCATCCTTATAGACCTGCCTCTTCGCTAGGTAGCTTTTCTATTTTCTCCATCAGAAGGTGCGATCTATTCCTCCACTCTTTGAATCTGGACCTGGCTCTGGGAGGTGTTTGGGCCAATGGGAATTTTCTGGCAAAGGCAGGAGCTTACAGAGTGCCTGCTCACTGGGGCTCGCTCTCTTCCTGCTTCTATTCTGCCAGTATCTGAACAAACCCAGAGAACTTTGCTGGATACTGACAGACCAGCCATCCCAGCTAAGGCCCCAGAGATGTGAGCCACCCCAGGGGAGAACAGCTGAACATGGCCCAGACCATCAAACCACACAAAGCCCAGCCAGCAGTCGGAATTATGAGAACTAATAATAACTTGTCATTTCAAGCCACGGTGATCTGGGGCACTTTGTTACACAGAAAAAGCTAGCTGATACATGAACAATCCTAGAGTTGGGGGCTCAATGCCAAATACGTTCTTTAGCAGAAGGACTCTATGCCCGCAGGGCAGAGGTAGTCAATTTCCTGCAGGAGCAAATTGACTTGCACTCCCCTTTGGTGCTCTGGGGCCTGGAAAACTGACTTTAATTCTTGGCTCAGGTGATTCCCTGAGGGAGGAGAGTGGTAATTGAGCAGATTCCCGGGGTTCTGTGGGAATCGCTTGACTCTCTGGAAACTCTCTCCGGCATTTTCTGAGAGCCCTGTGGTTCTGTGGAGATGCTATAGGTCTGTGAAGAGTCCCGTGGATTTGTGGGGTGCTCTGAGATGCAGAGTCAAGCAGGACTGCTCACACTAAGTGTGGCAAAGCACTGTGTTTGTTTGTTTTTCTTTATTCCCG
Source organism: Hyaena hyaena (assembly GCF_003009895.1). Taxonomy (NCBI): domain Eukaryota; kingdom Metazoa; phylum Chordata; class Mammalia; order Carnivora; family Hyaenidae; genus Hyaena; species Hyaena hyaena. The sequence continues at coordinate 3,839,950 of NW_024080659.1, read as the reverse complement.
ATCCATTACAGGAAACTGCATGACCCCACTGGACATGCAAGATGGCCATGTCCATTGATTGTGGACTTGAGTGCCAGGCAACATAAAATTACCCTGAAAGCTTCTAAATTCTTACTCTCAATCTCACAGCAGCCTTATACCATTTTGTGAGGGGTAACAGGTCCCCTGGATAGACCACACTTTGAGTAGAATTTCTGCATAGATGACTGAGGCTGGCTCTTTCAGCATGTATAGCCCCCTGGCCCAGGACCATGAACTCCCATCAGTGGGAGAAGCCTGACTATTAAAGTCTTGCTTTGGACACTAAGCCAAATGGCATTTCTTCAACCCCAAACACAAGGTCCACGGAAAGTCAAATAACAGGACAACGTTTGTAGAGAGCAGATCCCTTACTTGCGAAAGGCGCTGAATAATAAAATAATAACTCTCAACATGTAGCACCTCACTGGCCAGAAGCAGTTGTACTAAGAACATTGTTCTGCAGTCATCTGTGAGTCACGGTCTTGACGACGATGCCGGGCTGCGTGCCAGCCTTACCCTGCTCGCCAGTGCAGGGGCCCCGGGAAGAGTGCTCCAGCCAGTGAGATGATGCCCCTCAGCTCCCGGCAACCGTTCTCCTCAACAGAGCCACCACTTTCTTAATCTGCAGACTGCAAGTGCATAAGTAAATTCCAGAAAAAAAATCTAGAGTGTATTAAGGAGCATCTTCCTGGGGGAAGGTCTTGCAACATTGGATAGGGATACTGGGCACATGCATTAGGAAGAGCTAAGGACTTTTATTTTTTTATTTTAGAGAGAGAGAGAGAGGGAGAGAGAGAATGAGTAAGGGACAGGGGCAGAGGGGGTAGAAAGAGAATCTCAAGCATGCTCAGTGCAGAACCTGGTGCAGGGCTCGATCCCATGACCATGAGATCATGACCTGAGCCAAAACCAAGCAAGAGTCAGATGCTTAACCAACTGAGCTTCCCAGGTGCCCCAGAAGATTGCTAGGAAGATGCTGCAATGTTCCAGAAGGACATTTAGTGAGCACCAAAATGCACCAGGCCTTAAAGGCCTAACATACTATGTTTGTTTTCTTCATAGCAACCATATGGTCGCAAGCTAACTGAGGCTCAGAGAAATTAAATGAGATGCCCAAAGTCACACAGTTACCATCTGCTTAGAAAGAACAACAATTACTACTTTTACATGCGCTCTAACAAAATGACTCTTTTCCACTCTTCAATGATGCCATTTTCAAAATTTTTTCCCCTTAAACCTTTTTGGTGCCTAAAATGGACCATGTCAGCGCCCCATTGAAATACAATCAAATCCTATTTTGTTATTTCTATGCATCTGCTCCTCAACGTGCTCCCATCATTGTGTTTCCAAGGGTCAGTGCCTGCAAGATCTTTTTTTTTTTTTGAAATAGAGAGACAGAGCATGAGCAGGGAGGGGTAGAGAAAGAGGGAATCTGAAAAAGGCTCCAGGCTCTGAGCTGCCAGCAAGAACCTGATGCAGGGCTCGAACCCACAAACCATGAGATCATGACCTGAGCCAAAGTTGGACTCTTAACCGACTGAGCCACCCACGTGCCCCTGTAAGCTCTTGAAGGGCTGTCCTTGGGCTTCTGGACCATTCTACCTGCAGACACGGAGAGCCGGGGATGCTGGGGAGCTCACACACCTGCCTCCCACCCTCCATGTCGGTCATTAATCAGACTGCCGGGCTGAGGACAATAAAATCACAGTTCCTTTGCTTTGAGTTGGGGCATTTCTGAGGTGCAACTCATCCTCCAGTGCTCCCTATAGAGTTAGGAGAAAGCTACCCTCCATGGGACATGATCAGAGACGGTGGTGGCTTTGCTTGGCTCCACTCAACATCCCTGCCTCTCCATCTTTTACCAGATCCCTGTTCTTCTTAGTAAATCCCTTGCTTACAAATCCTTGTCTCAGTGCTGGCTTCTAGAGAACCCAATGGAAGGCAATGCCTCACACCTTTTCCGAAAGGTAGCAGGAAAGGAAAGGGAAAAAAAAAAAAAAGGAGAGTAAGGAGAGAAGGAGAAACACTTGCACTTTGGATTACCCTCCATTGGCCATGGCTTTGTACGTTTTAGCTTGAAGTTTCTGAGACCTTCGTGTCCACGCGACGGTTCCATATAATGGTTGCCTTTGTGCATAAAATCACAAATATCATAGGACATTAAATTTGTAACCTGCTCTTACATAGACTAGAAGGGACCTCAGAGACCGGAAAATGGGCAACCAACAGGCTTATGCCAGCCCACTGACGTTTGGTGTACACACTATAGGGCCATGATGCTTTCAAATTGAACTCACTGCTGGCATTTCGAACCTGGAGTCACAGGGAAATCTCTAGTTCTGTCCGGCTTCCCTTGGAAAACTGGGCTGTTTGGGCACACCAAGCCCACATTACAGCATGGTGGCAGCCATTTCTGGCTGATCAGTGGCTCAGACTTAAATCGTGTATTAATGAAGACAGAATGGACTCAGATTTTAGTGGCATTACCCAACAAAGATTATTTCTCATTCACTCCAAGTCCAATTGGGGTCCATGAGGGCTCTACTCCAAACAATGACTCCAGGACCCGGGACTCTTCCCTCTTCTTATGATATGTCATGTAAATAAGTGGCATCTAAGATCACTGCAGGAAGGAAGTTTGAAAGAGGCACACTGGCTCTGAACCCCCCAGCTTGACATTCTTCTTCAGCGTCCATTGGCCAAAAGCAAATAAACCCAACTGAGCTGTACAGGAGAGAGGATGATGTAAGACAGTACTCAGTATCTGGTAAGCATCGTCTCCATCACACACAGATGATTTCTCTCTTTTGGCCAAATATCCACAGACTCTATTACCGACCAGGCACTGCCATATATCATCCAAGACCAGCCTCTTCGCTCATTCCATTACCCTGGGTTAAAAGAAACTGTATCAAGTTGGAAAGCCTCTGGATCCGTGAGGGTACCCCAGCTTCTCCTGCAGGACTGGCAGCAGATGGAAGTAGCCAAGAGCCTTGGACAGGCGTCCCCAGGGAGGAAAAAGCCCTCAAGCGCCTTGACGAACTCTTCACCCGCTGACCAAAACACACCCGTCGCTGAGACAGAAGTGACGCCCAGCCGTTCCCAAAGGCCAGACCTGTCACCCACACCTCTCTGTTTCTATTGCAACAGACATCTGGCAGCTGGTTAAAGGGCTTTTTGAACAAACATGGTTTCTTTTCTCTGCGTGTCACCCCGCATCTCTCCCGGGAAAACAATGTGTAAGATGGTGACTGTGTCTCCAAACCAGACCACACAACCTACTTAACACAGAATGTAGCTGGAAATTCCCCCACGTGGCCAAGACCGGCATTTGTGGGTGAGCTAGGAATGAAACTACCAACTGACGCTACGGGAAAAGACATTTCGGGATGCCTGGGTGGCTCGGTTGGTTGAGCGTCTGAGCAGCTCAGGCCATGATCTCGTGGTTCATGGGTTCGAGACCTGCATCGACCTCGATGCTGACATGTGGGAGCCTGGAGCCTGCTTCGGATTCTGTGTCTCCCTCTCTCTCTGCCCCTACCCCACTCTCTCTCTCTCAAAAATAAATAAACATTCAAAAAATAAATAAAAAATAAAATTAGATTTCAAACGTTCCTTACCCTCAGAACAGGAGAAGCTTTTAGAAACTACTAAGTAACAATCAAAATGTGAAAAAGCCATTAGCTGCTTTCTACAATTGCAAAAATAAATAAATAAAAAAAATGAAAATCCTCTATATCAGTACTGTCTAGATCATTACAGCCTATATCACTTCCAAATGCTTTCTATTTTCCTAGACCTGTGGATTGTGTATAGGGATGTTATTACTTTTACAAATATGTGAGGACCTTTCCCAGATCTCATGACTGATTTTTTTATTTAAATCAATTGTCATAAGAGGCCATAGTCTGTCTGACGTTAATCATTTTAAATTCATTGAGACTTCTTTAGGGTCTTGATATGGTCTCTTTTGATCAATGTGCCTTGAAAGGTTTAGATATTTCCACTCTTTGTATTTTTTAAAAGATTTTTCAGTCCTTAAGTGTACAATGACTGTCTAAGTTTTTGATGTAAACTCATTAAATTCAAAGAAAAATAGTTTATATAATTTTATATGTTATATATTTTATATAACGTATAAATTATATATTTTGCTGTTTCTGGATGGAGAAATGTTCATTGTAAATGTTAATTAGACCCATTTGTTGATAGCTTGGTTCAAGTCTTCTGTTTCCTTTCTGATTTTCTATTTTTTTCTTTCTTTTTTTTAAAATATTATTTTAGTCTTTATTTATTTCTGAGAGAGAGAGAGAGACAGCACAAGCAGGAGAGGGAGACACAGAATCGGAAGCAGGCTCCAGGCTCTGAGCTGTTAGCATGGAGCCTGATGTGGGGCTCGAACCCACAAACTGAGAGATCATGACCTGAGCTGAAGTCAGACGCTCAACCGACTGAGCCACTCAGGAGCCCCTCTGTCTATTTTTTTCTATCAAATATTAAGGAAAGGGTGTTGTAACATCTAATTCTAATGGTGAATGTGGCTCTTCTGTTTTTGCTTAATTTATTTTGGACTTCTCTTATGTGCATACGCATTTAGGATTATTGTGTCCTCTTGACGGATCGATGCTTTTATTATTATAAAATTTATCTCTGCTCTGAAGTCTGATAGTAACTGTCTGATGTTAATCACTCTGGCTTTTTAAAAATTAGTCTTGGCAAATCATATCTTTTCCCCTTCTTTTCCTTCTAAGCTATTGATGTCCTTATACACACAGGGGTTTCTGGGATCAATGTTCTTTGTTGCTTGGTGTCCAGGGTCCAGGTTACATGATTTTGTCTGTTTGTTGTTGTTGTTGTTGTTGTTGTTGTTGTTGTTGTTGTTTCTGGCCACATGATAAATCCAGTCGCTAGCAGGCCATCTTGGCTACAAGTTAAGGTCCCTTTGTTTGGTTTTTGATCGGGATTTTCTGAACAGGCAAGGGCCCTTATCACTGGTCAGTACATGCTTCATCTACCAAGCATCTGCTAACAGATCACCTCCTTCATGAAGCTTCTCCTGACATTTCCCCTCAACCCCATACCCTTTATACAGAAGAGAGCTTTTCTATTCACAAGAATACATTCCAAGCACCTCATGAGTTCCCACAGTGGGGGGCCACCAGTACAGCACACCTGTTTATTCTAAATGCTGTTTTCTGGATAAGAATAATTGCTTCTTTAGGGGCTCCTTACTTTCTCCTTGTTTCCATCATTGTCATTAGTAGCTGGCTTCTGTCTCAAGATTGTTTTCCATGACAGTCTGGAGATGGGATTTTATTACACTGTGAAGATAACAGAACGGGTGCCCCTTCCCCACCCCACACCCTCCATAGAGAACCAAGCCTCTGGAACTCAATGGATGTGTGATCAGCTGGTCTCCTCACTAGTTGGGTGACTGGTTCCTGCCCATACACGCCACACTGCACCATCAGCAAAGTGAAAATCATTGCATGACTCTGATGCACCTAGACCATGGAATACTATCGAGCACAAGGAGGAAATGAGGTCTCCAGCCATGAAATGACATGGGTGAAACTTAACTGCGTATCACCAGGTGAAAGAAGCCAGTGTGAAAAGGCTATCTGCTATACGAGGCCGAGCATATGCGTTCTGAAAAAAAAGCAAAATTATGGAGACGGCCAAATGATCCGTGATTGCCAGGGGCTTGGGGACATGCGAGGGATGAAGAGGCAGGGCAAAAAAAGACTTTTCGGGCAGTGAAATTACTCTGTATGATCCTATAATGATGTGGATAATGAGAGAGGCGGTCTATGCGTGTAGACAGGGCTACATGAGAAATTTCTGTACCTCCTCAATTTTTCTATAAAACAAAAACTTCTCTAAAAAAATGCCATCATATAAAAATCATGTCGCAGACCTGTGTGACTACTTATAGGCTGCTGACACTCTGAATACCAAATCCAGTTGTTAAAATCTAATTATACCAGGGGCGCCTGAGTGGCTCAGTCAGTTAAGCGTCCAACTTTGGCTCAGGTCATGATCTCATGGATCGTGGGTTCAAGCCCCTCATTGGGCTCTCTTCTGACAGCTTTGGATTTTGTGTCTCCCTCTCTCTCTCTCTCTGTACCTCCCCCGCTTGTGTTCTCTCTCTCTCTCTCAAAAATAAATAAACATTAAAAAAATTTTTAATAAAAAAATAAAGCTTTCACTTGCTCACTGGTTCACTTTATCTCCAAAAGATGAGTACTTGTCAGTGTTGGGTCCCCAGAGTGGTGGATGTGGTAACTCTCGACCAGCCACGGCTTGGAGCAGGGTCAGGATTTTCCGTGAACTATTTGAAGGCATCTGATGAAAGGCTGCTCGGTGAGAACATTCAGTCATGCTCAAAACATCTGAGGGACTGAATGAACTATGTTTATCCAGACCTGGCAATTCCTGTGCTCAGAACTATTTTCCTGGAGCACTCTAGCGGGCTTCGTCTTTGCCAGGGAATGTTCCTATAATGTTTCTCACTCGAGTCGGAGGGAATCACTACCCCCAACTCTCTACGTGCGGGGACAGCAGCTGCTGGTGCCACTGAACTCCCCAGCAGGCTCGAGGGGGAGGGGTGTGGGGGGTGTAGGAACATTCAGTTTTCATCGAGGCTTATAAACACCTCGTTCATCGTGCAAGTGCATGGGGACACCGTGGCCATACAGATTCCCAGGATGTCCAGACTGGTGTGTTGATTCTGATGCTGGATTCTATTGTTCTTTTTGGGGCCACACAGTCCAACCGCAGGCTGTCTGTGGTCTGAGTATTAACCCTTCTTTCAGCACATTCGGACTCCTGGCTCCTTGACAAAATGACGGAACTGTGCTGTGCGGGCTTCCTTCCGAAGACAACAGGATTCAAAGGCATCAGTCCCTGGACAGATTCTTTTATGAATGGGATGGGCGGCTAGATGTCTTCAAAAGCAAGCCATTTCTCACAAGCTCCATTGCCTCGTCATATCTTGGTTTGTGTGTTTGGTTCCCCCTTGCTGTCTCCCAAATTTCACAAATGCCTACTTAAAATGTCTTCCCTCGGCTGTGCTGTAAGTCATCAAGAGCAGGGCGGCTGGGTGGTTCAGCGGGTTGAGAGCCTGTCTCTTGATTTCAGCTCTGGTCATGATCTCACAGTTTCGTGAATTTGAGCCCCCCACGTCAAGCTCTGCGCTGATTGCCCAGAGCCTGCTTGGGATTCTCTCTCTTCTTCTGCCTCTCCCTTGCTCACACTCTCTCTGTCTCTTTCAAAATTAATAAATAAACTTTTTAAAAAAATAAACCATCAAGAGAAGTCGTTGTCCATGCACATTGGAAGGGTTTGGTAGGGTTGCCATAACAAAGTACCACAGGCTTGAACAACAGAAATTAATTATCTTGGAGTTCTGGAGCCTGGAAGTGTGAGATCAAGGTGCCTCCTCTGAGTCCTGTCCTTGCTTATGACAATGAGGCATCTCATTAATTTGAGAGAAGAGGATGGCCATCTTCTTCCTGAGTCTTCACATGGTCTCCCCTCTGTGCATGTCTGCATCATATTGGTTGAAGGCTCGCCCTCATGATCCCACATCTTAACTGAATTTTCCTTTCTGGGGACCCTTTCTCCAAACTCATCACATTCTGAGGTACTAGGGTCTAGGACTTGAACATACAAATTTTAAGGAGACACAATTCAGCCCAGCACAGTGGGGTGGAACCTTTCTCCAAAGGGAAGAAAACTTGGAGAGAAGAGAAGGGCAGCTTCGAGTCCGGCAATCCCCTTCCTCTAAAAGAGATTCTCCTTCCAGAGCAGATTTGGAGTTTCTGGGTTCCTTCTCTCCTCCCTTCCTTCCTTCCTTTCTATGAAGATTATATTTCTTGGCAGTCTATCTCTTAACCAAGCTCACTTTCTTCCAAACCTTCTCCCACCGACCACTAACTCTACCACTGCCCAACCCTCCCTTTTTCCATAAACCCCACTATAATGGCCAATATGTCTGCCCAAAGTATGGCTCAGTCTTTAATGTCTCCTCATGGATGAGTCCGTAAAGGGCAAATCACTTCCCAGAGGGCCCCAATATAGCTTCCCAGGCATGGCCCCTAGAAAGCACACCCCCTTTCTATAACTTTATTCATCCTATCTCCTTGATACTTTATCACAACTCATCCTATAAATCTGTCTCTACTTTTAAACATCACCTCCTGTATTAAGCTTGCCCTGATCCAAGAAACAAGAGCTTCCCCACTTCCATCCTCACGTCCTAACACCACTTACTTGGTGTCTCTTGAATGACACGTAACCTTCTTCGTCCCTACCGACATGTTCAAGTTCTTTTTTTTTTTAAATTTTAAAAAAATGTTTAATATTTATTTTTGAGAGAGAGACAGACAGACAGAGCATGAGAGGGGGAAGGGCAGAGGGAGAGGGAGACAGAATCCGAAATAACCTCCAGGCTCTGAGCTGTCAGCACAGAGCCCGGTGCAGGGCTTGAACTCACAAACCATGAGATCATGGCCTGAGCTGAAGTCAGACACTTAACCAACTGAGCCACCCAGGTGCCCCTCACATTCCAGTTCTTTATTGCTACTACTGTTACCTGCATCTTAGCTCTTTCAGGCTGTTCTAATAAAATATCACAGACTGGGTGGCTAATGAACAATGGAACTTTATTTCTCAAGTTCTGGAAGCTGGAAGTCCAAAATCAAGATGCCAACAGATGTGGTGTCTGGTAAGAACGTGCTTTCTGGTTCCTAGACCGCCATGTTTTTGCTGTGCCCTCAGGGAAGGGACAAGGGAGCCCTCTAGGGCCATAAAGACACTCATCCCACCTCGGACGGTTCCTCCTCCCAAAGGCCTCACCTCCTAATATCATCCCCTGGGAGGTTAGCTTTCGACATATGAATTTGGGAGAATACAAGCTTTCAAACTGGAGCAGTCAATAAACACTAGTGTCTGACAGAAAGAACGTTTTTCCCTAATTTTTCTTATTTTGGTTCATAGAGGATGGACTTTCCTTTCTACTCCTTATGGAAGAGTGTTGAAGAGAACCTGACTGGCCTTTCTCTACTCCCTTCCTCACTCCTTTCTCAGTGAGGAACGGTGATCATGGACTCACCATGATTCATCACGTTATTAGTTATGAAGTTAAAATGGGGATCAATTAAATTGTTGGGGTGTTTCTTGCAATAAAAGCCAACCCTCTCCCCAAAGCCCGTTGGGGGGTATTTAGAAGGACATTGTCTGATAGAATGGAGAAGGGGAATCACCTTCTCTGAGATCACAAGCTTTGAATTTTTCAGATAGTTTACCATTTTCTGAAAATCAAAGAGGTACGATTTTCTACTTTACCTATCTCTGGAGACACAGAGTTCCGCTTATATGGTTTTCACGAGTCACCCAAATATAGGCCCACCAGGGCACATGAGCTACCACTAATCTAAATACTTTATTCAGAAATATTCTAACTTTCATTTCCTGGTAAATTATCTTTTGGCCCATACACCCAATGGGAAAACATTTCTTGTTGAAGATTATAGAAATTAAGATATACTTTAAATTTTTTTTAATGTTTTATCTATTTCTGAGGGAGACAGAGACAGAGCACAAGCAAGAGAGGGGCAGAAAGAGGACACAGAATCCGAAGTAGGCTCTAGGCTCTGAGTTGTCAGCACAGAGCCTGACGCGTGGCTTGAACTCACAAAACGTGAGATCATGACCTGAGCTGAAGTCAGCTGTCCAATGGACTGAGCCTCCCAAGTGCCCCAAGATATACTTTATTTTTTTAAAGTGCTTTTTATTTTATTTTATTTTATTTTTTCTTTCATGGTTTATTGTCAAGTTGGTTTCCATAGAACACCCAGTGCTGATCCCAACAAGTGCCCTCCTCCATGCCCACCACTCCCCTTCCCTTCTCCCCCCACCCATCAACCCTCAGTGTGTTGTCAGTATTCAAGAGTTTCTCGTGGTTTGCCTCCCTCCCTCTCCCCAACTATTTTTCCCCTTCTCCTCCCCCATGGTCCTCTGTTAAGTTTCTCCTGTTCCATCTATAAGTGAAAACATATGGTATCTGTCTTTCTCTGCCTGACTTATTTTGCTCAGCATAACACCCTCGAGTTCCATCCACGTTGCTACAAATGGCCAGATTTCATTCTTTCTCATTGCCATGTAGTATTCCATTGTACAGATAAACCACATCTTCTTGATCCATCCATCAGTTGATGAACACTTAGGCTCTTTCCATGTTTTGGCTATTGTTGAGAGTGCTGCTATGAACATTGGGGTACGTGTGCCCCTATGCATCAGCATTCCTGTATCCCTTGGGTAAATTTCTAGCAGTGATATTGCTGGGTCATAGGGGACTTCTGTTGTTAATCTTTTGAGGAACCTCCACACTGTTTTCCAGAGGGGCTGTACCAGTTTACATTCCCACCAACAGTGTAGGAGGGTGCCCGTTTCTCCACGTCCTCACCAGTATCTATAGTCTCCTGATTTGTTCATCTTAGCCACTCTGACCGGCGTAAGGTGGTATCTCAGTGTGGTTTTAATCTGCATTTCCTTGATGAGGAGGGACACTGAGCATCATTTCATGTGTCTATTGGCCATCCAGATATCCTCTTTGGAGAATTGTCTGTTTATGTCTTCTGCTCATTTCTTCATTGGATTATTTGTTTTTCAGATGTGGAATTTGGTGAGTTCTTTATAGATTTTGGATACTAGCCCTTTATCTGATATGTCATTTGCAAGTATCTTTTCCCATTCCTTTGGTTGCCTATTAGTTTTATTGATTGTTTCCTTTGCCGTGCAGAAGCTTTTCATCTTGATGAGGTCCCAATAGTTCATTTTTGCTCTTGATTCCCTTGCCTTTGGGGATGTGTCAAGTAAGAAATTGCTGCGGTTGAGGTCAAGGAGGTTGTTGCCTGCTTTCTCCTCTAGGATTTTGATGGTTTCCTGTCTCACATTCAGGTCCTTTATTAATTTTGAGTTTATTTTTGTGTATGGTGTAAAAAAGTTATCTAGTTTCATTCTTTTAAACGCTGCTGTCCAGTTCTCCCAGCACCATCTGTTAAAGAGGCTGGTCAACTTGTATTGAATATACCCATCCTGTACAATGAAGTCTATCTAGTTCATTTAAGCTTTGTCCTATTTTCTTTGCACTTTATACTTTGTTTTTTTAATGCTTTTTGTTGTTGTTATTGTCACTCCTATTTTTTTTTTACAAATAGTTTATTGTCAAATTAGTTTCCACATAACACCCAGTGCTCATCCCCACAAGTGCCCTCCTCCATGCCCATCCCCCCTCTCCCCCACATCCATCAGTCCTCAGTTTTTGTCAGCATTCAAGAGTCTCTCGTGGTTTGCCTCTCTCCCTTTCCCCCATCATTTCCCCCCTTCTTCTCCCCCTTGTTCCTCCGTCAAGTTCCTCCTAATCCCCCTATACGTGCAAACATATGATATTTGTCCTTCTCTGCCTTGTCACTCCTATTTTAAATCCTCAGTTCACAAAAAAAGAATCAATGACTCCAAAGTGGTTTGTTAAATAAAATTGTAATGAAAATAGTAATATAAATACTACGGCTCAAAATAAAATCATAAGTATAAATAGGAAAGAGGATTCCAGTCTAATTCAAATATAAACTATGAAGCTGCATGTGCTAGAAAAAGTGATAGGCAAGGGGATCTTTTACAAACAACTCCAACTGGAGACTTGAAGGGGAGATCTGACAAGTTTTAAAATTGGATTTCACTGGGGGCCCCTGGCTGGGTCAGTTGGTAGAGCATGCGACTCTCAATCTCAGGATCATGAGTTTAAGCCCCACACTGGGGTGTGAGATTACTTAGAAATATTAAAAATTACATGAAAATTAGATGTCACTGGACCAAGGAACTTGTTTCTACTCTGCAATGATTTGTCTGTTCAGAAATTTTGTTAGATAGGGGACGAAGATTTTGCAACATTTTCCAACAGCGACCTTTTTCATAAACCTACTGGGAATTTTTTTCCCTAGAACCAGCCCAAGATCTTGCTTCCCAGTTGTAAATTGAATCTTTTTTTTTTTTTTATCTAAGGAGTCTAACACTTCAAAGCCCACATTCAAAGCCTTCTGCAAAGCATAAACAGGTTTGAGTCAAAATATTTTCCCGAGGTTTGGAAAACCAGCTTCATAGCTTTTGACACATTTAGGTTTGGCGAGGAAGTCAAAGAAGCATGTGGAAGCCATTAGTACTATTCACCACCTATTCCCTGTTCTTCATCTTCCATGTGCCTGACAGCGCTACATCTCTCTGCCGCCTTTGAAGCTAGGCATGGCTGTGTGATCTGCTTTAGTCGGAGAAAGGAGAGTGGAAAAACAACTTTAAAAGCCAGAGTGTGGCTCGCCATGTTCTCTCTCCCCCGACGTCCATGACACGTCATCCCCGGTCTAGCAGTGACCCTTCCAGCAGCCTGAATCCCAGAGTGAAGAAGATATTTGTACAGTCTTCCAGTGACGTGAGCCAGACATGAAATTCGCTCGATGAGATGTGGGGGTCATTTGTGACCGCAGCATAACTTAGTCCATCGTGAGTGATGCATGGTCATGGAATTCTTTAGTCAGTGGCCACAAGTTGAATGAAGCAGAGTAATTACAGCACATAGCACGGAAGAGCAACGTCATGAGGGGTGGTAGTGAGGCTCATGTTTGGTTTTGGTTCGTGGTTGGGTTAAACCACTGATGTACCAACATTTGAACTCACTCTTGGAATATGAGTGACATGTATTCAAGGAAGAGGAGGCTGGTGACGCTGTTGCGTTGGAAACTGTGGTGTCGGAGAAGAGGTGTTTATTTTAGTTAACAATTATTTTGTGAGTCATGGTGAGGATTGGAAAATGCTGTGTTGGGGTCAGGTACATGGAACACTAGGGAAGTAGGCATGGAGGAAGGGAGGTGACCCCAAAATAAAAGAAATTGCTCCTAAATGGCAGTCTCCTCAGGACTACGCTTACTGAACAATCACACAATAACACAGGAAATGCACTCAAATTGGAAATTAAAATCCAGTGGGGGCCAACTGATATATGTTTCTTCAGCACGTGGTGTGATGGTATTGGCAGGAAGTACAATACTTTATTTTTGGGGCACCTGGAGGGCTCAGTCGGTTGAGCATCCGACCTCAACTCAGGTCATGATCTCATAGTTTGTAAGTTCAAACCCTGAGTCTGGGTCTCCTCTCTCAGCACAGGGTCTGCTTCGGATCCTCTGTCCCCCTCATTCTCTGCCCCTCCCCCACTCACGCTTTCTCTCTCAAACATGGATAAACATTGACAAAACAAGACTTCATTTTCTACACAGACTGTATTGGAATAAAGGCACTCAAGTGAGTATTTGAAATTAAAAGTGAGCTGTGTGTGTGTGTGTGTGTGTGTGTGTGTGTCTGTGTGTGTGTGTCTGTGTCTGTTGTGTTTTAAAGAATTACTTCGTGGCACTGCTTATGTCAATCAATTTCTTAATTGGTCAATTCCTCCAGCGATGTCAAGTGACTTGTCTATTTGGGGTGTGGCATACCTTACCCATGTATCTGGTAATTTTTGAGGATTTTTAAAGAGTTAGACACTTGGTGCAAGATGCCACAGAATTTGAAAATTTGCCTCAGTTGCAAATCATTTCACTCCTTCTCGATATTTGATGATTTTCTCCAATTACCAGAGGAAGAGATAGATGATGTTATGAAGCAGACAGTATTTTTTTAAAGCAGACTTCCTGCCCAGGACAGACCCCAACGCGGGGCTTGAACTCATGACCCTGAGATTGAGACCCAAGCTGAGACCAAGAGTTGGATGCCCCACCTACTGAGCCCCCCAGGCCCCTCAAACGTATTTTAAAACTGTAACCAAGTGATGCCACAGAATTTGAAAAACTCCAAAGCCCAATTCATCAAAAAAAAAAAAATAAAAATAGTGCAATAGGAACCACTCACTGCTTCCTCCCATCTTCTGAGTTTAATATACTCTTACTGGGCTTCTGGATGCTTGAAAAGTCTCAGAGGGAATAGAAGGGTTTTCTGCCACAGCTACTTAGTTCTACATGAATGGTTTCTACCAGAACCACCTAGAATTTTCTTCTAGTTTCATTGGCTTATAGCTGTGAGTTAGAATTTTATGCTTTTGAGGGGCGCCTAGGTAGCTCAGTCAATTAAACGTCAGACTCTTGATTTCATCTGAGATCAAGATCACTGTTTGTTGAGTTCAAGCGCATGTCGGGCTCTGTGCTGACCGTGCAGAGTCTATGTGAGATTTTGTCTCTCTCTCTCTCTCTCTCTCTGCCCCTCCCCTGCTTTTCTCTCTATCTCAAAATAAACTTAAAAAAAAGAATTTTATCCTTTTGATATGCTTAGATTAATATTAAATTTACTTACATTTTCTTTGAGTCTTTTTATGGTTTTAAAACTCCGTGGGACACCTGGGTGGCTCAGTCAGTCAAATGTCTGACTTCCACTCAGGTTGCAATCTCATGGTTCATAGGTTTGAGCCCACATCAGACTCTCTGCTCTCAGCACAGAACCTGCTTGGGATCCTCTGTCTCTCTCTTTCTCTGTCTCTCTCTCTCAAAAATAAACAAACATTAAAAAAAAATCTCTGTAACCAACTAGAATTTATGTTAGTATCACGTAAAATTATAGCTTAATTTTTTGGCAAATAGCCACTTATTGAATAATCCATTTTTTTTCTCCTGCTGTTTTGACACATTGACTTTATTAGATCCACATATATATGTGGGACTGTTTTTGGACTTTCTGTTTCATTGATCTGCCTATCCCACTTTCCATTACTACAGCTTAAAAATATCGCTTCAGGAATAATAAACAAGTAGGAAGGGTTGAAAGAGTTTTTTTTAATTTAGTTAATTAATTGTTTTAATTTTTTTAATGTTTATTTATTTTTGAGAGCGAGACAGAGAGAGAGAGAGCATGTGCGAGCAGGGGAGAGGCACAGAGAGAGGGAGACACAGAATCCGAAGCAGGATCCAGGCTCTGAGCTGTCATCACAGAGCCCAACATGGGGCTCAAACTCAAGAATGGTGAGATCATGACCTGAACTGAAGTCGGATGCTTAACCGACTGAGCAACCCAGGCACCCTGAAAAACTTTATTTTTTAGAGGATGGAGAGTGTGTCTGAAATTTCTCACTCTGTCTTCTGACTTCTTTCCCTTTGCTCACAAACGTGTACATGGGTTTTGTTTTTTGGTTTTTGCTTTGTTTTGTTTTGTTTTTATCTTGAAGAGACTTGTGCTGATTTCCTTGTGTTTTTCTGATTATTGCTTTTCTGTCCTTCCTTTCACTGCCAGTCAGCCTCTGTGACCCATGGAACATAGACCTCTTTCCCTTAAATTCCTGAGTTATCTGGCCATGCTGCGCTCCCCACAGAGAACTATTAAAAGTTATCAGCGACCTCCTTCATGTCCTTCAAGTCTATTTCTGATCTCCAACCTCCCACAACCCCTTGCATAATGTTACACCAGTCACTATACCGCCTGTACTTACCTCTCTCCTCTCTCGCCACTGCCCCATTCTGGAACCCCACTGACTTTCTTGACGGTGACCTCCCTGCCTCTTCACCCTTCCAATACTTTCTGTACACACTTCTCTTCCAAGACTGGCTGGCTTCAACAAGTTACTTAACTTTAACTCTCACTCGATTCCAAAGAACATGGCTGGAGTGGTTTGCACTGTGTTCATCAGGCACCAGCTGGAACTTTCTGCAGTTGGGTCCACGATCACTTAAGGTCCTCCAGACCTAAAAATGAGCTGCTGGTCTTCTGGTGGACTCCTAGGCCAGATCTTGCCTTTGACATTCCAGTGCCACCACTGTCCCCGGCACCTCTAAGACATCTTCTGGGCGTGAGAGAAAGGACCCCCTAAGTCACAAAACCTTGATACATGGTTCTTGAAGCCCTCCCATCTCTCCACTCCAACACCACAACTGGCTTATTCTTACTTCCTACTACTTCCATAGCTTCCACTATGGAAGCTTCTCTGGTTGACTGTTGCCAATGGATCAAATCCTAATTTCTTAGCCTGGCACTCAAGACCACCAGAGTCAGTGCAAAGATTATGTTTACAGCATCCATACCCACCACTACCCTAATTAACACTGGGGTCAAAGGATCTGGATCTCAATTCGGACTCAGTCTCTTAGTAGCTGTGTTGGCTTGGACAAGTTACTTAGCCTCACTGTCACCAAACCCAAAGATCCTGGAGTGTCACAGCAGAGGAGACTGACACGTGTAGAGTGTGTGTGTCAGGTACTAAAGGACCTCCAGTGACCAAAGAAACTTGTCTATCAAGCACAGAGGCACTTGATCCATTTGGGTAACAGCCATAGTGACACCTCTGGACTCCTGAAGGTGAACCCGGGATTATGCCTCTTCTTTGCTCTTAGAGGTCAACAAAGTGATTCTCTGCCCTTTTTCTAACCCCTTTTTGACCGAACGAGGCTATCCTATTTCTTGGCATCCCTAAAGTACTGAATATGCCTAATAGACACTCTATAAAACTTTTCAAATAAATGCTTGTCGAGACCACCCAGTATGGTCTAGGGACAAGATCACTGAGAGTCAGAAGACCCAGGTTGATTTCTGGAGTTGCCCTATGCTGGCTCCATGACACAAAACAACTAAACTAGCATTCCTGAGCTTTGGTGCCCTAAATTTTCATATGGAACTCTAGTCAGCGTTTAATAGCCATGCATGGTTGGTGGCTACCATTTTGGAGAAGATATGGAACATTTCTATGATTGCAGAAAGTGCTGTTGGACAAGGCTGATGGAGAACACATCACAAGGATGGCGTGGCCGGCAGTAATGTCATAAAATTGTATTTGTGGGAAATGTCTGGAACAGGAGCTTCACTGACAACAGAAACACAGCTGCATTAAGTGGAAGAGATAGCCAAGTGTCTCTGGTATGTACTGCCCATGTATCTGAGGAATTAGATTAGTGGAGATTCAGATAAACAACTGAGAAACCTCATCATAATCCTCTGGGAGTTATCCGGCCTCACTGGATGATAAAAAAAGAAGAGAGGAAAGTAATATCATCTCATATGGGAGTCTCTAGTGTTAAGCTGAAGAAATGAGGCAATTCCAAAAGATATTGTAAAGCTTCAAATGGGAAGTGGTGATTTTCAGACCTTTGAGCTTCTTCATTGATTTAAGAAATTGAGACTTGAGTTGCAGAGGGAAAAAAGTACTGGGTGTTTATCCCAAAGAAGAGAAGACTGTGGGGGGAGCCGTGGAGGAGATTATAGCTTTTCCCAGCCACAAGACAGTATTAGATGACCCTCCTTCAATTGCCCAGGATCGTCATCAGTATATTTCTGTAATGTTTTACTTTTATTTTTTAATACTTATTTTGAGAGAGAGAGAGAGTACAGTAGGGGAGGGGCAGAGAAAGAGGAAGACAGAGAATTCCACCCCCTGAAGTGGAGCTCGAGCTCACAAACCATGAGACCATGACCTGAGCCCAAACCAAGAGTCAGACGCTCAACCAACTGAGCCACTCAGGTGCCCCTATAAGGTATTACTGTTAGTAATACCCCTCAGACAGCCATACTCTAAGTTCCTAAAGGGCAGTAATAGTGTCCCACCTTCCATTCTTCACATCACAACCAGAGTGGTCTTGAGGAACCAGGAACTGAGATATGTCCTTGCTTGCATAAGACCCTCCCACACCTGCATTTCACAGTGAAATCAAGATCAAACTCCCACAGTTGAGACTCCCTACAGACTTTGGGGGACACAGCAAAAAATGAAAATTCAGGGTTTCCTGTTCAAAAATCATTAAGAATTTCAAAACTGTGACAGGAGAGCATAAATCAAGCATGAGCCCTTCTAAGCCCAAGGCCCTGTGTGGCTGACAGGTCTCATGTCTGTGAGGCCAGTTCTGGCCGTAAATAACACCCATATGTAGCCCCTTAAGTCTTCAGGGTGTTTTAAAATGTGATTCTCTCTACCCAAAACACCCTTGGGTGTATCTTCCATCCCCGCCACATTGAATATTGGGTTCTTACTTTTCAGATAGTTACTTAAAGGTCTTCGAGAAAACCTACCAACATCTAATTCCTCCCATGAATTCTCATAATTAACTTGGTTCTTTGTATGATTATCTTATTGTCAGTCTAATCCACTTGTCTGCAAGCTCCATTGCTACAGAGACCATGGTTCATTCATCATTTTATCTCCAGAGTCAGCTACAGCCTGAGAACATGAAATGCACTCAACCAAAATCTATTTATTGAGTGAATGAGTGAATTGCAGTTTTCACATATCATTTCTTCACATACTATTGATTGGTGAGGAGAAGAGGAAGATGACCCTGCAGGAGAGGATATCACAGCTCTCAGGCCAGAGTCCAGTTCCCAGCTTCGTGTCCTTCCATACACCTGGCTCTACGCTCCACTGAGGAATCAACCAGCCTGTGAGCAGCGACACAGAGTAAAACCATGGCTCCAATTTACTTGTTAATGAACCATCTTACCATTCCTGCTGGGTCTCAGTGTATTCTCACGTGCTGCTGGATTGGACTTATATTTTGTTTAAGGATTTTTCACTGGTTACATAAAATACTCGCTTAGCATATTTTTTTAATGTTTTATTTATTTCTAGGAGAGAGAGAGAGAGACAGCGTGAGCAGGGGAGGGTCAGAGAGAGAGGGAGTCACAGACTGAAACAGGCTCCAGGCTCTGAGCTGGCAGTCAGCACAGAGCCTGATGCGGGGCTCGAACCCACAAACCGCGAGATCATGACCTAAGTGAAAGTCAGACGCTTAACCGACTAAGCCACCCAGGCGCCCCTAGCATATTTTTTTAAAGCTCTATGGTGTTTAACCCCTACACTGAAGGGCGTAGTGATGGTTTCCAAAGAGCCAAACTGAGAAGTCTCTACAATTAACAATGTGAGACTATCTCACCAAACCAATAATAGTACTTGCCCCTAAAGAGAGAAAGGTCAAGACTAGAGGTGGTGGGCAAAGGAGAATTCAGCCCTATCTGCAATGCTTCCTTATTTTACGAGGATAATGTATTTTATAGTATTATGTAATTATGAATAATATTAAAATATAACGTATAAATCTTATGCTTCATTTCCCTGGCTGAACAAAATTTAGAACTTTAATCCCTAAAAACTAGAATGTCCTAGCCAACATATATATATATATATACACTAAAACCTTGGTTTGTGAGCATAATTCATTCCAGAAACTTGCTTGTAATCCAAAGTACTCGTATATCAAAGTGAATTTCAAGAACCATTGGCTCGTTGTGATCATGTGACATTCAGGGTCATGTACTACTTGTATTGCAAGGCATGGCTCATTTATCAAGTTAAAATTTATGAGAAATGTTTTCTCATCTTGTGGAACACTCACAGAACAAGTTACTCACCATCCAAGATTTTATATCTAGCTATATTTAAAGATATATAAATAACCATATATACCTATATACCAATATATACCTATATGGTATATATAGTTATATATATGGTTATATATAGTTATTATATAAATATATATTATTATATATAGTTTAAATGTTAAAAATAAATAGCTGTCCTGATTATATCACTCACATAACTGACATTATCTAGCTTTTTGTCATTGGATTGATGTTGTTGACTAGTTTAACTTCTATAGTCAGGCAAGAATATTTGCCATCAGGTCCTTCAAAATTACCAGTCTGGAACTTGTACAAAGTCCTTCAACTATGTGTAGTCCATATGAGCCTCTCCCTCTAGTTTCCCTGTTGCCATCTCAACCTTAACATTAGAGACTGTCAAGCTTCTTTTATTTTTCATAAATGGAATTAAACTACATTATCATACTGTTTGTGCAGATGTGGTGGTATGTGTGTTTGTGTATTGTACTCTGAGTTAGGTCATATCTCTTGATTAATAGCTGTGTATTTTTAAAGTTATTTTCTGGATCTTAAGTTCCCCTAACTAGTCTTCAGTCCAATCTCCTATTTCCTTTCTCTTTTTTTTAAAGTTTATTTATTTTGAGGGGGGGGGGAGAAGGAGAGAGAGAGAGAGAGAGAGAGAGAACAAGCACGGGAGGGGCAGAGAGAGGTGAGAGAGAGAGATAATCCAAGCAGACTCCGAACTGTCACCACAGAGCCCAGTCTGGGGCTCAACCCCACGAACTGTGAGATCATGACCTGAGCAGAAGTCAAGAGTCAGATACTTAACCCACTGAGCCACCCAGGCAGCCCTAAATGTATTTTCTGACAATATTTCCACTTATGATGAGTTTATTGGGATGTAACCATATCAGAAGTCAGAGAAGATCTGTGTCCCTTTCTGTCTAACCCCAGCTAGAAGAGATTGTTCTCACATAAAACCGCCCAGTACAGGCAGTCATTACTTCACTCCTGATGGGTCTTTCTGTCTCATCCCTGAGCCTCTGAGCTTTCTCTACCTCAAGAGATGATCATTGTCCTCTTCTTGAAGGATGAACAATAAGAACATCTCAAAACTTCTGTCTCCTATGAAGGTAGTTACTCATCCTGAGTACCAACCAACCCGAACAGAAGACTCTAGAACAGAAGACTCTATCACTAGATAGCTCTGTGCTTATAGATTTAGGCTTTTTATTGACTATTTCTCTCTATATTTCATAATTAGACTCCTTCCTACACTCCCTAATGCTGTCACACCACAATGCTTAGTATTCATTTTGTTAATATGTTCCAGTGTCTCCTGAGCTCCATATGAGCAAAGAAAAATGTTGTGAACTAAGAGTCTCAAAATCCACAAGATGAGATGAAGAGAATCCAAATCAAGGACACAATGGGAGAGACCCAGCTCTGAATTCTCTTTTCTGTCTAGAGGAAGTTAGGAAGTCATTTCTGTAGCTATAACTCCAGCTCAGATGACAACACAAATTGCACCTATACGGGAAAGAACTTGTTTTATGTACCAAGCACCAAAATGCTGGTGTACATGGTCACTAAACACAATCACTTCCTATCTGGGACCGAATATTCTTTAGAAAATATGCTGACAAAGATCCAGCACATGGAGGGCAATCTTAAAATCCATCAATGTCCATGGTTATTGTTGATAGGATTCTAGGAGACGTTGAGTGGAGAATGACTTGATTTCTACAATTGAGTACCTTCTACCAAATTGTCAGAGTTTTTTTAAGTTCATTTATTTATTGTGAGAGAGACAGAGACAGCACAAGTTGGGGAGGGACAGAGAGAGAGGAGAGAGAGAGAATCCCAAGCAGTCTCCGTCCCGTCAGTGCAGAGTTGACTCAGGGCCTGAGCCCACTAAATCATGAGATCACGACCTGAGTCAAGTTCAAGAGTTGGACGCTTAACTGACTGAGCCACCCAGGCACCCTGAGATTTTTTTTCTCCTATCTGAAAAAACAAACAAACAAACAAACAAAAAACAGAGAATACACCCAGTTATTGCTCTTAAATTCCACTTAAAGTTATAATCAAAGAAGTTTAGAGCTAGGATTTTGAAATACTACAGTAAAATTACTGTATTGTGTTTTTGGGACTGTTCAAAACATATCTTCATGAATATCTCTGGAAAAAAAGAGCACATTAGTAGTAAAATTAAAAAAGAAAAATGTAAAACCTTTGGAAATGTCTAATTTCATCCTAAGGTGTTTAGGAAGGGGCAATGAAAATGTAACAATTGGAAGTGAACCTATCTGAGTTCAGCTCCTGACTCTGAAACTTACTAGTGGTTTGACTGGATTATTCTACTTCCCTAAGTCTCAATTTCCTCATTTCTTGAATATATCATTATTATTTTTTAATATTTATTTATTTATCTTTGAGAGAGGGTGTGAGTGTAAGTAGGGGAGGAGCAAAGAGAAAGGGGGGAGCACAGAAGATCCAAAGCAGACTCTGTGCTAACAGCAGAAAACCCAAAGAGAGGCTAGAACTCATGAACCCTGAGATCATGACCTAAGCAGAAGTTGGACGCCTAACTGACTGGGCCACCCAGGCGCCCCATCAATTCTTGAATGTAACTGGTTACATTTGTGTACCTTAGAGAATAACCTGATTGTGAAGTAATATATGTAAGGTCCTCTGCTCAGCACTAGCTGACTATCATCATTATCATTGTATGTGTTAATATCAAGAGTTGGTCTATAGCCCAGAGGTTGGTTGCCACTCATGCTCTAATTTTACACAAATTTTTCAAAATTAAAACTTTCTTAAGTGCCTGTGTCCTCAATCCATCAGTGCAGTCATTTTACACATTTGTTGTTGAGAAGGAGAAGGAGATAACTATCTGGTCACCTTCTAACAGTATAAAATAGTGGTTAAGAGCTCATATTCCAGTGTCAGATAAGGGAGATGAACACTCAATACAGCATTTTTATCTGAGCAACCTCAGACTGGTTGCTTAACAACTGTGGCATTACTCAACCTCCCTGAGTCTCAGTTTCCCCATTTGCAGAGTGGCAGTAATAACTGTCTCATGAGATTGTTGTGTTTTTTGATGAGAACCTAGTAATAAGAACTCAGCAAATGGTAGCTTCCCTTCCCCTTCATGCACTGGATGTCTACAAAGCCAGTGAAAAGTTGTTTGAGCTATCCTTGTTGTGGCATAAAAAATTATCCAAGAACTTAATAGTTTAAGACAATAGTTTATTATATCTTATGATTCTGTGCATTGGCTGCACATTTCTGCTTCCCATGGTGTCAGTGGAGGTACTGGGAGAGCAAGAAGATTCCAAATGGCCTCACCCACATGACTGGAAGTTGGTTCCTCCCTACGAGCCCATCTGCAGCTGTTGGCTGGGGTTCTGTCCCACATGAGCCTCTCCATGTGGTTGCTTGGCTTCCTTCACAGCATGGGAATCCCATGACAGTCACACTTCTTATGTGGCAGCTAGGTCTCAAGAGCATAAAAGCAGTAGCTTCCAGGTCTTCTCAGCACCTAAGCCTGGAATTGGCCCAATGTCACGTTTCATTCTGTTGGATCAAGTGATCAGAAAGTCGGCCCGTATTCAAGGAGAGGAGAGGACTTTGCAAAGACGTGAATACTTGGTGTATGGCTATTTTCCCCCAAGACTCTGAGGAACACCTATATTACATCTACCCTTTAGGAAACTGAGAACATTCGTTGTCGCTTCCAGCATTATTTTAAAGTCTCAATGTTTGGGGCGCCTGGGTGGCTAAGTTGGTTGAGCGTCTGACTCTTGATTTCTGCTGAGGTCATGTCCTGCATCAGGCTCTGTGCTGAACATGGAGGCTGCTTAAGATTCTCTCTCTCCCTCTTCCTCTGCCTCCATTCTCATAAATAAATTAAATAAATAAATAGATAGATAAATAAATAAAGTGTCAGTGCTTCAATCTCTCATACTGTGGTATGGGTGGTGCTCTTAAGTCTTGTCTGTGGCTCTGGCTTATTTTTTTCCTCTCAGGTTGCCTGGCCTCATCTCTCTTAAAGGGCCTCCATCTTTGCTACATACTTCAAATGGCCTGGGGTTGGAAGGTGAAACCTACCAGCTTGTTGCAAATAAGCAGATACTCCGCCCCCCGCCCCCACCACCCCTGCTGTCGATACATAAAATGATTTCTGCTATCAGTAAATGCATGGGTTTCCATAATGAGCAGGTTCTCAGGCAAGCAGAGCACCACTGGGTGGAGGTTGGGGGTGTAGGAAAAGCATCCTTAGGTCTGAGTGACTGCAGGGCTGAACTACCCAAGACTAGTATCTTGAAACTTAGTCCAAAGATATCAACTCACCTTACGGGGAGGGAAAAAATAGTAATTGAGAAATACAAGTAATTTCTGTGGTTTCCACAGCCCTACCCTTCCCTATATAATGAGGTACCATATAGGGCAGTAGTCAAGGGCTCCATGTTCCCATCAAGCTCCCTCCTCACTGTGCCATGATGCCACCGGAGTTGATGTTCAGTCTCAGTGAGCTCTTTAGAAGGTCCTTTGGCTAAAGGGGAAAAGTTGGCCACAGAAAGGGTCTCCTATTAGCCCCTAGCAAAATTAGCAAACAGCAAGTTGCAGAGGGAAGGACCCATAGATTACAAAATGGAACCTTTGTGATATGGACAGAGAAAGATTTGAGCTGTGGAGAATTCAGAACGTTTAGAGCAGGGCTGACAGTATTTGTGCAGATAGCACTTGCAGATAACACTATCTTACGGCACCTCTAGATTCTTACCTGTCCAAGCTCACACGGGGCCTCACGATCCTTCTTAACTCAACACTCCGTAAATGCACACTATTCTGATCTAGAGCTGGTCTGGAAGATGAAATAGATCGTCCATCTCTAGTGAGGAGGTTAAATATTGTCTCTTTTCCCCATGAATGCATGAATACAAAGAGCGCCAAAAATACCATCAGCACACTCTGCATAGAAGGTTGGTCTTGATGCCAGTGGTGAACCCATTGGTGCTGGGAACAGTGGAGGGTTCAAGGGCGGCAGAGTGGAGACCGGCGGGAGAGACTGGAGTCGCAACCTTGAGCGGCCACTCTGCCTCCTCCTGGGTCCCTTGGGTCAGCCCTGCCTACGAAGGGAAGGACTCCATCCTTGTTTTTGGAGCAAAACAAAAATTATAACCCCGAACTAGACCCCACCTCAGCTATTTACAGCATGAACCCGGGACTCAAAAACAGGTGCCAGGTGAGGTGTTTATGACAACACTTCCCAGGAGGCATAAATGGAAATACTAAAATTATAGTCGACTTGGCTATTTAGGGGCAGTTACGAGCATTTCTAAATCTGAATGATGCCCGGGGAGGAGGAAGCCTCTCGTATTCCAGAAGCCCTTCCTAAAGCCACATACTATGAAAGATACTTGGGGCCTGAATATATAGAAAGCCACATCCCGTGTTGATATTTGCCTGCTGGTGATTCTTAAACAAGATCGCACTTCGTGATTCTTGGCTGTTCGTGGATTTCAGCGTTAAAATATTTACCCTCATGAAGTGGCCGTGACATTTCAGACTAGAAACCAAATGTTTATTTGTGGAATTTAGCCTTGCCCACGGTTTACCAAAATTAACAAGAAAACTAGCCTTTTTCTGTGTCTGAAGGACGTTGCCTTCCCATCACATTCTTGTAATGCTGGGAACGTATGTTTAAGTTTAAAAAAAAAAAAAAAAACCTCCCCAAGCATATATTCCTTAAAAAAGGTAGCAATTCATGGAAAAAGTCAGCAAGATTTTCCCCAAAGGTTATAACAAATAAAAGATATGCGGAATTTGTTTATTGCCACTATTGTCTAAAAATGATGCCTAGTAACACCTCATTGCTGGAATTGCCTAAGTGTTCGAGTGGCACTTATATATCTTTGTTTCCATTAGAAGCAAAGGGAGAATGCAAAGCCTACAATTTGATTTCTAAAATGATATACTGAGACCACAAAAATAACCTTGGTCCCAGCTTATCGTGTTTACGTCAACTCTACCAGCATTATGAGATGTTTTGTGAACTTGACTGACCAAGGTCTGAGAAAGTTTTAGGAAAGAGAGAGAGATAGGCTTGGGGTAAATCAACAGTGGTTGGATGAGAGCAGGGAGAACACACACAGATGGTAGCCAGAGCTAATGAGAGAGACAGGGCTACCCCTAAGCGGGACGTAGGAGACCCAGAGAGGAAAGGTTACCTTCCCCTCGGTAACCCTGTCTTCCATGTCAGGGCTTCTGCATCAGAGGATTCAAATGCTGTCAACATCCTTTGAGGCTGAACTCCAGATGGTCAAATGTAAGTTCAGAAGACACCAAAGGAATTAGAAGAAATTATAAGTCAATAATCTTGAGATGAGGAAGAGTTTTCCTGGTTGAACACCAAAGGTATAAACAAATCATAATGGAAGCAATTGTATATTTCACCTCTGTACATTGAAAAACATAAATAATACAGAAGGGAGTGACGTCTAAAGGATCTGTGTTCAGTACACATGGTGGAAGTGCTCAATGATTGATACACAGGGAACTCTTAAAAATAAATCAAGGAAAGGAAGGAAGGAAGGAAGGAAGGAAGGAAGGAAGGAAGGAAGGAAGNGAAAGAAAGAAAGAAAGAAAGAAAGAAAGAAAGAAAGAAAGGAAGGAAGGAAGGAAGGAAGGAAGGAAGGAAGGAAGGAAGGAAGGAAGGAAGGAAGGAAGGAAGGAAGGAAGGAAGAAAGAAAAATACTTAAGGGAAACAGGCAAATAACAAAAACAAGCAATTAACAGAAAAAATTCCAGAGTCCAAGGAGCAATGATCTAGATCACATGGTGTCCAAAGAACAAGATATTAAAGTGGTCGGACCATTTTTGTATCATTAAATGTAAAAACAAAAAAAGAGTTATCAGAGATGCAGAAAGATACACCCTCTCATAGGCTGGCAGGAGTCCAGAGTAATACAACTTTAAGGAGGGTAATTTAATGGGGCGCCTGGGTGGCTCAGTCAATTAAGCATCTGACTTCGGCTCAGGTCATGATCTCACGGTTCTGAGAGTTTGAGCCCCACATTGAGGTCTGTGCTGACAGCTCAGAGCTGGGAGCCTGCTTCAGATTCTGTGTCTCCCTCTCTCTCTGCCCCTCTCCTGCTCATGCTCTCTCTCTTTTCTCCCTCTATTTCTCTCAAAAGTAAATAAAGATTAAAAACAAAATTTAGGGGCACCTGGGTGGCTCTGTGAGTTCAAGCCCCGCATGGGGCTCTGAGCTGAAGGTGGGGAGCCTGCTTGGAAATCTCTCTCTTTCTCTGCCCCTCCCCTACTCATGCTGTCTCTGTCTCTCTCAAAATAAAGAAACTTAAAAAATATTAAACAAAAAATTTAGACGAGACAGCTTAAAGACAGAAGAAAACCCTGAAATTTTATTACAGGTGCGTAAAGGCCCAATGATGAAATTGAGACCCAAAGAAATAACAAGGCAGGCACTCTCTCAAAAATAAAATAAAAATATTAACAATTTTTAATTTAAAAAGGGCAATTTAACAACACACTGTAAAAAAGTCTTCTCTCAAATGTGTGTAACTGCTCATCTGAGGATCCCATATCTAGGAACTTCTCTTAAGAAAAATACTAAAAATGTTTGCAAACATTCAGTTACCTAGATTAAATCATGGCTGCATTGTTGATGATAGGGAACAGTAAGGCATGCTATAACTAGTCAGTCACAGAAGTTGGTTTTAGAACATTCTAGAACCTCAATGCAATGATGCATCAAAAAGGCATTAAAGATGAAGTTGTAAAAAGATGTTTAATAACATGGAAAGTGGACATATTATTAAGGGGAAAAAGCATAAATGAGATGAATAAGGCACTGAGAATGGTGTCGAACACATAGTACTTGCTTTATAAGTGCTCGCTACTTTATTGAATGATTCTGATTTTTGAGAGGAGTACCAGTGTATAGATACAGAAATAAGATAAAAATCTATGTACATCAGAAGACCTAGTTAGTTTTTAGAAGTGTAGAAAACATGTATTTACTTCTTCTATCTGTATTTTCTGAAGTTTCCATAAGTGCTGTGTACTGTTTTGTAGAGAGGGGGAGGGAAGGTATAAAAAATGATGCTGGGGGAGCCTGGGTGGCTCGGTCGGTTGAGCATCTGACTTCGGCTCAGGTCACGATCTCCCAGTTGGTGGAGTCAAGCCTCTTATCAGGCTCTGTGCTGACAGCTCGGAGCCTGGAGCCTGCTTCAGATTCTGTGTCTCCCTCTCTCTCTGCCCCTATATCCCCTCTCTGTCTCTTCTCTGTCTCTCAAAAATAAATGTTAAAAAAAGGTTTTTTTTAAATGACGCTTTGGATCAATGGCTAATGACGTGGAAACCCATTTATAATATGTGACTAAGGGAAAAGAGACCACAAATCAACAGTGTGGTTCTAAATATGTGCTTAATTATGCATTTAAATGCAAGCACATATTATATATGTAAATAGCCACAGACATTACATATTAGCCGCATGTGTAGATAAATAGTATATACACGTAGGCTCAAAACAATGACAGGAATGTGGACGTATAATTAAAGGGATAAAGTATAAATGAGGTGAGGTGAGTGACACCTAATAAGTGCTTTACAAGCGCTCGCTACTTTATTAATAGCACGGACAGTAAGATGTTGACAAACCTCTGTGATTACTGCTGGGTGTTATGATAACGGGTGTGTTTTAGGAGTTTGTCTGTGTTTGTATTCCCTAGTTTCCAAAAGATGGCATGCAAATGGTTTTCATTTCTAGTAAAGAAAAAGCTATTTAAAAAAAAAAACAACCCTTGAGATACCACAAGAACTCCTGGAATTCAAGCAATGCCCCAGTTTGCTGTTTATCCAGGGTCAACACCTCTGTCACCTGCACCCCTTGGCTCTCAGTCACCTTGGGGAGAGTTTCCCAGTCCTGTTGATTGGATAGAAGACATTCTGCATTTTTCCTGTCTTTGCTTCTATGGCCGTCTCTCTGATTTCATTGCTCAGGCGTGATTTCATTGGGCCATTTCTCTGCTCAGAGATGTCCCACAGCTCCCCCAACTCCTTGATCTAGGGGTCAAGGCCTCCCGACCTTATATAACCCCCATCATGAATCACAACCTGGTCTCCTTAACTGAGGTTCCAAACGCGCTACCTTTCCACCGCGTTTTGGCTCAGACTACCCCCAACCACTGCATACCCAAGGGTCTTTCTTCTTTTCTCTGGGTTTCCTTTAACGCAGAGCTGAAAATCCCCTGTCTTTGTGACTCTGGCCCCCACCGCCTCAGAGGAAATGCATTTCTACTGCCCAGCCCATTCATGCTATACAGAGAATAACAAGAATAATACAAATAAGCTTTATTTTCCCCCTACCTTCTCTTTTAGATTGGTTGTATTTCTTTATTTCCTTCCCATAACTCAGAAACCTAGTAAACAGGGGCGCCTGGGTGGCTCAGTCGGTTAAGTGTCCAACTTAGGCTCAGGGCATGATCTCACGGTTCGTGGGTTCGAGCCCTGCATCAGGCTCTGTGCTGAATGCTTGCTCAGAGCCTGAAGCCTGCTTCGGATTCTGTGTCTGCTTCTCTCTCTGCCCCTCTCCCCCTCACGCTCTGTCTCTCAAAAAGAAATAAATGTGAAAAAAAAAAGAAGAAGAAGAAGCCTAGTAAATAGTAGAAAATTAAGGTTTGGAAGGAGACAAAAGACGTTCCAGAACAGGACGCTGGGACATTTGTCGCAACAGAATCCTTTAATAAGTGAATAGATTCGCGTTCAGCTTCAGAGCTGCCACAGGGCATTGGCTCTCCTTCTGCGGCTCTTGCGGGGGTTCCCTAACAGTAGCCCACCAGCCGGAGGGTGTTGGGAAAGGCCTTGCGCATGCTCATGCATTTTTCCTGGTCGATGTACAGGGAATTGGCTTTGACAGCCAGGTCGTGCTCCAGGGTGGCTTTGGTGTGGACCAGCGACTGCAGGGTGTCCTCCGCCTCCCTCAGACGCTGCTGTAAGGTCTGGATGGTGTCGTCCACCTCATACACTTCGTTCACAAGGCTGCGTAGGCAGAGAAGCACCTGGTTAGCTTGGCAGAAGTCACACCCCGGGACTGCTGTGTGCTAAATGCAGCGTCTGTGTGGTTACTGGATTCCTATTGGAAGGTGGCTGCTGCGCTGAGGGCATTGCGGGGTCCCCCCAGCAGCACACGGGGCACCCCGATGTCAGGAAAAAGGAAGCAGCACTTGCGTCTCCTTGTGTCTCTAGCATCCGGCCAGGGCCGCTCCCACTAACTATTCCCAGAATCCAAAAAGCAAGCTAAGTGTATTTTACGACAACAACAAATTATCATACACATGTATATTATAGTGTTATATTTTAGGGGCTCCTATTTTATATTTTATATTCATATTTGAGCTCAGTCGGTTAAGCCCCTGATTCTTGATCTCAGTTCAGGCCTTGATTTCAGAGCCGTGAGTTCAAGCCCCAGGCTGGGCTCCACACTGGGTGTGGATTCTAGTTTAAAAAAAAAAAAAAAGTTATATTTTAAACAGATGTAGGGGCACCTGGGTGGCTCAGTCAGTTGGGCATCTGACTTCAGCTCCAGCTCAGGTCATGATCTCATGGTTTGTGAGTGCAAGCCCCGCGTCGGGCTCTGTGCTGACAGCTCGGAGTCTGGAGTCGGCTTCAAATTCTGAGACTCTCCCCCTCTGTCCCTCCCCTGCTCATGTGTTCTCTCTCTCTCTCTCAAAAATAAACAAACATTAAAAACACACACACACACACACAGAGGCAAAACTTGTAAACCTGTGATAGTGTGATTTTTTTTAAATGGTAAAAATAGGGGGGAAATCAAAGCTTAGCAAGACTTTCTTATATTTATTTTATCATCGAAATTATTTTCATTTTTAGAAACTTTACTCAGTGGCTAGAATTCAGCACAACCTGTCAACATATCCTGGTAGTGGCAGTGGGATGGGTTAGTGAATGTCCCTGCCCCCCAGCCGTGTCCCCAGGTAATGACTCAAGTTCCCGGAGTAAGTGTATTTGTAACTGTCGAAAAATGGAATAGAAGAGGAAACGGATCCTGCTTGAAATCAGCTACATAAAACCGTGGAACCGGCTCTAGTTCTAATTACCTTGTGATGGTGAAAAGAACCGTGACATGTTTTTCATTAAGATTAAAAGAGGAAAAAAATTCATTCTATGGAAAAACCTATAGCATCTCCTAAATTACATTGAGTCAATATTGCTTTAATTGTCTGTTTCTTTGAGTATCAGTGAATCTTCTCCAAAGTTCTGTTGACCTTGTTACATTTCTTCTGTGAATTGCTTCTTTCCCTTGTTCTCTTTGCTACTGGGGTATCACTTTTATCTTATTCATTTGCAAAGAGCTCTTTCAGTATTAGGCATATTGATTTTTTTTTTTTTTTTGGTCTGCCTTGCTTCTTGCAAATGTTTTCCCCAATTTCTTTTGCCTTTTTAATTTTCGCTATGAGGCTTTTATTATATGTATGATTTCAATTTTTTACGGTAAGCCAAACCTCTCTCTCTCTCTCTCTGTGATTCCTTCCTGTGTTTGTACTTAGAAAGTCTTTGTCTTCCTGAAGAGCAACTAAGCAGGGGCTCCTTTACCCATTGATTTGGTCAATGACATTGAGGAGAGATCTCGGCCACTTAAGAGAAAGAATAGGAAACAGTTTATAAAAAGACATTAATGGGGTGCCTGGGTGGCTCAGTCGGTTAAGCATCTGACTTTTGATTTTGGCTCAGGTCATGACCTCACGGTTCCTGAGTTCAAGCCCTACACCCGGCTCTGTGCTGGCAGAGCAGAGCCTGCTTGGGATTCTCTCTCTTTTTCCCTCTCTCTCTGCCCCTCCCCCACACATGCTGTCTTTGTTTCTCTGAAAATAAATAAACTTAATAAAAATTTTTAAAAAGAATAATAATAGCACCACACTTATCAACTATTATATATAAACATAGTATATTATATATATGTATTATATACATACTATACATGTAGTGTGTATATATATATATATATATATAAATATATATGTATATAAAGTCCTAAGTACTTTCTATGATCAGACAAGTTAATTCTCATAACAACACCACAAAGTAGATACTATGATTATCTCCAGTTTACAGATGACAAAACTGAGGCATACGGGATTTAGGTAACTCTCCTGACAGCTTTGCATGGAACCATCAGCTGCTTTTAATTACCAGGCTGCTCCCCTGCCTGACTCTAGTCTGTCAAAAACTCACCCCCAGCTTTACCAAATTATAACTAGTGCTTCAATATTAAGGTTTTCTTTATTTGGGAATTCCTTCGTCAGCAGACTGAAGGTGCATGGAATTAATTAAAATACACAGTAATAGAGGGGCCCCTGGTTGGCTCAGTTGGTAGCGTTTATGGCTCTTAATCTCTGGGTCATGAGTTTGAGCCCCACACGAGTCATGGAGCCTGCTCTAAAACAAATAAAATAAAATATACAGTAATATAAAGACAACAGGGACAAAGAACAAATTAAAGATACGCGGTCCCTAGAGATAAAAGGAACGTCTCCATCACAGAAAAGCACCAGGATGTGTGATTTTTCACATGGCAACCGTAGAGCTTCATAGAACCTTGCAGCTGGAAAACAAATGCGAGAGGTCATCAAGCTAAGCTTCCTTGTTTCGCCAACGAGGAAATCGAGTCGGGGGACTGATGAACTGTGCTTTCCACAGGCACGCGGCCCACACATGTTTATGAGCTTCGCACGGTTATCCAGGAAACCAAGAAGGAAATAAGGAACCTCACTGGCCATCATAAGGAACTGGGTCCTATTTCCAACCCCTATACCAGCAGCTCCCTGCAAAAGCAGAGACCCGAGAACTTGGCTTCTGCATACAGAACGCCCTTGGGTAAGACCATCTCATTCCTATCTGTAATCTCCACACCCAGTTAAATTTGAATTTCAGATAGATGTGCATTTTTTTAGGATATGTATTTTAATTGCAGTAAAAGACACAAAAGAAGAATTTACCATCTTAATCACTTAAAATTTTTTTTTAAGTTTATTTATTTGAGATAGAAAGCATGAGTAGGGGAGGGGCAGAGAGACGGGGGGGGGGGGGGGGGGGGAGAATCCCAAGCAGGCTCCACACTATCAGCACAGAGTCCGACACCGGGCTGGAACTCACGAACTATGAGATCAAAACCTGAGCCAAAGTCGGACCCTTAACCGACTGAGCCCCCCAGGCACCGCACCCCCTTAACCACTTTTAAGTGGACAGTTCAGTGGCATTACCCGCATTTGCACTGTGTGCAATCATCACTACTGTCCATCCGCAAAACTCTTTTTCTTGAAAACTGAAACTTGGCCCCCCATGCCTCCTGAGCCCAGGGCAATCACCATCCTACTTTCTGTCTCTCTGAATATTACTGCTCCACAAACCTCCTACAAGTAGAATCATATGGTATCTGTCCTTGTAGGAGTGGCTTATTTCACTCGGTAGAATCATTTCACAAAGTATTTTTGTAACAGAAATATTTCATGCAATACGTGGGATATGTTTATACTAAAATTCATTCGCCATTTACCTGAAACTTAAATTTTACTGGCCATCCTGTGTTTTGATTTGCAAAATCGGGCAACCTTACCGGCCAGTTAGTGCCAGGCACAAAGTGGGCTCACACAAAATATTAAAAAGGCACCAAACTAATAATTTTTCTACTCAAAACCCTCCATGCTCTCTTCTCCCCAAAGCACAAATTGCACATTTTTAAAGACATGCACCAAATCAGAAACCACTGTTTAGGCCGAGGGGAGGGGAGACGAGAGGGTAGGAAAGGGGGTCTCTCTCTTTTTTTTTTTTTAATGTTTTTAATGTTTATTTATTTTTGAGAGACCGAGAGAAAGAGCATGAGCGGGGGAGCAGCAGAGAGAGAGAGGGAGACACAGCATCCGAAGCAGGCTTCAGGCTCCGAGCTGTCAGCACAGAGCCTGATGTGGAGCTTGAGCTCACGAAACTGCAAGATCATGACCTGAGCCGAAGTCCAACGCTTAACTGACTGAGCCACCCAGGCGCCCCAGGGGTCTCTCATTTTGTACTCCATAGAGATCTGCATTAGTTGAACCCATTCTAACATCAGAATGCATCTCTATCTTACTTGTGAAATTAGACAAGAAAAGCTTTAGAAAAAACATAAGGTGAAAGGTTTGACATAAAAGAATAAGGGAAGAATTTCTGTTGAGTCGTAACATGAGAAAACATGAGGAAACAGCATGAATAGCTAATGATCAGGGACACTCTAGCTGCATGATGAAAAGCTAGGCAAGCAACGCTTTGGATAAAAGGAATCTGTATTTGCCATGGGGAAGGCGGCTCACAATACAATGTTGGTTGACAAAGTCAGGGTAGAAAATCCCATGTGAAACATGACCGTAAGTTTGTTAACATTCCTGGCGGCACACTCAGCAAAATGCTAACACCAGTTATCATTCGATGGCACGAAGAATCAAAGGCGGGTTTTATTTTTTATTTCCTTTTTCTGATTGTCTTCTATCATGAACGGATATGATATATTTTTTTTAATTTTTAACATTTATTTATTTTTGAGGGAGAGACAGAGAGAGACAGAGCATGAGCGGGGGAGGGGCAGAGAGAGGAGACATCAAATCCGAAGCAGGCTCCAGGCTCTGGGCTGTCAGCACAGAGCCCGACATGGGGATCGAACCCACGACCCGCGAGATCATGGCCTGAGCCAAAGTTGGATGCTTAACCGACTAAGCCACCCAGGGTCCCCTAGATACGATATTTTCAAGTTGATTTTTATTTACTTTTGAGAAGGAATCAGAGAACAAGGTGGTGAGGGGCAGAGAGAGGGAGAGAATCCCAAGCAAGCTCCTCACTGTCAGCACAGAGCCTGACACGGGACTCGAATTCACAAACCATGAGATCATGGCCTAAGGCAAAATCAAGAGTCAGATGCTCAACCAACTGAGCCACCCAGGAGCCCCTGACAGATACTAATTTAAAACCAGAAAGAGCACAATAAATATTTTACAAAAAGGAAACACAATTTTGAAGGACTTAAACTCTCTTTGGCCTTTAGACACTGACACCACAACCAGGCAGTCAGGTAAACGTGTCTTTTTTGGATGGCACAACATTCCAGCAATGATGGCCCTAGGTCTGCTCATCATGCCTACCTTTAGAGGAATATGCCAACTGGTGGCTGACCCAGGCTAAGGGAGAGTGTAGAGCAGATGCGGTGCTGGCACCCCAGGACATTTGCACATCCCATCTCAGACAATCGTGACGTCATCCTTGCAGATGCTTAAAGTAAATCACCACACCCAGCGTGCCCTGCCCTCTCTCCTTTGCAGGCAATTGATCAGATGTGTTTCCTCTGTCTCTGATCTTAGCACCCTCCTCCCAGACTACTATTACCCCACACTTTGTCCCACTAATTTACATCATCCTCAAAGCCCCAATGCACAGGTGCTCCTTCAAGTAGTTGCTCCCTTAACTCTGGGACTAAGTGGCTGCCTAATGTCAGGTGTTCCAAGAGCACTAGCTCTTTTGCAGCCCTCCAGGTGCTTGATGGGGCCTGTTTGTTACATCTGCTCCACAGGCCGTCATCTCTACAAAGACTTTCTGAGCCGGCCCTGCTCATGGCTGTCTCTGCAGCCAAAGTTGACAGACATGCCGAAGATACTTGTGGGATAAAGACCAACGTCCGTGTCCCAGCTGACGGAGGTCACGGTGCGGGGTGGGGAGCTGCCCGCAAGTGCAAGTCCACAGAGTCTTCCAAGAACAAAAACCAGACCCCAGGTGACGAAGAGGAAGGACGGGCCTGGGGAGACGCCTGGAGGGGTCCGCTCACACGGGTCTAGTGGAAAATTCATCTATGAGGGAACTTTTGAAAACATAGATGATGTCAATAATTTTTTTTTTTAAGGGAAGTCAAGATGCATAGAACACAGGCAGCTAATGCCCCCGTCTCCCGCTGCTGCGTGAACACACCTGGGAATTCCGGAACTTCCCTCCACTTGTGCCCTTAAGCATCTCACCCATCTTTCTGGGTTCTTTTCATAAATTTTTTTGTTTATTTTTGAGAGAGAGAGAGACAGAGCATGAGCAGAGGCAGGGCAGAGAGAGAGAGACAGAGAGACAGAGAATCCGAAACAGGCTCTGAGAACAGAATCTGACAGCTCAGAGCCTGACACGGGGCTCAAACCACGAACAGGGAGATCGTGACCTGAGCCAAAGTCGGATGCTTAACTGACTGAGCCACCCAGGCACCCCCTTCTCACCCATCTTTCAAGGCCCCATCTTACCCTTGGCTTCCTTGTTCTCGGCAGACCCGAGAGAGCTGTTCTGCTGAAATCACTCATTTCTGGGAAGGAATCACAGAACTGAGAAACAGTTTGCATTCAAATACAAATAAAGCCTCCGTCTTTTTTTTTTTTTTTAATGTACCAAGATTATTTAAGTAAAGAGACAGGTCTGGCCTGCCGCCAAGGATGCCAAAAATGTTTAGCGTTGCTTTTGAAAGAACCTGTTCAGAAAACTTTAAATGAAAAACAAAAGTCTTGAAATGAAAACGGCAGTTTTTCTCTGTCCTCACTCCCCTGAGTCCATGGTCTTACTTCTTCCTTCGTCTACACGGCCCAAGGGAGCCTCTCAGAATGATCAGGTTGAATAAGGAAAATAACCCCCCTCCCTCAATCATAATCCCAGACTCCACGGCTGTTCCTCTAAGAGCGTATTTTTGGCAGTGACACTTTAACAAGAAATTTTTCCGGAAACAAAAGTAGGTTTTGTCCTGAAGTCAAGAAAGGGGCAGAGGAAACAGACGCACTGTGGGCTCTACAGGAAAAGCAAAGGGAAAGGAAATTCTGTGTAGCTGTGAAGGGGGAAAGAAGTGAAAATGAACGCCTCCTCGTCTGCTACCCCCAACGTCAAGTTAGATCACGACTCAAACCCCTTTTAAAAAGCAGCCCCGTGTTTGTCTGATGTCCGGGGACAATTTATGCGTCCCCATCTCTGCTTCTGGTGATACTGCAGAGAAACTCTCAGAGAATGAAATGTCGCTCAGCTTCCGCTAATAATATCTGCAGAAAACCAGTCTGTGATCAAATCCTAGCTGACCTGGTGGACGTGCTTGCACTTGGGACGCATCTTGGGCAGCAAATGGACGCTGCAGGCTGGTCATGGGGGGGACCCGCCTGGCCTCCAGAGGGATGGAGGTCAGCTGATCCTGAATAAGGCACCGGCTGTGAATGGGCAGGGGTTCTCCGGAACGCCCTCTGGGAAGCGTGTAGCCAGCCTGGGAGGCACTCCCGTGCACTAGGCCCAGAATGCACTGCAGCTCCACCAGGAGAAATGCCACTAATGCGTTCCCATCCATTCTAGAGCATCCTTCTCAGCATCCAACACGGGTGCCGTCCGTGCTGTCCGGGTGGGGTGTTCTGCGGTAATGATCCCTTCTGTGACCCTCAGGCTCACCCTCCGTGGGAGAGATGGGGAGACAGGCCCTGCTTTGCCGATTCGTTCCACGTGGGCCTTGAGGAGGTCAGATGAGATTGGGCACACGATGGGGGGATGGTAAAATCACCATCCACGTGAAAGACGGGGAAGGAGCAGCCGGTAGTTGTTTGGTTGAATAGGGCTCTGCGGTGAGGCAAGGACTCAAACTGCATCTGTACGCATCAAGTCACTCAACCCGCTTCTGCCTCAGTTTCCTTATTTGTAAAATGCAGATAGTGAATGGGATCGTGTAGCACTGAGGACGGGGCCCAGCACTGAATGAGAGCCGTGCAGCTCTCATATCCCCGCCACCACCGTCTTTATCATCTTCATCATTGTGGGCCTCACAACGACCCCCTTGCCTTCCGAGGGATCCACACTCGTTTCTACGGCAGGGCTCAGCGTCGTTTTATCCCAAGGATAAATCCTCTGTGATGGTGAGGGAACCTCACCATGGAACCAGGCGGGAGACAAGTGGGCGCCCCCTCCCCCAACGGCCCCAGAAAAGAATCTGGAAGTTCAAGGGCAGCCCCTCTGCTCCTTCATTTGCTATAAAAGTTGATTCGCTTCTGCGCGGAGCCTTTCCTGACCTGAGAAGGGCAGTGATGCGCTCCAGAAAGAAAAGGCAAAGTTGGCAGATATTGGGAAATTGGAAAGGAAGCCAGAATATGGGTCGGAGCAAAGGGCGTGGGGGTGGGGGTGGGGGAAAGCTTTGCCCAGTTCCCGATGAACCCACCCCACAAAAGGATGTTCGAAGTTGAAATCATCATCATAATAAAAGGCATCTTAGCGTTTAGTGGCCTCCAAGTCTTCCCGTTATGTGTATGTGCGGGATGTGCAGATGGCCAGCTGTTTTCGATTTCTGCTGAGGACAGAACAAGCTGAAGCGAGCCTCACTAAAAGGGTCCCGGGGACCACAACGATGGTCTTAACGAGGAGAGGAGATATTAAATGCCAAGAGAGGCCAATGAGAACGAGCGAGTGAGAGCAAATAGAGAGGTCATTGGAACTGGCCCTTTTCTAATGAGTCCCAAGCTCTGAAATACACACAGGAAACAACACTTATGAGAGAGTGTTCTGGAAACTCCAGACTCCTGGAGAGCGCAGAGGAACCCGGATGCCCCACTGGCCCCAGTGAATGAGCCTCAATTGTTATTATCACTTTTTTTTTGCGTACAGTATTGGTATCATTTCCTTTTTTAAAACATTGTGGTGGAATGTACACAGCACAGAAAATCTACCATTTATTTATTAATTTTTTTAATGTTCATCTATTTTTGTGAGAGAGACCGAGCAGGAGAGAGGCAGAGACAGAGGGAGACACAGAATCCGAAGCAGGGTCCAGGCTCCGAGCCATCAGCACAGAGCCCGACGCGGGGCTCGAACCCACGAACTGCGAGATCATGACCTGAGCTGAAGTTGGCCACTTAACCAACTGAGCCACCCAGGCGCCCCCATCTCAACTATTTTTAAGCATACAGTTCAGTGGCATTTGGTACTTTCAAACTGTGGGGCTTCCATCACCACCACCCACCTCCAAAATTATTATTCAGCCTCAGTTGTAACCTTGTGCCCATTTTACGAATAATTAGGGACACTTTTGAAGAAGGTTCCTACAGAATGAGCAGAATGAGCAGGAAGCGGCTTCATGAAGAGCACGGAGGCACCCTCGGGCTGGAGGGTTGCCCCCAGCTGCGTCCGCCAGCTGCATCCCCCCAGCTCGCCCCTCCAGCCAAGGGCACACTCCCCCCTCACCGTAGCTGAGCCAAGTCTCGGCAGAGCTCTATGTTGGGTCTTCTCGTGCGTTCGTCCAGTCGGGTCTGAGCCACTTTCAGGAAGGCAGACTTGTCCTTGACGGCCTTCTTGATGGATTCTATGGTCATTTCAGTCTGGAATATCTCCTGCAAGGTCTGTAGGAGGAGAAGCAAATGCCTGAGGCTTCGTGCACTTGAGGCGAGGGCCCCTGGCCCTCTCTAGTGGGAAGGTGGATTCTCTGAGGTTCTCGCTCCCTCCTAGCCCCATCCCTGTGAATCTCTGGAGAGTGGACTGTGGGCATCTCTTCCTAAGTCCAGGTGCGATCTGCCAGGTTGGGAGAGTATTTACACCACAGAAATGAGCAAATGCTGCAAACTGGAGCTTCCTTCCCACCCACAACCCTTAGATCACCTGTTGCTAAATATTTACCAGAGCACATATGTACGTAAGGCCGTGAGGTGTGAGTGGCCCTCACTTTCCTCCTCAATCAGCACATCCTTCCTTCCTCTGTATCTTCTTACTAGACTCATAGAGGTGTTGTCCTTCAAGGATTTGCCTTGAAGCCAATCAAGTTCAAGTTTCTGAGAGTCTCACTTGCATGAGAGGAGCACAGGCAGTTTGGGGGTCCTGATTTCCTATTCTCTTTTTGTAAAGAGGGTCCCCCAAATCACATCCACCTGGATCCTTCTCCTATACTCTGACAACTTTGCCTTCTTTTATGAACTTGACCTCTGCACTCCTAATTCTCCCCATCCGCCCACCCCTCACCCCTTCAGCCACCTTCCTGTGGCCTGGAGACATACCCAGTGTCACTCAAATTCTTTTGAAACCTTGTGTTTTTACCACCACGCTCTCCCAGCCAGCCCCACCTGGGTATTCTCTGATTGGCACTCTCCCATCCCCTCCCTCACGATCACTGCCACAGTCATTCAACAACGGCCTCACTCACTGCCTCCACTGTGACCAGCTAAGCTTGAGGTGGTCCCCGTATTCCTGGACCCCAGGGCCCTCCTGAAACTGCTCTCTCAAAGGGGGCAACAACCTCCCCCAACATCCCCCTCTCCTTGAAACCCCTGTCCCGCTTCTCTTCTCTGGCCAGCTGCTGTCCTAATTCCTTGCCGTCCTCTGTAGCTGCCTCGCATCATTTCTGGTGCGAGGGTCACCTTTGGGACACACCTCTGCTCCATCCTTTCTTCGCTGCAGAAATCTCACGTAACCCCACGGATTCGGCACGTGCGTGACCCAGGAGCCCTTCAATCTGTCGCCCAAACCCTGACCTGTCTCCCAAGCTTTCAAGAGCTTGTCAAAGACCATTCCACTGTTCCTGTCACTGAAGCCATCCTTGGGGGCTCCCTGCGCCCTGAAGCCACCCAGTCTGTAGTGCTTTTCTATGACAGCCTTAGCCAACTGATGTAGAAGTAAATACAGATTTGTTGAACAAAGGGGCTCCAACACGTGAGCCTTCTAGAGGCCTCTAGAATAGCTTCCTACTGCCTGGTGGATACCCTCCCGCCAATGTCTTCTACGGTGTGGTCCCAGCCTGCCTTCGCAAACTTGTCTCCGAGGACAGACACCATCCGGGGACAGACCGGAGCTCCGCCTCTGATTGGCTACTTCCTACAGCTTTGCTGGGGACATTACTCTGCCTGAATGTTCTCTCCCCTCCCCAAGCCCCAACAACACTTTTTGTATTTGTTATTTGGCGACCGCTCTTTATATATAATTTTCCATCGTTACTAATTGTTCATGAGCTTTCCACGTGTCGACACCTTTTCACAAATGCAAGCTTCCTGGGAACAAACTGCCTATCCTACTTCTCTCTTCGGTAGCTGCTGTCTGGCTCAACAAGTATTTGCTGTCCAAAGAGGACACCGGGAGAAGGGGACTTCATTTGCTGCATGGTGTCCTCGGTTGGATAATATCCCCTTCCAGCAACATGGCTGACTGCGTAAGGTTCTTAAAATAAGGAACAAAAACCCATACGCAGCATAATCCACAGAAATAATAACGGCTCCAAGACAGATGCTAAAGAAAGAAAGAGCTCCTTGTTTATCTTGAAACACTCAACTTCTGCTTAAATCCTTCATGTTATTGTCATCGTAAAACCTTTGTGCCTGGAGCACTTTAAGAAGTTCAATATCAGAAACACTCTGAACCACCTAATCGTTTCCTGTATTTGGTTTTGTATTCCAGAAAAGGGGCCTGAAATAACTGAACAGAAAACATTCCTGCCATATGGTCTAATAATAAATTCGCTTCCTAGTGACATACAGTGATCCATTAAACTTTAATCATAATATTTTTGTTTCTATTAACTACTAGGAACCTTTCCGTGCATAGTGCATTCTTTGTATTCCAAAAAACCAGTGGATTCTGATTTCATTTTGACACCTGGCTACCTAGCTAAAATAAATGGTGTGCTTTGTACTGTTTTAAATTTTTCTCAGTCTGTATGGCCAGGAGGTCATGTGTCTTACGGCATCTCGGCAGCAGTGGTGAGAGATTTGTGATCTCAGGGCCCCCTGCTCGATCTATACGGGTCAGCCAGCGGGTACCACGGGTGCTTGATTTACCTTCGCTAAGTGAATCTGAATCTTATTTTTAGCATCTGCAGTCTCAGCAATACTATTGGTGAAAGACAAATTCACTTTGTTGAATTGATTCCACATCTCGTTGGCAGTCACAACCAAGAGGTTTTGAATGTCGTCCCTTAGCTTGGAAGAGACCGCTCGTTCACTCTGGGATCGGAGAACATTATCATCTGTAAATTTAGCCCAGGACTCAGGCACTGAGACCCTGAGGGGAAAGAAAAAGTAGAACCATACATGGGTGACTACAACGAAATAGTCGAGATGGTCTGTAGGAAATCATTCAGTTTTGTGAAAGAGCGAACCTGAGAGCAATAAATCCGGGTTTTATTGCATAAAATATATACATCAGAACAAAGCTTATTTAAAACTTTTCTTAATTGTTCCTTATTTCCCTGCTTCGTTTCTGTAAATTCAAAACATACACTAAGTCCTCTGTCAACCGGGGGCCTCGGGGCTTAATGAAGGTATGGGCATGTTGGCTCATAAGAAATGTGTCTCACTGGCCCAGTAAACGTATGAAAAAACATCCAACCTCAGGAGTAATCAAAGAGGTACTTACCAAAACAGTAACATGCTAATAACCCTTTATTGGAATAGCAAAGAGTGAAGAGAATGGTAAAAATTTTTAATATTTATTTATTCATTTTGGGGGGGAGGGGCAGAGAGAGAGGGACAGACAGAGAATCCCAAGGAAGAATCCCCGATGTGGGCTCAAACTTATGAACTGTGAGATCAGAGCCGAAATCAAGGGTCAGATGCTTACCCAACTGAGTCACCCAGGTGCCCTAAGGCAAGGAAAATATGCTTTATTTCAACCGTAGTCATGGTGACATAGGCATAGAAATTTGTCAAAACTCACCAAAATGTACACCAAACACATTTCAGTGTAGGTGAATTTCACCTCAATCAAGTTGTTGTTTTTTTTTTTTAAAAAAAGGAATGATTGGGAAAAGACCATGAACCGAAGACTATTCAGGGGCCTGGCAAGAAAACCATTGATGGAGCAAGTTTAATGTTCAACATTTAAGGCAACAGGCAGTGATGGATGGGGCACCTGGGTGGCTCAGTCAGGTAAGTCCAACTTTGGCTCAGGTCATGATCTCACAGTTCATGAGTTTGAGCCCCATGTCAGGCTCTGAGCTGTCAGCACAGATACTGTGTTGCTTCTGATTCTGTGTCTCCCTCTCTCTCTACCCTTCCCCGACTCAAACTCTCTCTGTCTCTCAGAGTAAATAAACATTAAAAAAAAAAAAAAACTTTTTTAAGCAACAGCAGTGATGATAAAACGAGAAGCTGTTTTCTCCCACAATTTCTGCTTCAAGTAGCTGTTATTTTCATACTTAGAAATATTAACAAAAATTCTTTTTTTTTGAGCTTTTCAAAATATGTATTTTATTATTTTTTTAAATGTTTTATTTATTTCTAGGAGAGAGAGAGAGACAGCGTGAGCAGGGGGAGGGTCAGAGAGAGAGGGAGTCACAGACTGAAACAGGCTCCAGGCTCTGAGCTGGCAGTCAGCACAGAGCCCGACGTGGGGCTCGAACCCGCGAACCGCGAGATCATGACCTAAGTGAAAGTCGGACGCTTAACCGACTAAGCCACCCAGGCGCCCCTCAAAATATGTATTATTGAAGTACAGTGGATTACAATGTCCTAATAGTTTCAGGTATACAACACAGTGATTAATGATTCTATACATTACTCAATGCTCACCACATAAGTATAAACAACAAATTTTCTTTTACAAAATAACAGGACTCAAGCATCAAGGCCTGACTGAAGAACATGTGTGCTTACTGAAGACCCATCCAAAGCAGGGTTGTCTTTTATCTTCCCATGTTTTCCACTTCTAACCTGTAAGCTGCATCATGTTGAAGGGAGAGAAAATGAATTAAATGACATCAAAATCCTAGAAGTGCTTCGTGCCCAACTTACGTCGCATCAACCCTCTCCACTCCGCGAAAGTAGCTGACGCCATCCGATGTGTTTCGCAGATGGTGGCATTTATCGTCGATGCGGTAAGCTGCCTGTTTGTCACTCAGGTCCTTCTCCAGCTCGTGCTGGGAGGCTCTATTAGCTCTGTAACATAGAGTGGGGAGTCGGAGCTTCAGGTTCAGGCAATGATTTGATACGAGGAAGGGTAACTGGCCTTCGGTGCTGGGACCCACCCACCCACCACTGCTGTCTGGGTCTCTCCTCCTGAAACCATGTCCAGCTTCCCAGTTAAAAGGAGCCCTCCCTGGAGATGTCCATACATGTGAGTAATTCGAACCCTGCCACACTGCCCCTCCCGTGGTGTGTGGTGTGGCTTGGGAGAGAAGAGGTGTAGATAAACAGAAGGTGGGTATCTGAAGCCCCGAAGCTGGGGCCCATCTTCCTAAGATAGACACTGTTCCAGGAAGGATGCTGGTTTAAAGTAATCTGTCCACACCTATGCCTCTCTTTCCTTCTTCTTTTCCTTCTTCTATGTCCCAATCCCTCCATCCTTTGAGTGCCACTCATGCAAGACCTCACTGGA
This sequence comes from Hyaena hyaena, assembly GCF_003009895.1. NCBI lineage: Eukaryota > Metazoa > Chordata > Mammalia > Carnivora > Hyaenidae > Hyaena > Hyaena hyaena. Next base: position 3,796,129 of record NW_024080659.1, on the reverse strand, counting down.
TGTTGGAAGGAGTCAAGTTTTCCTCCAAGTGAAGGGAGAGACCGCTGACTTACAATTTTAAAAAATCATTTGGTGCTGGGTTGAGAACAGACAGCAGGTGACAGAGTAGACCCATGAGCAGATGTGTACAGTTAGTTACCCAGGCAAGAGATAGTAGTGGCTTTGACCAACAGGGTAGCGGTAAAGGAGGTCACAAGTGTTCAGATTCTGAGTGTTTTCAAGAAAGAGCCAAGAGACTCTCAGGAGATTAAACATCAGTGGAGATCAAAGAGATGGAGTCAGTGATTGGAATAATGGAATTCCATCAACAGAGATGGGTGAAGCTATGGGCGAGTAGGCTGGGGAGAAGATGGACATTCAACCAAAACACTGACTTTGAATGTCCATGAAACATCCAAGTGTAGTTACCAAAGAGCTTGCTGGAGTTTGGGAGAGAGGTCTGGAATGGAAATAAAAATTGGGGGATCACTAGCATCTAGATAGTATTTGAAAACACAGGACAACTAGACGGTCTTCATCATTTTGGTATTCCCGGCACACGGAATGGGCTTGGAATACAGGCACCATTTGGTAGAGCCAGTGTTGAATAGGATAGACTAATTCCAGCTGCTTATAACGTTAGGTAAGACACTTGACCTATCAGAGTGGATTCTTTTTCTTTAAAATGGAAATGAGGGTAGCAACGTGCCAGCAGTCTGCATTTTGTGAATCCTAATACAATTTTGGGAACTCTAAAACACATGCCAAAGATGAAAGATGAGAAAGTTGCCTCCCCTTGCTATTTCTGTGTCCAGTCTCCTGCCTCAGGTTATTGTGTTGAAACTCTTAGGATTAAGGCCTTTCTCATTTGTGGTCTGGGACCAAGATGCCCCATAGCCTTCCTCTCTTAGGCTGACGTGCCCTGGACTTCCTCTGATCTGAGCTCAGAACCTCCTTAGGAAGGTGTTGGAGGCAGCACCCCATCAACCTATCTGATAACCCCAAAATGGGAAAAATCTTGGTGGCCATATTGGTGCCTAATGACATTCCATTTTCAACTGAGATCCAAGCTAAGGCCTCTGTTGTGTGCTCCAAAGCAAATAAGAGTTACAAAACTCTTCTCCCATCTCCTTCCCTGGATGAAGCCCAAAGACCATGTAAGCAATCCCACAAATCCTGGAGAAACCATTCCAGGAAATGAGGTAGGCATGTTGCCCACTGTCTATGAAATGAAAGCCAAGGTCTTTAAAGCATCACTAACAAAGGCTCCAAACAAGGGCCTGCATGGAGACTGAACTTTCTGCAAAGGCCCAAAAAGGGCTGGGTACGAGACAATTTATAAATGAGACTGATATGAAGATGTGGTCATTCCGCAGCAGAACAATCTGGGCAAGGAGCTTGAAGCTCACAGAAAATGAGCTGCAAGATTTTAGGTTATAAAGAAAATGGGATTGGGGACTGGGCCTGAAGAAAACAGAACAGGCGCAATTCTGTGAACCCTGTTAACTGTGGTTCTGTGATTCCTAGGGAACAGAAACCACGAAGTAATATCAGAACGGACTTGCTTGCATTAATAGCTCAGGAAAACTGCATACAGTCAGTCATCCTTAACCCATCTTCTATCTCTCCTCAATATTTTTGGACTGAAGAGCCCTTCCAGTCACGGCGAGAGAGAGAGATCCCCGCCGTCTAAACCTCACCGACCCTCAGAGGATCAATCCTGATGGACACAGTGAGCAAACACAACAGACACTATTCACACCTCTATGACACTTATTCCTGTGGGGTAGCCCACGTTATCCTTGACAACATTAATATAAGCAGAAGCAGCCTCTCCTTTGGGTGACATATTCGATGCTGCTTTCTGTGACCATAACCAGAGGAACATTAATGTTTCTGTACATGTTAGGAAAGAGGCTCAACCAATGTGTTTTCTATGCTGAAAGCTATTATCATTGCTTAAGACCTTCCTTGGATTATTATTCTCCCTTGCCCTAATCCCCACCATAAATATTAAATACCTCCTTTCTGCTATTGCCAAGAAAAAAGGGATTTGTACCCTGGTAGAGTGTAGGATGGGCGAATGTTTGCAATGCAACGGGAAGTGGTCAAAGCTACAATGACACAACCAGAGGACTGGGGAGCATGTGCCGGGGTCCCTGGGAAATCAGGGAAATCTGAGACTTTAAGGAGTTATGGAAATAACCATAAAAGGGAGCCACAATTCATTTCTTTTCCAATGGTTGGGCTGAATGTATACAAGTCACTCTCTCATCAAAGAAAGAAAGTCTTTGGAGTTGAAAGAGACCTTAGCCAATTCTCCAAATTAGAGCAGAAATCCTTTTCTTTAGCATCTTAAAATGATTTGCTTAAGTATAAACTTAAAGCAAGCACTCCAGAGCTCCTGGGTGGCTCAGTCGGGTAAGAGTCTGACTCTGGCTTAGGTCACTATCTCCCAGTTTGTGAGGTCAAGCCTTGAGGAGGGCCCTGCACTGACAACTAAGAGTCTGAAGCCCCTCTCCCGCTTTTGCACATGTTCCCTCTCTCTCTCTCAAAAATAAACATTTAAAAAAAAAATAAAGAAAGCAAGCACTCCAAGTACTCATGTCAACCTCCAAATAAAAATGGATATGTGCACGTGTGTGTATGTACGTGAGTGTATATGTATATCCGTCTATAACAAATCCTTATATAAGAAGCTAAGAGAAATTTGGTTGAGAGGCCAAATAGCACAGTTCAGAGACATGATTTTACGTTGTATATGGAGTTACAACTCTTACGCAAGTTGGGCAATGGCCTTGTCCAAATGCATCTTCATCCTTTCTTGACAACACAGAATAACATCAACCTCCTACTCGATTGAAAAGAAAAACACATTAATGGTTTCATCATCGGGTATAGCATCCAACAACGTAACAAAACATCAATAGAGGGAAGCTTGGTTCCTGGAAAAAAATTGTCAAATCAAACAAGAGAACAGTTTTTACCTTCACTTATTTACCCATATCCTCTCCCGATACTGCAATCTAAACATTAGAATGAGAGTTTCCCCTTTCTGGGGCTATAGGAAAATTATATTAAGGAACAAGTTGGGACAGGGCTAAAACTGTAGGATTTCTCTTTATTTTTATCACTGGTCCTTAATGAAAACAATCAAACAGTAAGCAAATACATAAATTCTGGGGAATTTAATGCAGGTTGAATCTAATGCAGGCTTCCTTTATGATAACTATTCTTCCAAGACAATAATAAGTAAACTGGGGAGGGAAAGAGGCAGCCAACAAAGGGCTTCCCTCTAACAGGGCACTGAACCCCCAAGAGACCCAGCTCTTGGGTCCAAATGGAAACTTGACTTCCACACCAGGAGGCCAGCCCTCCCTCTGTCCTGCCTGCAGCTCCGCTCTCATACTCATATACACACTTTTGTAGCCTCTCTCCTGGGCCACACACATGGCATTCTGATACCACCAGGATATACACACTATCCCATAGCGTGTGTAGTATCGCAGACGTGTTAAATAAACATTTCTCGCTTCTCTCTGAAGACCGTATTCACGTAAGAAAATCCAGAAACCCAAATTAGCACCAAGAGGACATTTCAAAAGTGCACACGGTCAATGTTGCTGCCACTTCAAGCACAGAGTGATCACACTTTTCATTTGAACCTTGAACATTTCCCCATGACATTAAAGAATATTGTGATGAACCACCTCCCTAAATATTTAGAAACCACCAAAGGGTATGTCTTTCATCGAGGTTTTGACAAATACAGCCAAATTGCCCTTTGGAGAAACTGTGAGGTCATCACTATATACATAAATATAGAGTATTAAAATATATGTGTATTTTTAACCAGTCTGTCCTGTGCCTTTATATTTTTGCATAGTGGTTTTGATATGGAGACGTTCATGATTTCTATGATGTCCAATCTGTTAAATATCCCCTTTTGGCCTCTGCCTTCATTAATTTGACTATAAAGGCCTTCTTCACTCCGATATCAGTAACTACTCAACTATATAGTCTTCTTATTCTTTTTTCTTTTTTTTTTAATGTTTATTTTTGACAGAGAGAGAGAGAAACAGAACACAAGTGGGGGAGGGTCAGAGAGAGAGAGGGAGACACAGAATCCAAATCAGGCTCCAGGCTCTGAGCTGTCAGCACAGACCCTACCGCGGGGCTTGAACCCATGAACCGTAAGATCATGACCGAGCTCAAAGTGGGACGCTCAACCAACCGAGCCACCCAGGTTCCCATTTTTTTTCCTTAGAGAAGAGAGCACATGAACAGAGGAGAGAGGCAGAAGGAGAAAGAGAGAGAGAGAGAGAGAGAGAGAATCTTAAGCAGGCTCCACATTCAGCATGGGTCTTGATCCTATGACCCTAGGATCATGACCTGAGCTGGAAACATTACATTACATTTAATGAAATTCTTGCTATAAAAAAATTCTTCAGCAATAATGTCTATATTTGAATTTAAATAATGTTATAGGGCGAGTGTCAGATGGCCTGGGGGGAGAAGGCTTCAGGGAAATAGGGAATGCCTAAAACCAGAGACCTTTGGAACGGTCCCCAGTGTTAATTTATCTATTAATATGTACTCAAAGGTTCATTTGGCTTTAAAAAGTTCAAGGAGTTAGCCTGGTATGGGAGGACCAAAAAAGACAGTACCCTGATCAATTCCCCAAGAGAAGCCATTCTGTGAGAATTTGATGGGTATCACTGATTGAATGTGAATAAGAGTCAACAGAATTCATGACAAAATATTTCAAGGCACCCACCTTCTTAAAGAGCAGGTCTTTGAAGACTACTTCTTGTCTTTGCTGATGTTTATTTAGTTATTCTAAAAAGTTAGACTCATGCTGGTAAAAAGATATGTCGATATTACTACTTACAGTAAGAAATGGATGCACTCATTACTTAAATTAATTGGCAATGACCAAAGTACCCTGCAGTTGATGAGCCATTAATTTAACTGTAGATTTAGTTATCTGGATGTAAAGCAGCATCTACTACTAGTCTAAATATTGGTATAGAGTTTAATGTTGGTTAAACCTCTAAAGCAGTGGTTGTTGTTGTTTAAAAAACAGATCTATCGGGGCGCCTGGGTGGCTCAGTCGATTGAATGTCCGACTTCGGCTCAGGTCATGATCTCATGGTTCGTGGGTTCGAGCCCTGCGTCGGGCTCTGTGCTGACAGCTAGCTCGGAGCCTGGAGGCAGTTTCAGATTCTGTGTCTCCCTTTCTCTCTGACCCTCCCCTGCTCATGCTGTCTCTCTCTCTCTCTCTCTGTCTCTCTTTCTGTGTCTCTGTGTCTCTCTCAGAAATAAATAAAACATAAAAATTTTTTAAAATAAATAAATAAAAATTAAAAACAGATCTGTTGAGATAGAACTTATATACAATGGAACTCATGTATTTGTACAGTGTAGTGGTTTTTAGTATATTAAGAATTAGGTAACTAACTGAAGAACATTTTCATTACCCGCTAAAGAAAAAACACACCCCCTTCACTGTTACCCCTGGTTTCCAATTCCTGAGCTTCTTTCTTCTAGGCCACCACTAATCTACCCTCAGCCTCTACAGATTTCCCTGATCTGGACATTTTATAGAAATGGGATCCTGCAATACGTGGTCCTTTGTGACTGACATCTTTCACTTAGCATAAATTTTCAAGGATCATCCATGTAGTAGAATGGTGCAGCACTTTCTATGGATAAATGACATTCTAGGGTTTGATTCTACCACAGTTTATGTATCATTCATCAGCTGACGGACATTTGTATAGTCTCTAAATGGCTGTTATGAATAATGCTGCTATGAACATTCACATACAAGTACTTGTGTAGACAAGTATTTTTTTTTTCCTCTTGAGCAGATACATAGGAAGGGAATTGCTAACTAACTCTATGTTTAACCTTTTTCCAAAGCAGGTGTATCATTTTACATCCCCACCAGCAGCGTATGAGGGTTCTAATTTCCCCACATTCTTGCCAAACTTGCTATTATCTGTGTTTCTGAGTATAGCCATCCTCGGGGGTGTGAAGTGGTCGTTCAGTATGGTTTTATTTGCATTTCCCCAACAAAGTAATGATGAGCATTTTTTTCCTATGCTTGTTGGCCACGTCTATATTCACTTTGGAGAACTCTCTGTTCAGATCCTTTGCCCATTTTGGGTTGGGCTATTTGGGGTTTTTTTTAGCTTTACTGTTAAGAAATCTTTATATATTAGAGATACAAGTCCCTTATCAGTTAGATGATTCGAGAAGACTTTCTTCCATTCTGTGGATTGTCTTTTCACTTTGTTAATGAAGTTCTTTAAGACATCAAAGCTTTTCATTTTGATGATGCTCAATTGATCTATTTTTTTCTTATGTTGTGTGTGTTTTGTGCTTTGGGTGTCAGATTTAAGAAATGATGGCCTACTCCAGTGTCACAAATATTTATGCCTATGTTTTCTTCTAAGAACTTTGCAGTAAGCTTTGCAGGCTTACATTTAAGCCTTTGATCAGCTTTCATTCCATTTTTTATATACAGTGTGATGTAGGAGTCCAACTTCAGTCTCACACAGGCTGATATCCAACTGTCCAAGCACCATTTGTTGATGAGAGTATTCCTTTCCCATTGAGCTGTCTCAGCACCGCCTCAGATGAATTGACTGTCAGAGTGAGCGTTTGCTTCTGGATTCTCAAATTCCCTTCTATTGATCTATTGTCTATCTTTACTGCCAATTCTACCCTGTCTCATGTACTATACCTTTGTAGTAAGTTTTTAAATCAAGAAGTGTGGGTCCTCTGACTTCCTTCTTTTTCAATATTCTTTTGGCTATTCTGAATCCCTTGAATGACCATGTGAATTTCAGGATCAGCTTGTCAATTTTCACAAAGAAGTCAGCTGGGGTTTTCATAAGCATTCTGATGAATTTATGGTTCACGCTATGTAAATCTTCCAATACATACACATGGCATGTCCACTTATTTAGATTGTCATTAATTCCTATCGACAATATTTTTGTAGTTTTCAAGTGGCGGTTCTTAACTCTGACTGCTCATTGTATTTTTAATACCAATGCCTAGTCCCCACTCCAGATTTAAATTAGAACTTCTGGGTGTCAGCCAGGTTTGAGATGTTTTTTACTTCTCTGTCAGTGATTCTAAGGTGTAGCCAGGTTTGAGAGCTCGAATAACACACTAAAGGTAGTAAAGTCAACGAAAAGTCTTGTAAATACAAGAGACATTCTGATGAGCTGTTAGAACTGACATATGATTTGCTTCATACAGAACATCTTAGGATCAATGAGAACAAGAGGCCAAGGGATATTTTCTGGTAAGGTCTTCCCCACCTTTCGAATGACAAAGTAAGTGACAAATTCTTTCAAGGTGGGAGATTCGTCCGCGTCAGGGAAGGAAGGAACAGCACGGACCCATCAGTGTAAAGCTACTTCATTCAGGATATTCTGTTCCTGATCATTCATGTACAGCAATAGGGGTCTGTGGCTTTCACAAAGTAGTTTGCACAGCCTCTCTGTAGTGGCCAAATTTTCCTGAGTTTATTATTTCCGCTCATATTTCTTTCGGAGAATCAGACAGTAGAGAAAAGCAAAGAGCAAGGAAAAGTCTCCTGCTTACTATCTTTCCTGACAAGAGATCACTACAAATAATTTAATGCAATGTTAAAAGGGACCCTGATTACTTGTGAGGATAAAATTACTGATGACCAGGCTGTAAGCTAGTCCTCTTGACTTTCTTACCAAGGATTCATCTTTCACCAAGGACCAGTCATGGAAAAGCAAACAGGTGGGACCCAGCCAGGCTGGTTCAGGGATAGTGAATTGATTTCCTGCAGCAGAAATTCAGCAAGTCAGAGTAGGAAGTGAGACTGAGAATGAGTAGGAGCCAGACAATGGTAGGTCCTAGAAATTAGGGAGTCAGGGAAGAGATTTTAGTGGACGGAACCTCTGGTGATCATGGGTAGTACGGATCCAGGCGGAGGGAAGATATTTGGGGATGTCACATCAACCAGCTGGGAAACAGGAACAGTAGGGAGAACGGAATGGAAAGGAGAGGGGTGAGAAGCAAATCAGAGGAATAATTTACAGGAACTAGAAACTGATTACAAAGGGTGAAGATGGTCAGCAAGCGATGTCACAAGTGTCCGGAGAACTGTGGTACCAAAACTAGGAAGGGGGAGGCTGGAGGCATCAGGGTAGAAGAAAAGTATACTTTTAGGCTTCATAAATATGAACCAAAACGGAGGTGGGGCAGGGGTGGCAGGGTTATAACCCCAACAGAAATACATTTGGCAGGGACTTAGGGACATAGAACTAAGGCATAATGGAGAATATGGCCCGAGAAAGAGATTAGGAAGGGCTCAAGGCATATCGTGGCTGACATCTTAAGGAACGATGGAGAGCTGGGGGTAAATCTGGGAAGTGAAAGCTGGAGAATGATGGAGATCTGGGGGTAAATCTGGGAAGAGAAGGCTGGAGAACTCAGAACTAAATCACATTTAATTGGTGGAAGGTTTGGAAGAGAGTCTAACAGAAGAATCAGGATAGTAGTACACACACACACACACACACACACACACATCAGCTTCTAGATGGCAATTTGGCTGTATATCAAAAACTTCCCAAAATGCATATGCCTTTTAACACATCGATTACATTTTCTGAAATGTGTTCTAAGGAAATAATCAGAAATACACACAGTTATCAATAATAATATTTTTGTACACTGCAGTTATTAAAATAGCAAAAAACTGGGGGGTGAGAAAGGGAGACAACTATTCAGAAAGAGAGGATTGATTTTTTTTCTTTAGTGACAGCACCTTGACATTGTGGAACACAATGCAACCATTAAAATCACGCCTTCATGGATATCTAATGCTATGGGAAAATGACCCCAATACAATTCTTAAATAAATAAACCACTTTCAGAAGGGAAGGATGGATAGGCAAGAGCACACAGGATTCTTAGGGAAGTGAAAATATCATATACAACAATGGTGGTTTGTCCAACCCTGCAGAATCTACACCACAAGAGTGAACCCAAAGGGTTAAACTGGACTTTGGACGATAATGATGGATGAGGGTAGGTTTGTCAATCATCACAAATGTACCACTCTGGTGGGGGACGTTGGTAATGTGGGGGGGGCTATGCCCATATAAGGACAGGAGTTAATTGGGAAATCTCTATGCCTTACCCTCAATTTTCCTGTGAACCTCAAACTGCTCTAAAAAAATAAGTCTTTAAAAACAATGGTGGTGACTTCTATACAACCATATTTAAGAATAAACGTCATTGAGCATTTATCCAGGGGGGAAAAAAACACCACAATTCAAATTGTGTATCCGGTATAATTGTAATCTTGAAGACCTGTTTGTGTGTCATTAAGTTGGGTAGTATCTAAGTACGACTAACAAAAAGAAATTCTCTGAAATTCTCTGGATAAACTGAAATTTTCCAAAATTAAAGGTGATTTCTGTCCAGCTGAACTTCAGATGAATTTTATCCTTCTTTATCTTATTTTGTATCTTTCAAATTCTCTCAGTGAACATCTATTACTTGTATAACTAAAAAAAAAAGATGTCTTCTGTAAATGCTATAAACATTTGATACTATAACTGCTTACTTACAAATGACTTCCTGTAACATAATTTTTTATTTGTCTCTATACATTAAACACACGTTTGTAACTATATTTCTCATTACTGACGCACTTCCCCCATATTTACCGACAGTAGTTGGGCTTCCACATCGTCATGAACTAGATCGATTCCCATTCTCTTCTCTCGATGAAATAGACACTCTCGGGCTACCTACAGATACACAAAGAATGGAAAGCATTAATCCAAACTAACTAAACTCAGTGACCAGTGGCTCAAAGGACTTGTTTCTAAAACAAGTCAATGGATGCTCCCAATACCAATTTTTTAAGGCATTTTCTTGAAAATCTAATATGAGACCCACCGTGACAACTAAGAAAATCCCTACTGCTGCTTATAAGGTAGAGTTAGCCTCCCTCTCTCTCTACCCTTCGTCCACTCACACTTTCTCTCTCTCAAAAATAAACAAGGATTTTAAATAAATTAAGAAATAACAGGGGTGCTTGGGTGGCTCAGTTGGTAAAGCATCCGACTTCGGCTCAGGTCATGATCTCATGGTTTGTGAGTTTGAATCCTGCATTGGGCTCTGTGCTGACAGCTGGGAGCCTGGATCCTGCTTCAGATTCTGTGTGTCTCTCTCTACCCCTCTCCCACTCACACTCTGTCTCTCTGTCTCTCTCAAAAACAAAAATTAAAATTTTTTAAAGGTTGAGTTAGCTCTTCACGCTAGTATGAAAAAAATCCTAATTTGGAAAATTGACAAAATAAAGCATATGACATTTATGTGATTCCCACAGATTAGCACCTGAGAAAACTACTTAGCATTTAATTTCTTCTATGGAAATAGTTTGATAACCTGAAATGTAGTTTTCAAGGTATTATTTCCATATATTTTCTACTGAGGGTGAGGAAGAAACAAATTATTATCTTTAAAGATGCCAAAATATTTGTGTAGCCAAAAATCTACGTGCTTATTTCTCAAGTTCCATTTATTGTTTTCCTAATTATAAAAATAATGTGCCTTGTCCATTAAAGAGAAAAAAATAGAATAGTAGAAAATGATCTAGCCAAATTCCTATCACTGTTTTCTTTGTTGTTTTTAATTTTTTAAAAAAATGTTATAATCTTCTTACCATTTTAGAGTATGCTTTTTAGGACTGGCATTAAATGGTAGGCTCTGGTCATAAAATATTCTTTGAGACAAAGTAGGTTAATGACTCTAGTGGAAAACAGCTTGGATTGCTAACAATAAATTATGTATGAAAGAACATTATGTAAATGTTAAAATACTCTTTTCCAAAGACTATTTCATGATACAGAACAACTGTATAATCTTAATTTTTTAAGCATAAAATTTATAGTATGTACACTATAATCTGGACATAGTATCCTTGAACAAACTCTTTCAATGAATGCATATTTTTTAATAGTAAAAGTCACATTTACTAGAAGATGGATTAAGGGGTTGAGGGGAGCTCTGAGTAGTCTAATGTATATTACTCACCTGCTTTTCATAAGTTTCTACTAACGCACATTCTACTAGGATTCTACTGATCTTACCAGCAACATAGAAAGGTATCCATCCCCTGTACTTTAGCCAACTCTAGACATCATCAGTTTTCATTGTTGCAGATATGATAGGCCAAAGATGGATACTTCATTGACTTAATTTGCATTTTTATTACTGAATTTTAACTTTTTGGCTTATAGTAGTTGATCATCTGTATTTTTCCTTCTGAGATGTTCCTGTTCATGTGACTAACTCTAATCTTTTTTTAATTTTTTTTTTTTTTTAATTTTTGAGAAAGGGAGAGAGAGCATGAGCAGGGGAGGGGCAGAGAGAGAGGGAGACAGAGAATCTGAAGCAGGCTCCAGGCTCTGAGCTGTCAGCACAGAGCCCAACATGAGGCTCGAACCCACGAACTGTGACATCATGACCTGAGCCTAAGTCAGACACCCAACAAACACTAATCTTAATCAAGACCTTCTCACACGGTGCTGATAGTAAATGTTCTAGCACCCAGAAATATCTGGACAAAAACTGTAGAAAAAAATATTCAAATTAGACCCATTTCACTGAAAGGATTACTCATGAAAGGACAAAACTGAATGTGCTTTGGAAATTCAGGGCGTAAGCGGCTGTCGCTTTAAGGATACTCTGAAGTGGGGTGGGTCCGGTGGGGTGCAGAACAGACAGGTGTCCTCAAAATGAGTCAGAGCATGAAGAAAGTGTGGAATGCTTCCCATCTTCAAACAACATTTCATGACAAGTTAATTTAGAAGGACATCATTCATGTACTGTCACTCTTTCTTGGAATTTCTGGTGGTTGTGTGTGTTTATGTGTGCTTGTGTTTGGTGGGGGGAAGGGGGTGCACAATGAGAAGTAACAATGTGCAGAGGTCTCCAACAAATTCTTCAACCCTTTAGACTTCTAGCTCCTTAATACTCTAAACCCTTCTGCCACGGATGTCATAATGAACATCTCCTGCAAACGCTTATCACATGGGAAGGAAGTCATACAAACATGAAGAAAATTGGTGTTAGCTTCAATATATATATACTTCCGGAAATAATTTCTGTACCTTGCACATCTTCAAATACAGAATGTCCTCTGTCAATGGTGGGGGGATATAATGAGCTTGGAGGGCCCTCCTTCCATCACACATTTGGGGTGAGCGGTAACCAGAGGCCACCAACAAACTAAAATGCTGCCTCTGTGATCACCACAACTGGCTCGAGTTCAGGCCCATTTCTCTATTCAATCAAACTCATTCTATCTCCTAATATGATCTCCTTGAACATTTCATTATGCCCTAAAAAGGAATCAACATATGTACAGGAGGCATTTCATGAGACAGATTAAAAGAATAGTATTTTTTCCCTCAAATAATGGCACAGCCATGACCAAGCTGCCTATTTAATAGATGGGAAGATGGCATTCTCACCACAAAAAACTGTGTATCTTACAAATGTCTCTCAGGGCGTTTGGGTGGCTCAGTCAGTTAAGCATCTGACTCTAGGTTTCGGCTCAGGTCACGATCTCACAGTTCATGAGTTTAAACCCTGAGTTGGGCTCTCCACTGAGAGTGTGGAGCCTGCTTCGGATGCTCTGTTTCCTTCTCTCTCTGCCTCTCCCCCACTAACATTCACTCTCTCTCTCTCTCAAAAATTAAAAACAAAAAGTATCTAATTAGCCTCCTTTGTTTCACATTCAGAATTCTTTCTACTTAAATAGTTGTTCTGTATAATGTGTAAAATTGGTAATGGTTTTACCAATTGTGAAATTAATTACAGATGTATAGACAGGAGGTTGCCTTCTACAGCTAAAGGGAAACATAATTCAATAGGTAATAACCTGAGTAATTCAACCGTTGGGTTACAATCATACAGATACATAGTAGGTTTTTTTTTTTTTTAATCAAAAGGTCTTATATTTACCTGAAGAGGGGCTTCTGTCTCCATCAAGGCCCTCTCCAATTTTTTCTTAACATCAGTGAGTTCATTTGTTTCTCCAATCATTGCATCCAACTCATGAGTGATTTCAGATTTCCAAAATCCTATGTCATTGACTCGCTCTCCCAAATTTTGGGTGGAGTCTGCCTGAGTTTTCCTTGTTTGTTGATATTTGTCTTGAATTAGGCGAGATGTATCTACCCTTAGCCTCTCTGAATTATGTCGGGAAGTGTCGGACTCGAGATAGTTGGTTAGATTGGACCTATACCAATCATCCGGAGTGTACCTTGTGAAGAGAGTGGTTCTGTTGGAAACAAAGGGAAGCATGGTACTCTCGCACACCTTCTGAGCTCTGGTGCAGTACGGGCCCAAGGTTGGCAAGTTGGAGGCTACTTTGTAGTATGTGCTTGGTCTCCAAGGAAGGCTCAAGGGATGGGTTAAATTGTAGTGGGGGAAGCGGTCCCTATAGCTTGATGCCAGGGTACTGATGGCTGGTAGAAAGTTGGTTGGTGCTGGTCTAGGGTGGGCATAGGTTGCCGTTAATGTAGAACCTAGAGGCTCCATGATGCTCAAACACTATTTGTAAATCTCTCCTGTTTAAAAGGGGAGGGGGACACATAAAAACAGACAGTCACATAAATTAATATTTGGTGAAAATTTACAAATTAAAAACCATAATGGACTTCGTTTTAGTAACAGTGCTCCCTAACATATTAGGTGTTTGTTCTAATTTGATATCTACCTTTACCAGTGATAATATGCTCCAAAAAGATTTTTTTCCCATCTCTGTTTCTAGAATATACTAAAATCACATTTTTTAGGTTAGCCATCAGAGTCTCTGAATTTTTTTTAAATTATGATTTAAATTTATCCTTATCTTGTAAGAAGTCTACATTAAGAGCCTGAAGTATGCATGTTAACAGAAGGGGATTCAAATCTTGGCTCTGCTATTTACTAGCAGTGAGGCATGGGGCAAGTTACTGAAACTCTCTGTGCCTCAATTTCCTCATCTCTAAATTGGGAATAATAATGCACTTACTTCTTTGGACAGTTAGGAGAGGTATTGATAGCAAGGAGTTGCCTGGCAACCTTCTCCCCTACCAAGTCATCCTGAATGTGCACACAGCTTGGGTAAGAATGGTGTGCTTGGTTTGCAAACACAGCTAGAGGCAAATGCTTAGCTCCCTTTTCCTGGCAATTTGCTACCTCAAGGCACCTCCCATATGGATCTTCTGGGGCAATTGTGAAGACTAAGCAAGACAATGGTAAGTATCTGGAATGCTTAGCCCAGTTCCGGGCACAAAATAAGTGTTCAATAAGTATTAGCTTTTTAAACTAGTAATACAGAAGAATATATAAAGTAAAAGATAAATATCCATCCATGCCCCCAAGTAGGCATTGAATAGTGCGTTAATAGTTGTTTCTTTTCACATTTTCCTATTTGTATATAACACATATATCGTTTTCAAAGCTACTTTAAAATTGCATCTACTTGTATACCATATATACCTATGAACAGAGCTTTTTAAATACAAATACTGAATTATTTTAATCATTTCACGTATCATTTAGACCATGCATTTTTGAAAACACATGCTTCTGACTTCTCCCCCTCTTAGAACATATCCATCCACTTCCTCCTGTTTACCAGTTGAAAAGTATTCTATTGTCTGGAACTTTTGATCACGATTAGCCCAGGAAGTGACATACTTTTCAGGATTAAAAAAAAAATTTTTTTATAGTTTACTTATTTTTGAGACAGACAGAGACAGAGCATGAGTGGGGGAGAGGCAGAGAGAGAGGGAGACACAGAATCTGAAGCAGGCTCCAGGCTCTGAGCTGTCAGCACAGAACCTGATGTGGGGCTCGAACCCACAAACCATGAGATCATGACCTGAGCCGAAGTCGGATGCTTAACCAACTGAGTCACCCAGGCGCCCCTACATACTTTTCAGAATATAAACATCATTCCACTTGGGGGTTAGTGTCTATGGGCCCATTTACTGAAAAGGAAAAATAAATCAGATCCAATTCTATAGCTGTCTTAGGAAAAAAAATATTCGATGATTATTTAAAGAGCTATGTCTTGAGACCTTAGGTCCCCAAATCACAAAATAATCTATTTCTAGAACTGTGGTCAAATCAAAATGCACTCATTCCACACGTGATGAAACAGCTGACCACCGCCAGTGGTGGTGGCGCACACAACCCTGGCTTCCTGACTTTTTCCCAATTCTTCCCTCCTTCAGTCCCCAAACACCTTGTACTGGCCGAGCCTAGGAGCATGATGGTGAAAAAGAAACCTTAATAGTGAATCATATGTCTTCACCTCCATTTGAAAACTAAACACTGTTTTCGAAAGAGCAAATTCAAAGCAACGTGAGCCCATAAGGTCCCCATGGTTACTTTTAGTTCTAACATCCTCTCCAGTCAAATCTAGAAATAATCTTGTCAGCCTTCTTTCAGCGAGAAGCTTCAAGCAGGCATCGGACCAGTCTCACTTGGGTTTTCTTAATTCTTGACAATAAAAGCTAGCAACTCCCTTGGTCCTTCAACCAAAGAATTCCAAGTGTAGAATTACCACATATATTTGCCCAGCACCTATTATGTTGAAGTCCTGAGGCATCTCAACCCATGTTTGTTAAACCATGAGTCATCTGCTCTGAATGGTGATTTGTGAAATGCGAGCTTCCTAAGCCACAGGAGACATACAGATGAAGAAATTCAATATAGTTTACAAAAGTTTCCAGTGTTATATTTTTTAATTAAGGATGGGATGTAATTTAAAATCGGGACTCTGATGCATAAAGCTCAGTTGTTTAAAGTTCACAGATGTAGAGCTCCTCACGGGTGGCAATAAGTTTCACATGGAGACACAATATCCTACATGATACACAATGTTCTATACAGTTACACAAGTCCTAGCTCCAGTCAGCCATCTCATGTCATTCAGAAAGAGTGACTAAAAGACGACAGCGTGGCAACATCTTATGTTTTGGGTCATTATTGGTCCAAGAAACTGAGAGTGTCATGGCCTAAGAAATACTTAAAAATTCAAAATAGATTTTTGCCTCCAATCATGATAGAGTAATAAAAACTAGACTTGGGCTTTTACATCTCAAAAAACTAGACCAAATATATGAAACACCTGTTTTCAGACACTGGACAATAGGCAGCACAAGACTCTGATTCCTAAGAGAAGAGAAACAAATAAGGCAAGGCTTCTGATTATGCTGGCATTCCGCCCAGAAGCAATTTCCAGATTACGGGAAAAACAGATGAAAACGGAACAGAGCCTGTCAACATTTGTGAGTCGAGGAGGAGATCAGAATTTGGAGAAGCTGAGACAGCTGGAAGTTGTGAAGCCGGATTCCAGAATAAATCAAGCCCCCTAAGTCTACGTAGAGATCCTCTGAGTCTTTGCTGAGCAACAGGCTGCACATACATCAAGGGACACTCCACAAATTTTGGCAAAGAAGGATGGCAGGCTTGTTATCTGGACAATTTCTAGAGCTCACAGAAGGTGGAGAGACATTTTGACCTCAGATCAGTCAGAGTGGAGAGTTGTTGGTGATCACCTGGAGCATTCCACGGGGACCCCAGAGGAGTCACACATTAGAGATGAAGCTGACCTGTCTCTGGAATGAAAGTACTGGAGATTCGTTCTAGCAAAGCTTAAAAAGAGGCCTCAAAGAGATCAAATTAATCTGCAAGTAATTTAATTGCTTGATGACAGCAAGACATTCATACATATAACAATGTCCAGCATTCGATCAAAATTACCAGACATGCCAAGTAGCAGAAAAACATGACACATGATGAGGAAAAAAAATCAGTCAACAGGAAAGATGTGATAGAACAAACAGAATAGAAGTATTTAAGAAAAACAAGAACATAATGAAGAGAGGTGTGGAAGATTTAAAAAAGAACCAAATGTAACTTTAGGAATAAAACATAAGATATATATTTATACAGTATATACTTGAACAATTTCACTAGATGGGATTAACAGCACATTAGACATAGTCTAATTAGTGACTTCAAATCTAATCAAACCAAAGTACAGACTTTTTTTTAACAAAAAAAAAAAAGAGAGAGAGAGAGAAAATCCTCAGTAACATAGGCATGGTATCAAGTGTTAGACTAAATCATGTTCTTGGGAATGTGATATAGAAAGGGGGGGGGTGGAGAAAAGATATTTGAAGAAATAATGGCTGCATATTTTCCAAATTTGATGAAAACTATAAAGTCCTAGGTCCAAGAAGCTCTGAACATTCCAAGAGGGTAAACACACACTACACACACACATACACACACACACACACACACACACACACACGCACATGCAGTACTACCATCATCATCCTCACCACCACCATCACCTCAAAGATCATCATAATCAAATTGCTGAAAATCAGCAATACAGAGAAAAACTTGAATTAAAGCAAAAAGACACACTACATTGACAGGAACAAAGGTAAAAATTACTGCAAAATTCTTGTCAAAAACTATGCAAGCCAGAAGACAATCGAACGACATCTTCAATATTTTATTTTTTTCTTTTAATTTCTTTCTTTTTTTAAATTTTTTTTATTTTTTAATTTTTTTCCTAATAGTTTATTGTCAAATTAGTTTCCACATAACACTCAGTGCTCATCCCCACAAGTGTCCTCCTCCATGCCCATCCCTCCTCCCCCCACATCCATCAGTCCTCAGTTTTTGTCAGCATTCAAGAGTCTCTCATGGTTTGCTTCTCTCCCTTTCCCCCACCATTTCCCCCCTTCTTCTCCCCCTTGTTCCTCCGTCAAGTTCCTCCTAATCCTCCTATACGTGCAAACACATGGTATTTGTCCTTCTCTGCCTGACTTATTTCGCTCAGCTTAACACCCTCAAGGTCCATCCATGTTGCTACACATGGCCAGATTTCATTGTTTTTTATTTATTTCTGAGAGAGAGTGTGAACAGGGGAGGGTCCGAGAGAGAGGGAGATACAGAATCTGAAGCAGGCTCCAAGCTCTGAGCTGTCAGCACAAAGCCTGACAAACCATGGGCTCAAACCCACAAACCGTGAGATCATGACCTGAGCTGAAGTAGTACGCTCAATCGACTGAACCACCCAGGCGCCCCTCGAACAACATCTTTAAATGGCTGGAAGAAAGTGTAGTCCTACAACTGTATATCCAGTGAAAGCATCCTTCAAAGACGAAGGTGGAATAAAATTTCTTCATAGAAACAAAAGCCAAGGGTATTGATCATCAGTAGAACTGCATACACAATTAAAAGAATTGTTAAAAGAAATTAATCCAAGAGAAAAAGACAAAAATAAGACAAAGAGAAAACAAATAGCAAGATGGTAAACAAAAAACCTAATCACATTGATAATTATATTCATAATAAATGGTTTAAACAATCAAATCAAAAGGTACAGATTCCTAAGCTGGTTTTTACAAGCAATATTGAACATATCTTCTCAAAAAAAAAAAAAAACATTTAAAATATAAAATATAAATATAAATAAACTTAATTATAAATATAAAAACCCATTTTAAATATAAAACACAGATAAGTTAAAAATAAAAGAATAGAAAAAGATGTCATGTAAATACAAATCAAAAGAATACTTAAGTGCCTATATTAATAACAAACCAACCAGACTTCAGAACAATAGATATTATCACAAATAAAGAGAGAAACAAGGGTAAAAGTATTAATCAAGGAGATAAAATGTTCTTCAATGTCTGTGTAACCATCAATAAAATTTTAAACACATAAAGCAAAATCTGGCAGAACTAAAATGAGAAATAGATCCACAGCTATAGTCAGATATTTCAGCACTCTTCTGTCAGTAATTGTTAGAAAAAATAGAAAATTGGTTGATAAATAAGCTACTTGAACAGTAAAACTAATTGGACATAATTTACATGTTTGGAACACACCATCCAAACAGCAGATTCTTTGTATCTATATGAGATGACAGATATTAACTAAACATTGTGGTGATCATTTCACAATACATGTAAGTTAAGACATTATGCTATATGCCTTAAACTTATATAGTGCTATATTTATTTCAATTTATCTCAATAAAACTGAAAGAAAAAATATCTTTAAACAGCAGATTACATACTATTTCCAACTGCACGGAGAATATTCACCAAGGCAGACCATATACTAACCATTAAACAAGTTCTCAATAAACATAAAATATTGAAATGATACAGAAGATGTTCTCCGACCATACCAAACTAAATTAGAAATCAACTATAGAAAGATTTTTGGAAATTTCTCAAATAATAGGAAATTAAAACACCTCTAAATATCTTGTAGGTCAATGAAGAAATCACATGGGAAATTAAAAAATATTTTGAACTGAATGAGACTAAAAACAGCATATCAAAATTGTGAGATGTGGCTAAAACAGTGTTAGACAGAAGTTTATAGCTTTCAGTGATGATACTAGAAAATAAGAATTAGCTAAAATCAGTGCTCTCCACTTTATTCTTAATAGTGGGGTGGGGCGGATAGAAGCAAAGTAAAGCCAAAGTAGAAGGAAAGAAATAATAAAAAGGGAAAATCAATGAAATAGAAACCAGGCAAACAGAAAAACAAAAGCAGTGAAATTCTAACAATAAAATTGATAAACCTCTCACCAGACTGATCAAGATAAAAAGAGATGAAAAATTACTAATGTCAAGAATAAAAAAGAGGTATTGCCAAACATCCTGCAAACATTAGACCATTAATAAAGCAACGTTACTAACAACTTTGTGCCAAGAAATTTGGCAGCAGAGATGATATGGACAAAATTCTTTAAAGATACAAATAACTAAAACTGACTAACGAAGAAATGGATCCCCTGAATAGCCCTAGGGTAGTGAAAGGAATTCAATCTATGGTTTAAAATCTTTCCTCAAAGAAAACTTCATGCCTAGATGGATTTGTTGATGAATTCTACCAAACTTTTATGGAGGGAATAATAACTCAGTTTTTTTAAAAGCCTATAGCTTACTTTGATGATGTGTCTTTTACATTTAAATCTCTAAATTCTAACTCAGTCACATCTGAATAGGGCTCGTGTAGCACATACTAAGATCATTAACTGATGCTATAAATGTCTCATATTTGCAAGTAAACTGAACAAATTCTTGGGAAAAATGACTGAAAATAGCTATGGAAAAATTCATACCCTAAATTATGCAATTGTTTTTTATTATACTTTTAGGCATGACCAAAAAACATTTTAATAAATGAAGTCAAATACAGTGCTTGACTATATTTAATGTGGAGTCAATAGTTATTTACCTACTGGGGAAAAATGTTATAATTGTCTTCTATAAATATTAACATGCTAAAAATATAATTAATCACACAAAGATTGTTAAGTACTGGAAAGCTCCACATACAATCCAAAAGATGACCTTCAGTTGGATAAACATATTTTATTAGCATATTTAGGCAAGACTTTAAAATCATCAGTTGGGGCACCTGGGTGGCTCAGTTGGTTAAGCGTCCGACTTCGGCGCAGGTCATGATCTCACAGTCCGTGGGTTCGAGCCCCACGTCGGGCTCTGTGCTGACAGCTGGGAGCCTGGAGCCTGCTTCAGATTCTGTATCTCCCTCTCTCTCTGTCCCTCCCCTGCTCACATTGTCTCTCTCTCTCTCAGAAATAAATAAAACACTTTTAAAAATTATTTTTAAATCATAAATTAAAAAAAAATTTTTTATGTTTGTTTATTTTTGAGAGACAGAGTGAGACAGAGTGCGAGTGGATGAGTGGCAGAGAGAGAACCCACAAACTGTGAGTTCGATGTCAGATGCTCAACTGACTGAGCCACCCAGGCACCCCTAAAATCATAAATATTTTAAGGTACAAAAACCTGTAGATAATTTTCTGCAGAAGATATGACAAGTAGAGAGGGTTTCCATGACTTGCTTCACACCCTGCCTCAGGTCAGTGACCAAGTTAGGCTTGAAATGATCACATACAGTCCCTTGGTCATATCCATCTCATGACTCACAGTTTCAAATTGTAACAGAAATAAAACACTGTCTCCAATACATTAATGAGCAGCAGAACTTTTAAAAATCGTATCAGATTTCAGCATTAAACAATTTCTCTTTACGCATATATTAAATACGAATGCTAGAAAAGCTAAATATTCTCTTTCTTCCAAAAAAAAAATGTTTAATAAGGCACTCTCGTCGCTGAGAGTGGAAACATAAATGAACATACACTGGAGAGTGATGGGACACATATCTAGTAAAGTTGAAAAAGCACATTTCCCAGGGGCCTGGGTGGCTCAGCCAGTTAAGAGTCCAACTCTTGATTTCGGCTCAGGTCATGATCTCATGATTGGTGAGTTCAAGCTCCTCGTCCAGCTGTTTGCTTAGAGTGAGGAGCCTACTTGGGATTCTGTCTCCCTCTCTCTCGGCCCTTCTCCCACTCACTCCCTCTCTCTCTCTCTCAAAATAAATAAAAATAAACTTAAAAGAAAAGGCACATTCCCTTTGATTCAGCAACTCAACTTTTTTATATATACCTAGAGAAAGTTGAACGTGTACACAATCAGAATGTATAGGAATATGTTTCTGACAATTCTTAAAAGCAAACAGTCGAAAAGTCCATCAACAGTTGTGTGCATTCATCATCAACAGGAAGTTCATTAACCATTGTCACACGACAGTTAAAATGCACGTCCTAAAGCATGTAAAGCATGACACCATTATATAAACTTGAAAAATAACACTGTATGTTCATTTTTGGACAAATACCTAAGTAGTAAAGGTATAAAAATACACAGAATATAAGTAAACACTAAATTCTGGTAGATACGCCTGCTGGGATGAGCCCTATAGGGTCCCCTTCCCCAGTGATGACCCAATGTCTGACCTCAGAATTTGGGAGTTGTGGAAACCGGCCCAAAAGGAGAGAGGGAGGGGATGGGAGTCCCCAGGGGGTACACAGGAAAGAGACTTCATCCACGACTCTAGGTGCTTAGCTTGAAGTGAGGCATGGGTGCATGGATGCTTGAACCATTCATTTTACTGCGTAAAATATTTCATTTTAAAAAGAAACCAGTTGAGTCTCCTGAGTGGCTCAGTCAGTTGAGAGTCTGACTCTTGCTTTCAGCTCAGGTCATGGTCTCCCGGTTGGTGGGGGTCAAGCCCTAGGTGTGGCTCTGCGCTGACAGCATGGAGCCTGCTTGGGATTCTCTCTCCCCCCTCCCTCTCTGCCCCTTCCCTGCCCACGCTCTCTGTCTCTCTCCCAAAATAAATATTTAAGCATAAATAAAGAAAAAGAAAAACAGTAGATATTTTCTCAGAAACCCCGAAACACTTTGCCTATTGGTGAAACAATTCGCTTGTCTTTTTCACAGTGACCAAACAACTAATTTTCCCCATTTCTAAAATGCTTATCTGCACCATTATAAGCACCCAGGGAGGAAACATAAAGGGCTTGGTCTAAACAGTCAAATACAAGAGCTTCATGGTCAGAGCCAAACAGAAATGGCCACGCGCCGTGGGAAAACACCTGCCTTGATGGGAACCGCAGGAACCCTCCTTGCGCAGCCAGGTGATTGTAGGGCCCGGCCCTCGGTGGCACTTAGAAACCTGGCTAATGAAGCAGGACACAGTTCGACAATGGAACCGCAGAGCCCTGAGAAATTACACCAAGGAGCACAGGGTCGGGGGGTGGGGTGCTGGACGCCCCTTGGCTGGTTCTGTATTCAGAAATAGCTCCTCAATCCTTCCAGAGCAGCGGGATGTAAGTTACAAAGGCATGGGGTAGGGGTTTGGGTAGTGGGTACCAGTGGGTTTGTAGGGTTTCTATTTTGAGGGGTGGGAGCAGGGAAGTGCAGATGGGGGGGAATTTCAGGGTTTCCACCTTCCCCCCAGTTCTGAGGTCAGGCTTTGGGGCCTCACTGGGGAAGGGGACCCTGGAGGGGTCGTCCCAGTGGCACGCAGGAGCCTACGAGGCCACTTACCTGTCAGCCTGCAGCGGCAAGGGGTGGGGAAGGGGCGCTGAGCCGAAAGGGTAGCAGCCCCCCCCAACCTACCGCCCTGGAGGGCTGGGACCCCTACCGGTCCGGCCCTAGCCCCGCCTTTCCCACTTGTGACGTCAGCGCCCGTGGACCACTCAACGGCCGCCCCTGCCGGATCTCCGGGAGCTGATTGGCCCGTAGGAGGAGGGGCGGGCACGGGAGGAACCGAGGGAAACCCTGTGGCCGGCGGTTGCCATGGACGCTCTCGCGCCTAGTAACCACGGCTCCGCGGGAGACCCGCTGGGTCCCGGAGGCGACCCGGTGAAGCGCAACTCAAGGGAGAGGCTGCGGTGATTCCCCCGCCTTTCCTGCGGCACCTGAGTCGGAACTCCAGCTGCGGAGGGCTTGGTGGCCGTTTTACGTGCAGGATACGGGGCAAGACTCCACCGTCACACCTGTCTCCTCCCCTCCTTCCTCACTCTAAGGAAAAGACTTGGGCTCTCTCTCTCCTCTCTCTCTCTCTCTCAGGAAACACTGGTTTAACCTTAAATGTGTCCTTAAAATATGTTTCAGTAAGAGAAAGAAAAATTGATGTACATGTCTGCCTAATCGCAGACCTTCTCCAAAGCAATCGAGAAATACCTGGTGTATCTGTGTATCCAGTGAAAGATTCTAATGCAGTTGAGGCTTGATGACAGTTCCGCATCTAAGTATATTATCTAGAAGTGCAGGGGTGAGGGGTGGTGGGTGGGGAGGAGAAGCCAAAGGGAGGCACATGGAAAAAAAGATGGAAGAAGGACCCACAGATAGAGAGAGAGAGAAAGGAGGTGAAAGAGGTGTATGGGGGTGTGAGTGTATGGGAGTGAGGGAGAATGTTAAGGAAAATTAAATAGACAAATATATGATTCCACTCATATGTGGAATTTAAGAAACAAAACAGATGAACATAAGGGAAGGGAAGGAAAAATGAGATAAAAACACAGAGGGAGGCAAACCATAAGAGACTCTTAAATACAGAGAACAAACAGAGGGTTGCGGAATGGGGGGAGGGGAGGCTAAGTGTGAGATGGGCATTGAGGAGGGCACTTGTTGGGATGAGCACTGGGTGTTGTGTGTCAGCAATGAATCACTGGGTTTTTACTCCTGAAGCCAAGACTACACTGTATGTTAACTAACTTGAATTTAAAACTTTTTAAAAAAGTAAAACTAAAAAAATTTGTGCTCCTATAAGAAGAGAGAATATATTACCTTTATATCCAGCTGTCTCTAATCCACCCACTCTTTCTAAATTCTTTTAATTCCATTTTATGGCAATCAATCTATATGGGGAAATCAGAAATATTACATTGTAAAAACCTGAGAGCCTAAATCGTAGAATAATGTAAGTTCTAAAGTGCAGTCTAAAAGTATAGAATAATGTAAGCCTTGCAATGCATTCTCTGCCATGGGGTCTCAGGAATGAGGGAGAAACAGATTTGCAACATTTTATTCAAATTCTCACCACCCCTATCAATGGCTTTATTTTCCTTGATTGCTCTGTTGACTATAGATACTTTTGGAAGCAGCAAGTCAACCTATGAATTGGATGTGGGATCTACACTGACTTAAGGCACAGAATACAGTACTCATATTTACAGAAAAGGGCTTCGCAGGGCACTGATTGGGAAACGTGAGTGTGTGATGCATTCGTTGAGAATTTTATCATTTACAACCACAGTAAGACGATATCAGCCACCGCTGTTGTGTTTTGCTTATGTTACTAAGCTATTTGTAGGTAGGGGTGTGTGTCACCGTAAGCTTTTGAAATCGAATAGACTTTTCATAGCGTGAAATTGCAGGACACGCCCTGCAGAGATACCAAAGGTACATAGACTCAGTCAAGTTTAAATATCATCTTCTACTCCCTTGATTAGCAGGTGACAAGCTGTGATTCTAGAAACTAAATGACATGCCCAACGTCACATTTTTGTGTGGCCTCCTGGTTCAGTGGGACATGATAAGCTCCCACAGGGCTCTCTTTCCTTGTGTTTCCCTCAAAGTCATTATCACATCATCATATGATTTTACATTTTGTCTCTCCCATGAGACTATGGGCCCTTTGGGGACAGGGATGATGTTCTTCCAGCCTTAGTCGCGAGAACCATTTTTGACGTTGCTCTTGTCGTTGAATGAAGTTCCAACACACATCTTCATGTTTGTCTTAGCTTGTTCACATAAATGAAGATACCAACTGACATTCAGGTTGGAACTCCCCTCATTCATCAATGGTAGACATAGGCTGCCCAGAGATAGATGAGTTTAGCAAGCATCAGTGGAAGTACTCTGTGAAAACCAATTGGCTATATGCAAGTTACAACACAGAATATTATATATCATTATTACTTATGAATTGTGTACTATACATCCCTTATATCATTAACGTATATAATAAAGTTGTGTGTGTGTGTGTGTATAGGAATATCTTTTCCCTGAGAGCTGGCAGTTGAATGTCTGTATCCGTGTGAGTGGGTCCTCTTTGTATCTTTGAAGAGATTACCATCTGGCGGCACATGGGAAAGCCTGTATGGTGCAGCCTCCAGCGTGGGGAGAGTCCCCAAAAGAAGGAACCCACTGTCAGCCAGAGACTCCTGAAAGGTTACTCAGCTTCTAGGTAATACGGAATACTGTCGCTCCTTAAACTGGGGCAAGTCTGCGGAAATAACAGAGCTGGCTATAGGCAGATATCTGGATCAGATATTAGAAATGGTATTCCTCAGTGATTAATAGGGAAGTTAATTTCTCTTTGTTTGCATGGTTGAAAACAGTTCCTCTCTTCTTCATACACTGGAAAGAGCCAGAGTCTGGTGAATGGGAACTTGTCTGCTCTGTGTTGTCCTTTGATTTATGTTAGCCTCAGTTGGCCATTTCTGCAGGTGCCTATACTATAGGGTACTAGACTTGCCCTGATTGGAACGACTCTGAGGTGGGAACTACCCTATCTCCAGAGCTCCCCCTAAGGCACTGAACCAAACCTTCCTTCCTTAGGATTTGGCTTGATACCGTACCCCTCCTCTCCTGACTTCCCGTCTAGATCTCACTTCCTCATTTCTCTACTAGTTTTTCCAGAAAAACGCTTTCTGGGTAAATCACTTTCACACTAATCTTCAGGGTCAGCTTCTGTGACAGTAGGGAACTCAGCTGTGACAGTGGTCATGCTTCCTATGATGTGCTGTCTACCTCCAGCCAGCACTCCCTGGCCACAGCTGATTGGGCCACAGGTGGGCACCTAGCTCAAAAGTAGCCCATCTGTAGTCTGGCCAGAAGACTGAGGTGGCCTCCAGACTGAGGTGGCTTAGCACAAAAACCGATCTAGGCAGAGCCTCTCTCCCTCCTGGAAAGTGTGATTGTGAGTCATACAGAGAGTATTTGAGTCAGCATATTTGATGTTGCAAAATTCTAGTTGAGATTCATACATTCGGACTTCCAGGGCGCAAGAATGTAATCCTGTCATTGAGACCCTATTGCATCCTCAGTGACTCTGCAGTTTGCAAACAATTTCCCATTTCCATGAGATTTCTTATCTCTACCTGTCTCCGTCCTGTGACCCTCCTTATTCAAGGCAGTTGGATATCTCTGTTTCCCAAAGAGCCTAACACATAAGCTAGGAACCACCTCATTGGTGGCCCCGATGTTCTGGCCACTCATTGCCAAATTCTTCAGGGAAAGTTTCCTGAGAATTGTCTAGAAGGCCTTGAGGATTTGAATAGAAGCAACTGGAAGTCAATTTAGTGTTCCAGTAAGTCGAGTAATGAAAATAGAAGGAAATCTGTTTGAGATATTGAAAAGCTGAAAGGAGGTAGACTAGTGTCTGTGCTTGAGGTAGAAAAAGCATCTGAATCGTCTTCAGACTTCCATAGCCCCTCTGTCACCTCCAGCAGCCAAGCAGAGGTTCCCAAACTAAGGAGGGGACAGAGAAAGGCGACCAACCAGGAGTGTGGACGGACCTGCATACACCATAAATGTGGAGCCATTTTGGCTTAGAGGTGACTCTTGAGCTTTGGGATGCCTTGGGATGCCTTCGGTGATGACAGGACCAGACTAGAATGTAAACTGAGGCATGTCGTCTGGGACCTGCTCCATGTTTGCTCTACAGCTAGATTAAAAAGGACCTTCTGACCTGCCCTGACTCACCAGGGCCAGAAAAGAGACAGGAGCACAGGGCAGCCATCTTTGTTCAGAATTAGAAGTTGAATGATCTTTGAGGGATCAGGCCAGGTAGGGCGTGGAGATGTGGGAACGGAAAGCCAGAATGTCACAAACACGAGCAAATGCAAACCAACAGAATTCAAGCTTGCCTGGAGTCAACGCCCTCCCCCCCACCCCCACCTCACATGTCTCTGGAATGCTCATAAAAATACCAAGTGCCAATAATTAGCTCATCTGAGTCACAACGCACAGCCATCTTTGCTCTGCTAGAACATTCCCAAGTACAGAGAATGACACATCAGAATGGCCCAGAGAGCTTTTAAAATGCAAACTTCAGCCTCTCCTCCCAAGGGGATGGGATTCAAGAAGTCTAAGGTGGGGCCTGGGAATCCCTACAAACTTTATTGCAAAGGACTCTACTTAGATTTGAGCAATAATACCGGATCTTATACTTTGTTTAGATGGCCCTTACTTTAATCTTGGGGATGGTTTTTTTTTTTTTTTTTTTTTTTTTTTGGAGTATAATGAACATACAGGGTTATATTAGTTTCAGGTGTACAATATAATCAGGAGGCTTTTAAAGGCAAAGAAGATACTCAGTCTCCTGATTTCTTTTGCTTGAGATAAATATTTCTAAACTGACATTATCTATATGATAAATAAATCCTTTGTCCTGCTTGTGAGTGAGATTTTTTAAAATAGTTACTTATATTTCTAATGTAAATTAAGTTTACATTTTTTTAAGTATCTAGGAGGAATTTTTGTGTCTTTCTTGTTTCTCCCTCTCCAGGCTGGGGAGACCAACATCCTTTGATGCCTCCCCCCCACACCCAGGCCTATGAGCATTCCCCTTGGAGATTTATTTCTAGTTTTGTTCCACACACAGTACTTCTGGGTGAACCCAGCACGACTGGACTATTATCTCTGAACCGAGCCTGCCTAGGTAGGTCCAACTTCCCTCTGCCTGATCAGACCCTGGCTACAAAGTATCCACCCATCACTGCCTCTAAATTTCCCTAAGGAAGAGGGGCGCCCAGGTGGCTTAGTCGGTTAAGCGTCCAACTTTCGCTCAGGTCATGATCTCGCGGTTCGTGGGTTTGAGCCCCGCGTCAGGCTCTGTGCTGACTGCCAGCTCAGAGCCTGGAGCCCATTTCAGAGTCTGTGACTCCCTCTCTCTCTGACCCTCCCCTGCTCACGCTGTCTCTCTCTCTCTCTCCTAGAAATAAAATATTAAAAAAAAAAATTTCCCTAAGGAAGAGTCTTCAAGATTAAGAATACAAACCAAAAAAGCAGGGCACCTGGGTGGCTCCGTTGGTTCAGGCTCAGGTTATGATCTCATGGTTCGTGGGTTCAAGCCCTGCATCGGTCTCAGTGCTGACAGCTCAGAGCCTGGAGCCTGCTTGGGATTCTGTGTCTCCCTCTCTCTCTGCCACCCCCTCACTTGTTCTCTGACTCTCTTTCTCAAAAATAAATAAACATTAAAAAAAAAAAGCAAATGCCTCAAGATATTGTAATATCTTCTCATTTACATAAATACCCGGAACCTGCTTACACATATCTACTGGCAAGATATACCTATATATTCTCCCTTGCCTCTCTGTCTCTGTCTCTGTGTGTATGTGCATACATATGTGTGTGTATATATATATATGTATATGTATAGGTGTATGTACATATATATGTATATGTATAAGTGTATGTACATATTCTCTACTTCTTAGACATCTTTTGAGTCCAAAGTGAGAATCATAAACTCCACACTATATTATTTCTTCTTACTTCATTCAGAGCAACCTGTGGATTGTCAATTAAAAGAAACAGGAAAGACAGTGACCAATGTTACGATCTGGTGGCAATCTCAGGCCACCTCTCCACTCCCAGGGACAAGAGGTGTTACTCTAGCTGCCCATGAAAGTGTCCGCTCCCTTTCTTCCACCCTACCTTTCAAAGCCACCAGCGTTCTGACGACACTACACGTGCCATCGCTGTGAATTCAGAAAGAGACCATGGATTGCTTGTCCGTGAAGGGATGTAATTCTTCCGAAGCCCCATTGCCACAGCGGCTGTGTGATGGGCGCTGAGGGTCACACCGCCCACTCCCCATGCTCTACCTGGGTCACAAGTGCGCTGCCTTCAGCAGCTGGGACGGCATTGGTCTTTTGCCTCCAGCCTTGGGAAGCTTCTGCATAACCCGAACCCATGCTTTCTTCTTTTCTTCATGCTGTTGGGGTGCATCGGGAAGCACTGCTCTAGACACACATCTGCTAGGCGTTTCTGAAGACCATAGTCATCTGCCAACGCAGCTCCCCCACACCCCCATCCGGGGTCCCCACCACAGCTAAGGAGGTGCTTTCTATCTAAGGTCGCCCCGCGCCCGTTCGTAAGAACACACCCCCAGTAAGAAGACAGACGGAACTGGTAGTCTCCACTGGGGCAAGGTGATGAGCCTTGATATTCTGAGGCTTGATATTCTCATCCATAAAGTGGGGATGGTAATCCGCCTTTACAGGTTGGCATGCAAATTAAGTAGGAACACAGGTGAAGTCATGGCCCCCCTTCCCCCCACAGAAGAGCGCATAGCTGCTCTTACCAGAACAAGAGAGGGGTGATGGTGGAGGGTTTGTGAGCCACACATGGCAGTATTTTCTCCCAGTCTCCTCCTCCCACGGCAGCGTAGCAGGAAGGGAAGCATCGCATTATCTTGCAGCAGAAACATGGCAGAACAGAACTTAATTATATATGGCTGTCAGTTAGCCACAACATCGGATGATGAGGTCATCCGTTCTTACAGAAAATGGCCACGGCTTCTGGAAAGGTGACAACTATTTTTAAATCACTAGACTTAAAAAAAACCAAAAACACCGTTTTCTTCTCTCTCTTCTCAGCTTCAGGCAGATTGGCCCAAGGCCTGATTTAGATCAGGGTTTCTCGGGAGTCCTCCAGCTGATCTCTCTTTCCCTTGGTTCTCCACCCCTGGATTTTGTCTGCGCTTCTAAGCACACAGTTTAGGAGTAACAATGGAAATAGATACTTGGTTTCTGAGGCACATCCAGGAAGTTGAAATAATTTATTGGGTGCTGCTCTCTTTTTGGGGAGGTGTCTAAGACAGCCAGGAAGAGATGGCAAAGGACAGGGGCCCCCGAGTCTACCATGGCTCTGAGAGTTGGTCTCAGAAAACACAGGAGTGTCTGCTGGGTGCAGCATGGAAACATTTCCAACCCAGTAGAGACTTCTGGACTGTTCGGCAAGCCTACGGGAGGCACCGGAATACTTTCCAAGGGGTATGTCGGCCCTCAGATGGTTTTAGAGCATCAGTCTTCGGCTTCAGGACATACTCATTCCTACAAGCAATCTGCCTTGAGGGGAGCAAGTTCAAGGGCCTCAAGTGTAAGACATTCTCGGGAGCCAACTAAATGGACAATCCAAAGACTTGGTGGTGGTTCAGAAAGTGTATCACTCTAATAATTAGGTAAAGAATTATTTTGCTGGTTTTAGTTCATTTCCTCTAAACCTGAAGGAAGACCCAAACTGTGTCCATTCAGCAAACAGTTTTTGGTGATGAGCGATCTTGATTTGGGGGCCATATCACTCAGAAGGAGTTACAGTTTAAACTCAGCAACATTGGGGGGCACCTGGGTGGCTCAGTTGGTTAAGTGTCTGACTCATGATTTTGACTCAGGTCGTGATCTCACAATTTGTGGGTTCGAGCCCTGCATCTGGTTCTATGCTGATAGCGTGAAGCCTGCTTGGAATTCTCTCTCTCTCTCTCTCTCTCTCTCAAAACAAATAAACATTAAAAAAAATTAAAAACTAGGGGCGCCTGGGTGCCCTAGTCGATTAAGTGACCGACTTTTGGTTTCTGTTCAAGCCATGATCTCGCGGTTCATGAGTTCAAGCCCTGCATCAGTCTCCACACTGCCAGAGCCTCTCTCTCCCTCTCTCTTCCTCTCTCTCTGCCCCTCCCCTGCTCACTCTCTGTCACTCTTGAAATAAGTCAATAAAACTTAAAAAAAATTAAAAAATCAAATAAAATAAATTGAGTAGCATTGACATAAGGATTCTCCTTCCAGTCCTTTCTAATTTGTATGAACAAAGTTTCTCAACACCAGCATCGATAAAAAGGAAACACTGACACAGAAATAACCCTGAAACTCAGCTCAGTTTAGCAGTGATCTGTGGACAAATAGTAAAATAAGTAAAAATGTCCCATCCATCTCACCAGGAGGTGCATTGCCAATAAAGTGTTGCTTTGGGAGTTTAATAATAAAATAAAATAAAAATAGAGTAAATTTATGTTTGACATTTTTATGCTCGGAGTCTTATTTGATGGAGTTATAAAGAATTTTAAATA
Source organism: Hyaena hyaena (assembly GCF_003009895.1). Taxonomy (NCBI): domain Eukaryota; kingdom Metazoa; phylum Chordata; class Mammalia; order Carnivora; family Hyaenidae; genus Hyaena; species Hyaena hyaena. The sequence goes on along the minus strand of NW_024080659.1, from coordinate 3,764,575 downwards.
AATTGTTAAATTGCATTTATAAACACATTTTTGTTTTGTTTATATTTATTTTTGTTTGATTTCTATGCACATTTTGGCAGAGAAGTACAAGAGGGTGGTCAGTGGGAGATTTTCAAGCCTAAATACACATCACATTAAAATGCATTTCCGAGCACTTGGGTGGCTCAGTAAGTTGAACATCTAACTCATTTTTTTTTTATTTTTTTAAATTTTTTTTTTTCTGAGAGAGAGAGAGAGAGGGACGGCGTGAGCAGGGAGGGTCAGAGAGAGAGGGAGACACAGAATCTGAAACTGTCAGCACAGAGCTCGATGCGGGGATCGAACCCACGAACTGGTGAGATCGTGACCTGAGGCGAAGTCGGACACTCAGCCGACTGAGCCACCCAGGCGCCCCGAACACCTGACTCTTGATCTCGGCTCAGGTCATGATCTCATGGTCCATGGACTTGAGCCCCATATTGTGCTCTGTACTGATGGCACAGAGCTTGCCTGGGATTCTCTCTCTCTTTCTCTCCACCCCTCTCAGAATAGATAAATAAACTTGTAAAAAAAATAAATAAATAAAATGCATTTCTCTGGGGGAGATGAAATGGGAATGAGTTCAAAGAATTGAGGTATAATTTCCAACCATTAAGATAAGCCTGTTTATTTATTTTTATTTTTATTTTTTTTGATGTTTTATTTATTTCTGAGAGACAGAGATTGAGAGACAGAGAGAGAGACAGCGCGAGCGGAGGAGGGTCAGAGAGAGAGGGAGACACAGAATCTGAAGCAGGCTCCAGGCTCTGAGCTGTCAGCACAGAGCCCAATGCGGGGCTCGAACTCACGAACTGTGAGACCATGACCTGAGCCGAAGTCTGATGCTCAACCGACTGAGTAACCCAGGCTCCCCTGTATACTTCTCTTTTAATACATCAACTTTAAGAAGTACACAAGAGTACTAAATTTTTCCAAAAAAATTAAAGTTACATGAGCCCCATATTTTGAAGACTGTGGCTCTAGTGTGTCCAGGTGGTGATGATTTGGCTCCTCCTATCCTACCTCCCAAGGATTTCCTGCCCACATTCTAGCATTCGAACCCAAAGCTCTCATGACCATCCTGTCACAGAGAGATAGCCCTGGAAAGCTGTGTTTATGCAGAAGACACATTCTGGTATTATATTTTTTAATCATATCTTTCCGCAAAAGGTAGAAATAATGTGAAAGTTTATGGTACTCTTTTCGGGGCATGACCTTGAGATAAAAGAAGGGACAAAAGTGTTACCCAAAACTAGCTACCATAAAAGAAGTTCCTGGGAAACACAGCTACATCTGGGATGGAAGAAATAATTACCTCGGGAGAGGGGGGAGGCAAGGGGGCCCTCACTGCGCTTTGGCAGGAACTAGAGGGGAAAGAACAGAGAAAAGATATGGCTGGGATTGCCAGGACAGATGCCAATTGCAAGGGCAATCACTGTATTCCTCCCCCGCCCATGCTCAAGGTCCTCAGCAATCACAGATGAACCTGCCCTTTACTGGCGTCACCACAAGTCAACCCCATTACCTCCCACCAAAAAGTGGATATGGAGTGAATACAAATGACTGGTAACAGATTCAATCCCAATGTTGAGTCATGAGCAGGAAGTAGCAGCAAGAAACATGAGCCCCATGAGGTCAGGAGGGACCTTCACGTTCCAGAATAGACCACCAAAAGCAGGGCTGGACACACTGTAGCAAAAGTTCATCAGGTGCACAGCGTCGCCATGGCCTGGCTCTGTTGGCTTTCAATGGGGTAGAAGAAGCAAGTTGGCTTGGATCATGTGCATATCACAAGTATACCCTGTGACAAAATCTTTGCTCTTCTTACCCAAGCATACACACATATTCACATTCCTTGAGCAACTTTTGAAGAATTTTTGTTTGAACACGGCTGCTTTCATGATTGGAGAGTTTTGTTTCCAAGTAATTAGTAATCAAAGCAAGAACAGGCCCAGGCCCACCTAACCCATGGCCAAGAACTTGCTGCTCCAAGTGTGGTCCATAGACCAGCAGCAGTATTCGCTGGGAGCTTATAAGATCAAAATCCGACGTTTTACAGTGCGTCTAAGTGTGTGTACGCTAAAGTTTGCAAAGCACTTGACAACATGGTGCACAGTTCAGTAAGTGAGGGTTGGACACTTGATGCATATTGCACAGAACTGTATCTTTCTTGAGACTCTCAACTGAGAAATAATAATGATAAGGAAAGCTAGATCTTCTTGGTTGTCACCCTTCCTGATGTATTGTATAGTAATATACTTATTTGGGCAAATATTTTGTTTCAAGTGTCTGGAACAACTTGGATTTTTTGGTAAAGTGTGTGTGTGTGTGTGTGTGTGTGTGTATGCATGTGTGTGTGTAAACACGCATAGCATAAAAGGTACGTGCACAGCACAAGGGAGGAAAACTACAGACCAATATGCCTTATAAATACAGATGCAAAACTCCTCAACAAAATACTAGCAAACCAAATCCAACAGCATTGTGCAAGGGTTATACAGCATGATCAAGAGCGATTCGTTCCTAAAATTCAAGTGTGATTCAACATGTAAGAAGGAATCGACGTAATTCACTACATTAATATAACACACGATCATCTCAGTTGATGCATAAAAATATTTAACAAAAGCTAACAACTTGTACTGATTAAAAAAAACACACACTGAGAAAACTGGTAATGGAAGGTAACTTTCTCAATAGGATAAAGGGAATTTATGAAAAACCCATAGCTAGGATCACACTCAATGGTGAAAGACCATGTGTTTTCTGCCTAAGATCAAGAACAAGACAAAGATGCCCATTTTTACTCCTGCTACTCAGCATTGTACTGGAGGTTCTAACCAAAGCAAGTAGGCAATAAAAAGAGGTAAAAGGCATCTGGATAAGAAAGAAGTAAAACTATCTCTATTCACAAATGACATGATGTTACATATAGAAAATCCCAAAGCATCCAAAGGAAATCTTCTAGAGTAGCAAATGAAGTCAGCAAAGTTGCAGGATACAAGATCAATGCACAAATGTCAGCTGTGAGTTTACACAGCAGCAATGAACAATCTGAAAAGCTAATTAAGAAAACAATTCCAGGGGCGCCTGGGTGGCTTAGTCGGTTAAGCATCCGACTTTCACTTAGGTCATGATCTCACGGTTCGTGGGTTTGAGCCCTGCGTCGGGCTCTGTGCTGACTGCCAGCTCAGAGCCTGAAGCCTGTTTCAGAGTCTGTCACTCCCTCTCTCTCTGACCCTCCCCTGCTCACGCTGTCTCTCTCTGTCTCCAAAAAATAAATAAAAAAAAAAAAAGAAAAAGAAAACAATTCCATTTACAATAGCATCCAAAAATATAAGACCCATGGGAATACATTTAACCAAGGAGGTGAAATATTTGTGTTGAAAACAGCAAAAAAAAAAAAATGCTGAAAGAAATTAAACAAGAGCTAAATGAATAGAAAGCAACTGCATTCTTGGATTGGTTCATGTTAAGATGGCGGCACTACCCAAAGGGACCCACAGAGTCCATGCAATCCCTTTGAAAATTCCAATGGCCCTTTTTTTGCAGAAATGGAAAAGCTGGTCCTCAAATTCATATGGAATTTCAAGGAGCCATGAAGAGCTAAAACAAATTGAAAATGCAGAAGAAAGTTAGAAGACTCACACTTCTCGATTTCAAAACTTACTGCCTAGCAACAGTAATCAAGACAGTGTGGTATTGGCATAACAATGGGCACGCTCAATGAAACAGAACTGAGAATCCAGAAATAATCCCGGAGATCTACGGTCATTTGATTTTCAACAAGGGTGCCAAGACCAGTTGATGGGAAAAGAACAGTCTCTTCCACAAACTGTCTTGGGGCAACTGAGTATCTATAGGCAAAAGAATGAGTTCGACACCTACCTAATGCCATATAACAAAATGTAACCAAAATGGTCCAACGACCTACAAAAGCTAACACCATAAGCCTCTTAGAAGAAAGCACAGTAGTAAATCTTCGCAACCTTGGATTTGGCAACGGATGAAGGAACTACATTGTTTGCATAGTGATTGCAAAGTTTTCCACATCTATAAAAATTTATGGAGTGCCTTAAGAAACTTGAATTTGCTTAAAACAAGTGCTATAAAATAGCAATGTATGCTGAGTGCTCGTGTGTCCCGGATAGGACAGTGTGCTTCACATGTATTATTTTGTTATTGAAATTCAAAACCCCTGTACAAAGGGGTAGTGTTAATAACCCTGCTTTACAGAGGAGAAAAGTGAGATTTTAGAGAGCTGCGTTGGTCCATGCAGAGTTAAGAAGTTACTATGTGATGGTGCTAGAATTTGAATCTACATCTCTCTGACACTTACCACTGTTTGCTTCCTCAGAAGAAACTTGATTTTATGGGGTTTTGGGGGGGTTTTGTTAAGTTTATTTATTTATTTGGAGAGAATGCATGGAAAGAGCAGAAAGAAAGAGAGAGAGAGAATCACAAGCAGGCTCTGAACTGTCAGTGTAGAGCCTGATGTGGGGCTTGAACTCCTGAACCATGAGTTCATGACCTGAGCCAAAATCAAGAGTCAGACGCCCAACCGACTGAGCCACCCAGGTGCCCCAGAAGAAACTTGTTTAAAAAAAAATTTAGGGGTACCTGGGTGGCTCAGTTGGTTAAACACTGACTTCAGTTCAGGTCATGATTTTGTGATTCGTGACTTCAAGCCCTGCATCAGACTCTGTGCTGACAGCTCAGAGCCTAGAGCCTCTTTAGATTCTGTGTCTCCTCGTGGCACCTGGGTGGCTCAGTCAGTTAAGTGTCCAACTTTAGCTCAGGTCATGATCTCACGGTTCGTGGGTTCGAGCCCCGCGTCGGGCTCTGTGCTGACTGCCAGCTCAGCACCTGGAGCCTGTTTCAGGTTCTGTGTCTCCCTCTCTCTCTGACCCTCCCCTGCTGTCTGTCTCTCTCTCCGAAATAAATAACATTTTAAAAAAAGATTCTGTGTCTCTTCCTCTCTCTAACCCTCCCATGCTCATGCTTTGTCTCTGTCTCTCAATAATAAATTTTTAAAAAAACGTTAAAATTAAAAAAAAAATAACTGTAAGATTTAAGAACATGTTCCTGGATTTAAACATAAGCTAATATTTAACAAGTAGTATGAATGTTCGGTAGAGATGCCTCAGCCTCGACTAGGTCCATCAGAAGGGGCTCCGGCCAACACAAGACCTCAAGAAAGATGACGTTTAGTGCATTTTTACTTGGCTTAGTTCGGTTTCACAATAGCTGCACACACATAGACCACCCCAGATTTAACTTTGATGGTTACGCAAATGGGGGAGTGATAGGCTTTTAGAACTAGAGGGAACATCAAGTGGCTTTCTTTTTCTTTCTGTCTTATTCTGGTACCAACCTTTTGTTCCACAGGAAGTGAAAAGTAGATATACTTGCACTTTTCTTCTGGAAAAAGTTAATCACCCGCCTCTTCCTCTTGCTCTGCAAAGAATATTAGAAATCTAAGGAAACTAAAACATTATACAGTTTAGTCTCACTTCTCTGCAAACAAAGAAGCCCAGGTGAAGCCCAGGGAGTTGCAGTGAGTTGCCCAAAGTTACACTGTTGCAAGAATCTGGACCCAAAATGAAGGTGCTCTGACCCCAAGGAACATTTCCCACCTCGAATGTTTTTCTCAGAGCCCATGCGAGTTTCGCTTCACACAGCTAACGTCCAGAGACTTCCATTTGCCTTTTTCCCTCTCTCTCTCTCAAATATTCACTTTCCTGGGTCCTTTGCTTCTTTTTTTCATTTCTACTTTTCTCTTTCACTTCAGTGGAATAACTCTATAGCTTCCTCTGCGAAAGCTCATGGTCAGTAAAATGTGTGATTCCTCGTCTGTCTGAAAATGGCATCATCCTTCCCTCACTCTTGATTTACAGTGTGGCTCAGTATTAAATTTCAGGTTGAAAATAATTTTCCTTCTGGATTTTGTCATCTGCCTTCCAGGTTTGCGTGATACCACTGTGATTCCTAATCCTTTCGTACGGGACCTGGTTTTCTCTTTTCTTATCCCTACTGTTCTGAAAATTTAGGAAGATAGATTTCTTTTTTAAAATTTTGTTTGATTAGTCATGGTGCTGGCCATCTGGCTGGCCCTCACTGTGTATATTGCCATGTTTATCAGCTCCAGAAAATCTTCCTACACTATTTCTTTGACAATTTTCTCCTTTGTTTCCTCTGGATCCAGTGTTAGGTGGATGTTATTTCTCCTGAATTGAGCCTCTAATGTTCTTATCATTTCTCTCCTGTTTGCCATTACTTTGTCATTTACTTTTTTACATTGGTGGGAGATCTCCTAGACCATATCCCCAAGTTTCCTGCCACATTTATTTTAATGATACTTTTCATTTCTAAGAGCTTTTAATTGTGATCCAATTTTTCTTTCTTTCTTTTTATGAGAAAGATCAGTGTCATCTCACACTTCTTTGGAAACATTAACTGCGCAGTATTTTCAGTTTCCTTCTCTTCCCAGCATAATATCTTTCCTCTTCTTTTTTAAAAATTTATTTTTGTTGGGGCTCCTGGGTGGCTTAGTCGGTTAAGCGTCCGACTTTCGCTTAGGTCATGATCTCGCGGTTCATGGGTTCGAGCCCCGCATCGGGCTCTGGGCTGACAGATCAGAGCCTGGAGCCTGTTTCGGAGTCTGTCACTCCCTCTCTCTCTGACCCTCCCCTGCTCACGCTGTCTCTCTCTCTCCTAGAAATAAATAAAACATTAAAAAAATTTTTTTTAATTTATTTTTATTTATTTTGAAGTGGGGAGAGGCAAAGAGAGGGAGAGAGAGAATCCCGAGCTGGCTTCATGCTGTCAGCGCTGACCCCGACACGTGGCTCGATCTCACAAACTGCAAGATCAGGACCGGAGCCAAAATCTAGAGTCAGATGCTCAACTGACTAAGCCACTCAGGTGCCCCCCTTTCCTCTTTTCTTCTGTTGATTTTGAGCACTTGCGTCACTGGTGATCCTTGAGTATCTATTTATGTTTCAGAGCAAGGTGCCAAGAAGGCTCTGGAAGCTCAAAGTACATGAACAAGTCTCCTGAACCAGTGGTCTCCGCACCTGGACACGTCCAGATGTCACTGTGTGGACCTGTTTTCTCTGGGGAAGAGTCCCCAAACCCCCACCTCACTGTGTGAGCAGAGCATCAGGCCTTAAAAGTCCAAGACCAGGGCTCCTTCTGTCTAATCTTCCCAGAACATAAACCTTCAGCTTTTTGTGTGGAACAAGGGAGGCAACCTAGGCCATCTGCCCTGAATGAGGAGGATGGTCCTCTTGCGTGTTTGCAGCCCCCAGCCAGCCTCCAACTTTCCAAGGCCCCTGATGCCTTTGAGTCTAGGGTCTTCAGGGGACTTTATGGAATTAAATAGCTTCTTTTTCCTTCAGTATTCCCTGCTTATATCACATGAAAATGTAGTTTCTTCCTCTTTACTAAGTCACTTCCTCTCTCCCATCTGTTTCCCATCATCCAGAAATGTGTTTAACTCTCTTGTCCATGGGCAGCCTCTGTCTTCCCTCCTTAGCCTTATGAACATGTACATTTTTTCCTACTCTAATGCTATTTCAGAGTGATCTTGGATGGAAAGGTGGGAGAGAGAAAAGACATACACGTATATTTAGTCCGCCACCTTGTGCCAGCTCTTTTTTTCCTTCTGTTCTTTTCCAGTTTCAAAGTTAGGATCATAGCATGCATTGGGAAGGTTTATATATTTTTCTATGTTCTGGGAGAGTTACTCTGTTTCTTGGTAGAATTTATCCAAAAAAGGATCTGGGTCTTGTATCCTTTTAAAGGCTAGATTTTTTTATAGCCTTTTCAATTTTTCTACAGTTATTGGTTTCTTTGAGTTTTCTACCTCTTCTCACACCTTCTCAAAATTTTGGTGTTTGGAGCTTCGGATCTCCAGATCTCTTACCTTTTGTGTTATTTTTTCATCTGATTGTCTGACAATATAAAAATCCAGAACATAGCCCATTATTCACGATAGACAATAGGTGGACACAACCCAAGGGTTCATCAAAGGAAGAATGGATGAGCAAATGTGGTATACACATACAATGGAATATTATTCAGCCTTTCCTGAGAAGGAAATTCTGACACAGGCTACAACATGGATGAACCATGGAGACATTATCTAAGAGGAGAAAAGCCAGTTACAAAAGGACAAATACTGTATGATTCCACTTGTATGAAGTCCCTAAAGGAGTCAAATTCATACACGTGGAAAATTGAATGGTAGCCTTCAGAGGCTGGAGGAAAGGGGGGATGGGAAGTTAATGTTGAAAAAGGACAGAGTTTCAGTTTTAATTTTTTAAATCTTTACTTATTTTTGAGAGAGAGACAGAGACAGAGACAGAGTGTGAGCAGGGGAGGAGCAGAGAGAGAGGAAGACATAGAATCCGAAGCAGGCTCCAGGTTTTGAGCTGTCAGCACAGAGCCCCACGCAGGACTTGAACTCACAAACCACGAGATCACAACCTGAGCTAACGTTGGACACTTAAATGACTGAGCCACCCAGGTGCCAGAGTTTCAGTTTTATGAGCTGAAAAGAGTTCTGAAGATGGATGGTGGTGATGGCTGCACAAGAGTGTAAATGTTTTTGATGCTGCTGACCTCTACATTTAAACGTGGTTAAAGTGGTAAACTGTACATTATATATATTTTACTATGTTTAAAACAAATTTTAATCAAAAAATAAAATTTGGGGGGCACCTGGGTGGCTCAGTAGGTTAAGCGTCAGACTCTTGCTTTTGGCTCAGGTCATGATCTTGCCATTTTGTGAATTCGAGCCCCACATCAGGCTCTGTGCTGATAGTGCAGAGCCTGCTTGGGATTCTGTCTTCTTCTCTCTCTGCCCCTGCCCCACTCACGTAGTCTCTCGATCTCAAATAAAATTAAAAAATAAAAAATATTTTTAAAAAATCAAATTTTTGATTAAAAAAATTTTAAATCAGGGAGAATTTCTTGGTTCCACAATTTGAATCATGGATTTATTTTTCACATATTTATCCTATGTGTAAATGTTTTAACAATTATCTTCTTTTAAACTTACAAGATTTCTTTTAAAGTTTTTTTTTAATGTTTACTTTTGAGAGAGAGAGAGAGACAGAGCGTGAGCAGGAGATGGACAGAGAGAGGGAGACACGGAATCTGAAGCAGTCTCTAGGCTCTGAGCTGTCAGCACAGAGTCCGAAGTAGGGCTTGGACTCACAAACCTCCAGATCATGACCTGAACCGAAGTCAGACATTCAACCGACTGAGCCACCCAGGTGCCCCAGCTTATAGAATTTCTATTTGATTCTTTTTTTTTTTTCATAATCTATTCTTATTTTATGATGATTATCCAATTAACCCATTATAAGATATTAATTATCTTTATTTTATTTTTTGGTGCGCCTGGGTTGCTTAGTCAGTTAGGCATCTGACTTCGGCTCATGTTATGATCTCACCATTCATGAGTTTGAGCCCTGTGTGGGGCTCTGTGCTGACAGCTCAGAGCCTGGAGCCTGCTTCAGACTCTGTGTCTCCCTCTCCCTCTGCCCCTTCCCTGCTCATGCTCTGTCTCTCTCTCTCTCTCTCTCTCTCTCTTTGTCTCTCTGTCTCTCTGTCTCTCAAAAATAAATAAACATTAAAAAAATTTTAAAGTATTTTTCTGTTTTTATTATTTCCTTGGAGGATGATTTCCTCCACAAACACACCCTGTTATGCTCGGTGGTTCTCTTTCCAATGTTTGTTTTTCTAGAATGGTCATAATCTTACGCTTCCTTTTGTATTGAGGATTCCCTCCCTGTCTGGCTGTGGATGGGGTTTATTTTCACCTCACTTGGCTCTAAGTGATTGTAAGGTGGGGTTTTCTGGCTATGGACAGGTCTCCATCCTTCTTTGGGTTTAGTAGCCTCTGGGGGCACCTCCTTTCCTCTTAGTGCCAAGTGCTCACTCTCACTATCTGAGCCAGTATGCAAAAACCATTGCTTCTGGAAGCAGGCTCTAGGGAAGGGAGTTGCCTGGCCTTCCAAATGCAGCGCTTCAGTTACTGACCATGAAGAAAGCCCAGGACTGCTAGCTGTGCCTTGGGTTTTTATTTGAAGACTGGGCACGGGGCTTCCTCCCGCCATGACATCTGCATTGCAGCCTTTCACCACAATGTCTTCTGGGTGGCTTTTCTGATGGTCTGTGTTGCCCTCCGTCTTCAAGAACCACCCTCTATTCTTATTGCCTAATGGAACGTAATCTTACCTTTCTGTGCTCTTATGGATTTGTGACTTCAAGAAACTTCCCTAGAGGAGTTCGATCCACCTGCTTTGTTGTGTCCTCCATTTTGTTCTTTTTATTTAAGAGAGAGAGCATATGCAAGTCAGAGGGAAGGAGAGGCAGAATCTTAAGCAGACTCCATGCTCACCGCGGAGCCCAATGCGGGGCTCCATCCCATGACCCTGGCATCATGACCTGAGCCGAAATCGAGAGTCGGACACTCAATGGACTGAGCCACCCAGGTTCTCCTCTGCTCTTTTTCAAAGCCTCTCTGGGTAGTGCTATGTTTCTTCTTAGGTCCACACCCAGCTGGTGGATTTGATATGTTGGAATGGTTTTAATAGGCTTGAATAATACGTTTGACTGTTCTCCACACCTGGGCTGGGTCCACAGAGTCCATCACAGCGACACATGCCCAAACAGACAAAAGGGACCCTTGTGACCAGCCGAAGGTGTTTTCCTCCACAGGCTGCTAGGTAAATGGAGCCTGTCGTTTCTCGCATACCACAGCCTCACACGCACTTCCCCGGGAGTGCAGGGGACCAAGGTGCTGTGTTCTGCCGCCGCAAAAAGACCATGGCGTGGAAACACTGGCTGTTTTGATCCCAATGCCATAAAGAATCAATGCACAGCCATGGAGTAGAGAGGGACATAGGCGTCCTTTTGTTCAGCGGCAATTAGTACATTCCAGTAGAGCCAGTTCTGGGCAGAGGGCAGAGGGAGTAGCCACAAAATGGCCTTTGTCCGAACTCCCATAAAAAATTCCAGCCAGTGGGAGTGAACACAGGCACAGTCCAGAGAGTCGATTGTAGATGTCCCAGATCTTGGTTTTTACGGTGAAACTATTTCAGGAATTCATGGACCGTGGTCTATCCAAGGAGGAGGAAAGCAAACACCCTCTCAAGAAGAGGTGCTGCTTTCAGAAGAGTTGATTTTATGATGGAGGACTTATTAAGCACTCGATCTCTAGAAAGTTGGGTGGGTTATTTTGTTAAGAGCGTGTGGGTGCAACCATCCACGGACACCTTTCTCCCTCTTCGCTCAACCCCATGTCCACCCCCAGCTTCCTCATCCACACATAGAAATAAGTGGCCATTTCGATTCACCTCTAGGTAATCCTTCTAATTATAGATGTACATGGTACAACTTCGCTCACTAGGTCGGTATTATTATTCCCAAGTTAGAACTGGGAAAACCAAAGATCCAGGAGGTTAAGTATCTGGATAGAGGTTAACTGGAAGGGCTGAAATTCTCATCTGAATCCATCGACCTGCATTCCCTGGATACCAGATCTACCACACAGAAGACCACGCCACTGGGAGGAAATATCACCACAACGGTGTGTCACCTGTCTCCACATCTTCCCTCTTTATTCATCCGTAAGCTGCAAGGTGAACACATCTCTGGGCTTTGCTTTCCTCAACTTTACGTTGGGCATGCTGACATTGAACCTCAGTAACACTAAATGATGGGAAATGTGGTATACTTAGAATAGTACCTGGCACTTAGTAATCAGTAAGTCATGTCAAGGGCCAGAGAGCGAGTGCCTATCCAGGATCAGTGAGATATGTTTTGAAAGATTCTTCCAGCTTGGGAAGACTTGCATGAATGCACACATCTTTAGCCTCACTTGGGACTAATCGTATGCACTGAGAAGGTGGCTGGCCAGATGAAGGGTGCACTCGTTGACCACTCAGGCATTAACTGAGCTCAAGTGTCTTTTTTTTTTTTAATTTTTTTTTAATGTTTTATTTATTTCTAGGAGAGAGAGAGACAGCGTGAGCAGGGGAGGGTCAGAGAGAGAGGGAGTCACAGGTTGAAACAGGCTCCAGGCTCTGAGCTGGCAGTCAGCACAGAGCCCGACGCGGGGCTCGAACCCACAAACCGCGAGATCATGACCTAAGCGAAAGTCGGACGCTTAACCGACTGAGCCACCCAGGCGCCCCTAACTGAGCTCAAGTGTCTTAAATGCTGACCACCTCCGAGCAGAGTAGAGTAGAGAAGATGGCCGGAGGACAGCTTAATGTTTCAGTGTCTGCCATAGCTAGGACCCCCTAGCTAGCTTTCCTTTTTGTCAAGAAGATAGGACTCTTTCCATCCACTCTAGGGACATGGTAACAAGAATCCTGAATGGAAGTCATGGAGTCTAGACCTGAGGCTGTCTCATTCACTAGCTGGTGGGGCCGGGTGAGAGACGGCCCTAATTTCTTCATCTGCATAAATGAGGCCAGAAAACTCATACATCTGAGTTTTCTCATTGCCCTCAAAAGACATAGTTCTGCAGCTTTATTTCTTGGTGAAAATTAACCCTGGTTTGACTCAAGGTCAGATGCCAGCCGACCTCCACAAAAACAAGCAAATCCAAATCTTTGAAAGATACATGGCGATTTCGGCTGAAGTGAGCCGACTCTGAGCGGTCCACCCTCAAGCAGTAGGAGAAAGTCTTTTGCCAAATGGTTATCATAAGACACACTTGGGCCCTAACGAGGTGGTAAACTCACCTTCTTGCCTCATGCAGGACATGTTTTGAGTGTTTCCCCTCCACTGCTTCATTTCCACTGGACTTTGGCATATAATTTAATTTTTATGAAGTTTGGACTCTTTATTAGTGGAAGGGTGGGAACAGGGTGTGGGTTTGATGTCTACGCTAGAAGCCACTTTGCTGGTCTGTCCCAACCGACCTGAAATGATTCAGAATGCTGTCCCTCACTGGTCACCGTGTCCCGAGAGTTTATGATAGCCTCACGCAACACTCAACTCGGCAAGGGAACAGACGGCAGGGTGGTTCTGGTGAGGAATCTTTTTCCCACACAGCTGCAGAGTCTTCACTATAATGAAACATTTTAATACCGTTGAAGTTTAGTTGTTTGGACAGGTATGGAAATCAGCGATGCAAATAATAGCCAGTTCTCATTTTTCCTAGCGGTCGGAGTCTGTAAAGGCACCAAGGACACTGGCTTAGTAAATTCTGAACCATTGCTCCTACAGAAAATACAAGGCTAGGCTCCTGTGAGTCTTGGATCACAAAATTTGCATCAACCAATCAACATATGGCCCCGTTTTATGTACGCTCCTGCTTAAAGCCAGTCTATTTCATATATATAGTTGATTCACTAACACTGAATTCATGGCCAACAGCGCATGACCCATGCCTATGCGTGCATGTATTTTCTCCAAAAGGTACATCACATGTAGCCTTCTTGCACTTAGGAGCACAAAATAGCATTTCAGCACTACACTTGGAAGCCACTTTAAACAACAAAATCACCAATTTTTAAAAAACGCAAAAATGTAAAAACATATGGCACTAAACATACCAGGGGAAGGACGCTGGCTTGCCTAATGGAATTCCAGAACGAGAAAGTGGATGTGACGTGCTCACTTCAGACACGTCTTTTGCCGCTTTGTGGGCTTTTAAAAAACATCTTTTAACGTTTATTTTGAGACAGAGCATGAGCTGGGGAGGGGCAGAGAGAGAGGGGGAGACACAGAATTCAGAGCAGGCTCCAGAGCACAGAGCCCGACATGGGGCTTGAACCCACCAGCCATGTGATTATGACTCGAGCCAAAGCCAGACGCTTACCCGACTGAGCCACCCCCGGGCTCCTGTTCTTGCCACTTCGTGCATGCACGTGGCTAGGAAGGACCAGGGCAGCGATGAGCACTAATGAGTATAGATAAATTCACGAATATGGAATCCGCAAGTCATAAGGATAGATTGCAGTTTAAAATGGAAGGGATGCATAGGGCACCTGGGTGGCTCAGTCGGTTGAACGTCTGACTTCAACTCAGGTCATGATCTCACAGTTTGTGAGTTCGAGCCCCGCATTGGGCTCTGTGCTGACAGCTCAGAGCCTGGAGCTGCTTCGGATTCTGTATCTCCCTCTCTCTCTGCCCCTCCCCCACTAGTGCTCTGTCTCTCTCTGTCTCTCAAAACTAATAAGTGTTTTAAAAATAAATAATTAATTTAAAAAATTTTAAATGGAAGGGGTGCAAATGAGGAGGCAGAATAATTATACAGGTGAAGAGCCAGGTTTTAGAGTCAGATCACATATGTTTAAATTCTGTCTCCACCACAGACTCCTGTACGGGCAAATTCTCCTTTATATCTTACCCTTGCTATCTGTGACATCAGACTAATAAAAGCACATACTACAAATGAGTTAAAACATATTCAAGTTCATAAAATATATGCAAGAACAGTGTCTAACATGTAATAACTGCTTGGTAAACGTTCGCTAATATTTCTCACCCTTTACCCCCCTGCCTCACCTTCTTTGGGGGAAGTGGCAAAAGTAGATTTCTTCCACACTGAGAGGACCCCTTTCTGGGCTTGCATCCTCAAAAAGGTAGAAGCAATGTCTCCAGTTTTCCGTCTGATGAGAAAAAATGGAATGAAACACTGAAAACACTGGTAGTACGCATTAGGATAATTAATCCACATACTTGGGAGTTCTAGACGTTTCTGAGAATACTGCCCTTTCACTTTTGCAATAACTTATTTCCACTGTATTTTAACATATAATTTTCTTGTTACAAAGCTTAATATTCTTCCCACTGGAAGACTAGGAAATCAGAATGAGGCTAATGTTTACACAGTCTGTGGCAACGCCCGTGTGACCCAGAGCCAGAAGGTATGAGTCACTGTGTCATACACGGCTGCGTAATCTCTAGATAAATCCTAAATAACGCACCTGCCTTACAGACTGGATCATATAGCTGAAGAATTGCCATCAAGTGACGGCTTAGCCACATCACAATTCCATTTTCTTAGACAGTGATAAGTCTTTCTCAGGTTGAATTTGCAAACGAAAGTATCTGCGGAAACAAATCTGTAACTATGTGCGGTGGATGGGGGCTGGAGTTAATAAAACTGTGATTCATCCCCAGGGGGAATAAATTATAACTCTGAAATGTATGGCAAGGCAACAGTTGAGAAAGAGGAAATAAGAAAAATACAAATAACATCATTCATAGCAATTTCAGGTATTAATGCCTAAAAAGTCATCATGTTAATTTTAAGTGGACCTAAGTCTAGAAAACAGGATTATTGAAAGCATCAGAATAATGAAGGTGATGATCATCGTCCTTCTTAACATCCGAGCGGTCCCTCAGGAAGGAAAAGGTCAACCCAGAGGGAAGAATAGCACAAGGATTACGGTAGTTATTACGGTAGTAAGCAGCTTCAGCCGGGGAATGTGGAAGGGCCATTAGCAACCAGAATCTGCATTTTCATTGCTTGATATCATCAGAACATCTAGGAAATGATAGCACAGAGAGAGCAAATAAGGGAACCTGCCACATCAGTGCTGGTTTATTGGGGTGCTCCCTGGGATCCCTGCCGGGAGGGGTTCTGCAATAGATCTCAGTGGGTGACGCTGCCGAAACAAATCGTCCGCAAATATTACTCTATCCGGGCACCGGGATGGGTGCCTTTGATGCACTGGTTCGCGGAGTCCTCACAATGAGCACTATTAATATTGCCATTTTACTGGGGAAGAAAACTTGCACAAGATGTCATCGACTAATGAGTGTCCTTGCGTATGGTCAAGGTGTTTCATTGGTCAGAATTCTCCAGCTGCGAATACAGCAGTGCCTGGTTATAGCACTTAGTCGCCATGAAACTGTGGGCATTTTTTAAACCTATATTGAAAATACTACGTTAAGGGGCGCCTGGGTGGCTTAGTCGGTTAAGCGTCCGACTTTCGCTTAGGTCTTGATCTCGCGGTTCGTGGGTTCGGGCCCCGCGTCGGGCTCTGTGCTGACTGCCGGCTCAGAGCCTGGAGCCTGTTTCAGTCTGTGACTCCCTCTCTCTCTGACCCTCCCCTCCTCACGCTGTCTCTCTCTCTCCTAGAAATAAATAAAAACATTTTTTAAAAAATGTTCTTTAAAAAAAGAAAAGAAAAGAAAATACTATGTTAAACATATTTTAACTTACGTTAAGATCATCCGTGGTTCGCTCAGTTGAGTGTCTGACTCTTGATTTCGGCTCAGGGCATGATCCCAGGATCGTGGGATTAAGCCCCACTTCAGGCTCCACACTAAATGAGATTCTCTCTTAAGATTCTCTCTCTCTCTCTGTCTCCTCCTCTCTCCCCCTTTTCCTCTCCTCCACTCACACTCTCTCGCTCCCTCTCTAAAATAAAAATAAACTAAAAGATAATCCATAGTTCCATTTCTTACTCCATATGATAAAGGTAAAAAGAGCTCCATATTACAGGGCTGTTAAGGCTGGACAGTTCATGGGAAGTGTTTAGCGCCATGCCCACAGACAATACGTGCTCAGTAAACGTTAGTTATTGTTATTGCTATTATAGATCTCCCAAGGAACATTGTAGGTGGTGACCCCAATGCTACATTCTTAGCCACACCCAAGGAGTTAGTATCCAAAGTCCCTTGATGGGAATATAACATAACATCATCCAAAATGGATGGAGTTGATTCTTATTTGATAAACCCTGATCAGACTAAATAAAGTTGCCCTTCAGGGAATCTCTCTTATTTTTTAAATCATCAAATTGTACCAAATAGCACCTTTCCCAAATACTCTAGAAATGGCATATATATGATAATTTTATTATAGTATATTTAATATATATAATATATTATATTATATTATCATCTATTTAATTTATATAACATATAATTTACATTTAACATATATAATAATATTTAAAGGTGTAAACAAATATTTACATATGTAAATAACATTTAATTATATAATATATATAATAATATACCATATTATTATATTATATATATGTTTTAATGTGTTTCTTTGCAGAAATGATCACATTACACAGTAGAAAATAGAAAAAGCACATGAACGAAAAGAAATCTAAAACACATCCACAGCATCCCCCTCTGAGATACCGCGATCAACATGTTTGCGTGCATCTTTCCAGACTTTTTCTCTACCTAGAGATGCATCTATTCTTCACAGAAACATGACCAGATGGTTTTTTAGCTTACACTATTTCACCTGGTATGTTCCAACTTTTCAGGCGAATTGCTCGTTCTCGCCATTTTGGGGGCCCCGGCGGCTTACCAGCTGCTCTCCTAAGCATTCGTCAAATCTTTTCTGGTCCAGTGAGATTGGCATCATTATAACTACTTTACAAATGGAAAGACTAATGCTTTATGAAGTTCAAGTAAACTTGCCAAAGTCCACAGAACTTAGCAAGCATCTGGCCAGTCCCCATCACAGGCATCGAGACCTGTTCTCGAAACCAAGTCTTCCTCCAGCACCCCGTCTGCATGGCTATGTGTGTCTGCTGGCAGTGAACCCAGCCCCCATAAGTGTGCACTTAGAATATTGTCAGTTTTTTCACTGTTATGGACACTATGGCACCAAATATCCTTATATATTCTTTGCTTGGATACTTTTCTTAGGGAAAAAAAATCCTACCCCTCCCTAAGGAGAGAGGAAAAGAGGAGAGAAGACTCAAGGTCACCTAGATATGCATCTAGGTGCCTACATTCCCCATGGCCTTGTAAAAGGAGACAACTTAACCAGACTGCATGTTTACGTGTGTTACCATATATGGGAGACAAAGAAATAGAAAATGCATTAAAAAACTATGCCATGTGATGTCAGCCGCTCAGTTCTTTGGGTACGAATCCAACTGAGTGGTGCCGGCATGAATAAAGTAGCTTCCTGGAAAGAAAAGCCTCAGTGTCACGACTCTCTGTGTGAGAATCCTGCAACACTACAACTAGAATTGCCAGATTAAAAGACTTGCAATTTTTTCTTTTTAAGAGGGAGAGGGAGAGAGAGAGAATCCTAAGCAGGCTCCACACTCAGCATGGAGCCCAACACGGGGCTTGATCCCACAACCCCAGGATCATGACCTGAGCTGAAATCAAGAGTCAGATACTCAACCCACTGAGCCACCCAGGTACCCTAAAAGACTTGCAAATTTTTTTTTTTACAAATTATTTATTGTCAAGTTGGTTTCCATATAACACCCAGTGCTCATCCCCACAAGGACTTGCAAATTTTAAAGTTCTTGATAAATTGTGCTAGATTGGCCTCTAAAAATAGTGTACTATTTGAAACAATAAACCCCACAAACAATAAGTGGAAGTGTTCATTTCTCTCTCACACATTATATATATTCCTTTAATCAATAAGTACTGGGGTGCCTGGGTGGCTCAGCTGGTTAAGCGTCTGGCTCTTGATTTCAGCTCAGGTCATGATCTCACAGTTTGTGAGTTCAAGCCCCACATCGGGCTCTGCGCTGACAATGCAGAGCCTGCTTGGGATACTCTCTCTCTCCTCCATTCCTCTGCTCATGCTCTCTCTCTCTCTCTCTCAAAATAAATAAATAAACCTAGAACTAAAATTTAAAACCAAAAACAAAAAAATTCTTATTAAGCATCTACGAAATGCAAGGCTCTCCCTAAGTGTAGCATATTTATAGTCACTGGATTTTTATTATTATAATAGATGGAAGAGGGTATGTTCGTTTGGTATGTCACAATAATCCAGGAGAAAGGCAGACAAAGAAATTCTGCAGAAGAGGAAACAGACCCCCTGAGTTTCAGGAGTCCGTGCAAAGCCGTGCAGCTGGTGAGGGACAGAGCTAGGATCAGAGCCAAGGCCATGAGGCTCCGAAAGCCAAGCTCTTGCTTTTTTGCCTTTCTGCCCACCCCAAAACACCCAAGATCATCTGAGGGTTTTGTGCAATTTCCTGTCCCTTTCCCCACAAGCTGCATATTTTGAGCCAAGGCCATTAAACAGAAACGAGCAGAAGCGCTGACTAGAGAGAAAGTTGCAAATGGAGTGAGAGTTCCCGAGCTTCTAGGCTGACCTGCCTGTTGTGGGTAAGTTGCTTCTGCCTGAAGAAACCCAACAGCAGATTCGTATCAATGAGATGGAAATACAGTCCAACTGCAAATAATATTAAAACTGGAAGGGACGCTGGAAATCCTTTATTTTAGCAATGTCAAAGTGGCGGCCCCGAGGGAATGGCTGCCTTGGCCAATGTCAGGCTGTTGGCTGTTAGCAGCTTGGGGATTAGAATCCAGGGCTTCGTAACCAGCAGGTCTGCTTTCTTTGCAAAAGGTCACCACTGGAGGAAATTGAGTAAAGATATCACTTCTCGCAACTGCATAGGAGTCTACAATTTTCTCGGAATTAAAAATTTAACTTGTCTTAAAAATCTAAATATAAACTCACCGTAAGACCCAGCCCTTCCATTTCTAGGTGTTTGTCCTGGAGTGATTGAAGATTCATCCACATAAAATATTGTACCTAAAGTGTTATAACAGCTTTATTTCTAAAAGCCCCAAATTGAAAACAACCCAAATGTCTATTAACAAGGGACTGGGTTAACAAATTATAGCCTAGCAATACAATTTAGCAATAAAAGGGGACAAACTATTGTCACACGCAACAGCAAGAGTGAATCTGAAAATCATTACGCCAGACCCACAAAAAAAGACTACAGACTGTACTGTATGGTTCCCTTTGTAAAAAATTCTAGATAATGCAAACAAATCTACAGGGACCCAAAAACAAAAAAACAAAAACAAAAACAAACAAACAAAAAACAGGGGACAGACAAGGTCTGGGAGGAGTGAGAAGATAGGAGACAAAAAACGGACAAGAAATTTCAGTAGTTGACAAATACATTCACATTCATTATCTTGATTGTAGTGATCATGTCATGGATATATATGTATATATAAGTTTGTTTATGTAAAAAGTGTTCATTCTACATCAATTATACCTCTAAACACTGGTAAACAATAACGGTATCACTTGCCTTGAAGTCTGACCCGCCAATCCACTTCACATTTACCCTATTCTTTCTATCTCCTGTCCTAATTCTTGGGGATTCTATATTTTTACAGCCGTTTGCACTTCTTTATTTGCTGCACGAATTTTCTTTATATGCCTGTATCTTCCTGTCAGCTTCTCTTTCTTAGAAATTTGGACCCAAAACATCCACAATAAATAATAGTAAGATCATTCCAGCAAACTCAGGGTAGGGAGGGTAGAAGCTACTATCATCGTTAAGGAGGATCTCAAGTTCAGAGCAATTTGATGATCTGCAGAAGAGGCTGGCCCAGTGCTATTTCTACCGCATCTCATGTCATCCACCCTCTTACTCAGTGTTAAGAACAGGGGAGAATGTTTTCCCTTTGTCCCCATACTTCAGCCTTAGCCTGAGGTTAAGGAGTGACTGAAACCTCTAGCCTAGAACTAGATTATTCCCGAGGGAGTAAAGGTTGTCCATCTGATCAGTGAGTGTCTGAGATAGTCATGGCATCAGGTTAAACAAGGGAGGAGGCTCACTTCATAAAAGGTAGGGGGTATCCACGCACAGACTCTCAGAATCCCCAGGCCTCTGCATCCCAGGCTGGCTGAGTCAGTCCAGTCTTATCTGCTCTGCAATCACTACTCTAGATTCCAGAGGGCAAGAGTCAATGAGGACTCCTGGCCAAGGCTATATTCACCCATTCAATTGTACCGGGGAGCTCTCCCTTGGGAGTGGGGCAGGGGGAGTGTCTGGTATGTTCTTGTGTGTTTCCTTCCATCTCTGAGGGGAAAGGGATATGTACCAGAACTCAAGCACCAAAACCAGTTGGCCAAGCCTTAACCGCACATCACCATCACACTACCACAACCCTCATCCTTCTAGATCTCAAATCTCGACACTGTACCGCTCATGCATTTCTCTCCTTACAGGAGAAGTGTGTAGAATTTTAAGTAATGTCTACTTTATAATACAAATAGACTCCCGAGGGTGCCTCAAATGGGGTTTGTATGTCAAAAACTACCAACTGATTGCAGTAACATCCATTTTCCCTTCCCTCCTTTGTAATGGAGTCCCAGGTTTCAGTGGGGAATGTTGCTGACTGTTCCCCCAGAAAAGACCATTTCCAGCCAACTTTACGGCTAAGTATGGCCAGGAGACTAAGTTCTAGCCACCAAGACTTGAGCAGGAATGCTGTCCTGGCAAGAAGGCTGCTAGAAGAGCTGCCTGAGAGGAAAGGGGCTTGTCTTTCCTCCTCACTGTTGCCTGGAAGGCAGGTGTTCTGATATTCATCAAAGTCTAGACAGTGAGGAAGCCACAGCCCATGATGGAGGAGCAGAAGACAAAAGTCTGGGCTCCTGATGTGGGTGAGCCATCATACCAGCCCAGGATTGCCCATTTCTGGACATTTTTTTCTGTGCAAGAGCAATAAATGTCTATCTTATGTAAGCCACTATTATTTTCAGGGATTCTGTCATATTCTTCTGTTCCTGATCTTAAGTCACGCAGCTGGTCTTCTCTCTCTGTTCCCATAGCAGTTAGGGGGGGGAGGGAGGCTTATTGCATTTTGTTGGAATTGTCTTTCTATATTCACGTTTCTCCATGGGACTGAATTTCAGTAGTCTCCAGAGGTCGTCCCCTCCTGCTGGCACACAGGAAGTACCTGTGGAATATCTTTAAATATTTGAAAACACGGATTTCCAAGGGAAAATTCAACAAGTGTCTGCAGTAAGTCAGAATGCCTTGTAATATTTGCCCCTGGGGTAACTCTTTCTCCTCTACAGATGACCCATGATGTCTGGCCCCAGGGCTTCCCTGGCTGGCAAACCAAATTAGCCAGGGGCCAGAAATATGGGTGTAAAAAAGCCATTGTTGGCCTTCCTCCCCCTCACCCGGGATCTTCCCCCTCGCTGGCGGATGACAAACTGAAGCTTTGTTCAGGAAAAGCGCAGTGTTACATTTCCGACCTCAGACCCCAAAACTCCAGGAATGCGGGGGAAAAAAACCCTCATTTCGCCACTACTCCTTGCACACCCAAGCCAACATTTATTGAAAGCATTCAAACACTACTGTTTTAGTGTATTTTTCTCTCTCGCAGATTTCTAGCCAGTCATGGAACCTTCCCTCTACTCTTCTCCAGCGGCACAGCCAACCTCTCCACCTCTTGATTTACTCCTCTCCTGTTTTTCTCTACATGAATTAGCTTTAGAGATTTGTGGGGCACCCAATAAAGGCTAAGCATTATGCAAGGTGCTGGCGTGGTGAAGATACGAGTTTGATTACAGGTTGGGTTTCTCCACTGGGTGCAAACAAATTAAACAGTTTGGCCATCGTTCTGGGGAAGATATGTGCCAGACACAAGCCAGACACACCTTGAGGAAGGACCACCTATGTTTCTCCAGGATAGTTGGGCAGACCCTTGAAAGACAGGCAGTACTTCAGTAGGAGAATAGGGGAGAGGGCAAGTATTTTGTGCAAATATGAATCAAGTGAGAAATATCCTAGAAAGCCTGGGATGAATGAGGCAGATGGTGGCATGGCAGGTGGTCAGACACAAGGCTGAACTGATGGTCAAGGGCCAGGCCAAGCAGGACCCAGAAAGCATTGTCTCCCAGCTGGACCATCGCATGGAGGCACTGGAGAGAAATGGGAGGGATTCGTGCACTGGAGTCACCCTTTAATAGTCCTACTTTCAACGGATCTGTCCAGCAGGGATGCGGAAGACCCACAGGGGTGTGGCCGAGTAGACCGCCACTGCAACTCTTCAAATGAGAGGGGTGAGTGAGGAGGGATTAGAGAAAAGCAGATTTGAAAGATGTTAAGATCTTAGAGACAATAGGACTTGGCGCCCACTAAACGTGGGGGGATAGTTCTGACTGCGACAGACTGCAAAGCTGATCAATTTGAGATGGAAAACAGCCCATTATTTCCCCCTCTCTTTGATATTAACTCATCCAGGAGGATTATGGGTAGAGGGAGGGTTCTCCCCAGGCACAGGCACCACTCAACAGATCTCTCACTCATATTGCTCTCTACCGGCCTTGACTTCTATCTTTGTTGCCCTTCCCATCCTAATCCCTCATTCCAAATAGCTCTCATTTTCAGAGAACACACAGTAGACGATGTGCTGGGTCCATCACATGAGCATCTCTGAAGCAGAGGAACTGGGCCTTTACTTCTCTATTATCTGATGGCCCGAGACACAATGGCCAGCACTCTTTGAATACAGGATGGGGTCATATCTGGCTTGAACACCAGCCCAGGAGAAGAAGGCATGAAAAATGTATCACGTCAGTAAGCTAGAGGAGGACCAGCAGCTAGCTAGCCTACTACTGTTGGCCAGAGACGAGCTGGGGGTGGGAGACACGTGCCATGTGGGCAACCATGGGCCTTGGGGATTGTAGATTGGGGGATGGGCAATGAAGAGAGTTACCTGAGCCTGCACTTGGTCCACCAGACCATTCTCTTCACAGTCTCCTCTCACACACCCCACGGGTGGGAGGAAATAGTTATACTGCTTAGAGAAAGAAAGATAATGTGGAGACAAGTTGAGTCCCTCTTAGGCTCTTAGGCAGCAAAAATGGAAAGGATACATTTGCATACTGACGCAACTGGGCATTCACATCTTGCTTCATGAAGCTACGGCAAAATGTCCAGGCATGGGTTTTAGGCTTCTTTCAACCTCTTCTATCCACCCATTTCTGGAAAGTTCCAGTCAAAGCATAGCAACCGTGAAGGAGCCTGATCAGGAATCCGCGGGGCCCTCCAAATTCAGCAGACTGGTCTGATTACCCAGAGTCAAGCCGAATTAGAGTGTATGGAGCCACTGTGGGTAAATCATTGTCAGGACTCCAAGAAAACAGTCAAAGCAACTGCAGCCAAGGATGTCTCTTGGCCGTGTCCTTGAGTTGCTAGGAGTGGCTTAACTCTGCGACTCCAGTTGCTGACTCAGTCTTTTGATTCCCCTGGGGCACTCCCTTGGATTTAGGACTGGGCACCATGCTCTTTACCCAGATGCCCCCACAGTAGTGTTCACAGCAACCTGGAGAACTGGGGCTGGAATTGACCTCATCATGACGTGGTCAGGCCCTTCATTTTATAGAGGAGAAATCTGTAGCCCAGAGAAGTGATGTGACTTATTCTGTGAGCTAAGAACTATGCCCTGGCCAAGGAATGCTGCCATCAAAGATGGACATCCAAACAGTCTAGAGATAGGGCGTCTGTGCTTCTCCATCCTGTACCGTGGAGGAGGCAGGCAAGGGATGCACCTTATAAATGCGAGTGCACCAAGCCCGACCCCATTGTAGTCTGTGGAACAACATAGCCCGCAGCCTAGGCCAGGCAGTCTCTAAGACGAATTCCCATTGCTCTGAGTTCATGTTCACTAAATACTCTTTTCCGATAGATCCCAAACGACCTTGACATTAGAACAGAAGGTCCTTGGGAGAAAATCCAAACACCCAGAGGTAGATCTCCCATTATAAGTCAGATTTGTTGGCACATCAGACTCTTGTGAGTTGGGTGAACATCAATTTCCCCGGGGCGAGATGACCCCTGTTCTCATCCTCCTACAAAGGTGACCCCACAGGCTCTGCCCGGAGGAGCCAATCATATCTCCTTACTCTGCTACTTCTTGACAAGCAGCAGATAACTTCCCTCCCCTAATGAACTGTCAGTGGTTGTGGTTAGTGCTGTCTCAAACTTTTTGAAGTAGTGAGTAAGTGTCTATGCCTCTGGGACACCCAATACAAACGTTGATCATACATAAGGCATCTGACAATAGCGTCCTATTGTTCATACAGTAGGTAATTGGTCTTCGGATGCCACCAATGCCCCCTTCTGTGCCCCCACCTTCTCCCATGTGACATCCCCTTCACCTCTTCTTCCTGTGCTCTAGCTTCCATATGCTTTCTTAGTCTCCCTTCCCAAATAAAACTCCTCTCCGAGAGAATTTTCTGGAGAACATTCGGCAGGAAAACAGTATCTGAGGATTTTAGCTCTCCTCTCCATTCCTTCTGCCCCCACTGTTTCTCCTGCTCAGATATTACAGTAGCCCTGAAGCTGGCTTCACTGCCTTCCCTCTGATTCATTTTCTTCAAGCTCTGTTCCTATCAGGACACCTCCTCACCCAAAAATATTCAGCGGCTCCCCATTGCACAAAGAATGAAGTCCAGACTCCTTCATCCGTTGTTTGAAGCCTTTCATTACCCGGACCCAGTGATTTTCTTCTGATCATACCTCTTCTTCTTCTCCTTCACTGGCTTTAACTGCCCAGCAGACCCTTACGGCTCTTTGCATTTTCCATGCACACCCTCATATTAGCTTCTTGCCATCAGTCTGCCTGGAATAGTCTTTCCCTGAACCCCAGTTCCATGTATTTAAATCCTGCCCATCTGTATCGGTTAGGATTGTTGCTGAGAACAACAGACTCCAGGGACGCCTGGGTGGCTCAGTTGGTTAAGTGTCCCACTTCTGCTCAGGTCATGATCTCAAGGTTCGTGTGTTCGAACCCCATATCGGGCTCTGTGCTGACAGCTTAGAGCCTGGAGCCTGCTTCGGATTCTGTGTCTCCCTCTCTCTCTGCCCCTCCCCTGCTCATACCCTGTCTCTCTCTGTCTCTCACAAATGAATAAAAACATCAAAAAAATTTTTAAAAGAATAACAGACACCAAAATTAACAGGCGTAAACAAGGTCAGATTTTATTTCTCTTCATATAGAAGTTTGGAGACCCAGACTCCTTCCTGTTCATTGCTCCATCATCCAAATGGCCCAAGGTAGAACCAAGATCTCCGTTCATTATGTCCATATCCCAAGAATCAGGGTGCAGGAAGGGACAAAGAAAGAGAAGGTCAAATATACATAGCAGCTGTCTTCCAGGGACTATTCCTGGAAACTACCACCTAACACTTCACTAACATCTGTTTGAACTCAATCATGTGGCCACATCTAGCCACAGAGGCATCTGGGAAATGTCTTTACTTGTGAGTGGCCTTTTTCTCAATTAAAGATTGGGAGTTATTGGGGCGCCTGGGTGGCTTAGTCGGTTGAGCGTCCGACTTTCGCTTAGGTCATGATCTCGCGGTTCGTGGGTTCGAGCCCCGCGTTGGGCTCTGTGCTGACTGCCAGCTCAGAGCCTGGAGCCTGTTTCAGTCTGTGGCTCCCTCTCTCTCTGACCCTCCCCTGCTCACGCTGTCTCTCTCTCTCTCTAGAAATAAATAAAAACCTTAAAAATAATTTAAAAAAAAAAATTGGGAGTTATTGTTGAAAGTAGAGAGCGCTGATATGGGAGGACAGATATCAGTGTCAGCAATTCCATTGTTCAGGGCCACCTTGGCTGCCCAAACTTTGCCCCCACCCATTCCCACCCATGTTTTGTCTGCAAGCCGTCTTTCCACTCCCTGAATGTCTGCAGTAGTTTATCTGACCCTCCTTCCTAGCACATAGTACTACTCACCCTTTAATGGCCACTTATGATATTATTTTATCCCCTGCTGAACACTGGCCACCCATTAGGAAATATTCCGTGTTGAATTCATTTCAATTTCTCCCGTCCTCACTATCAGCGAGTAGAGATGGGGGTAACGTTCACCACAATAATCCACAGTTCCCTGGCTCTCGGCCAACCTCGTCATTCTAACCCACTGCCTATGAGCATTCTTAGTAGTAACACAGCTCCAGTTTTACTTTCAGATCCTCTCTTTTCTTGGACCCAGACATATGTCTACATATCGTCCTGGGGGTGGGTCTGAGTGACACCCACCCAGAATCACCCTTTCCTCACCATGAGTGCAAAGAGCTTTATCAAACATGGCTCCCCACGCCTTAGGATGGGCCCCCTCCCAGGATACCCTCAGCCTCTTGTGAAAATACACTCACCAGGGTCCAACACATCCCTCCTCCACAGACATGTCTGTCTGGATTCTATCTCAGGCTCGTAAGCTCTTACATCATCATAAGCTGTTACATAAATAATCACAGACTGCTATGTAAACAATGCCCAAATCCTCTAATTCTTCTGTGCAAACAGTGTTATAAACACTGGATGGGTGGATGATGACTGCCTCCAATTTGCCAACTCTCTGGATCATTTCATTAGGCTTACGTGCCAACTTGGTTTTGAAATGCAGATGGAGGCGACAGACTCTTAACTGAATGCACATCTCGTGGCAGTGGAGGAGACCAGTTACAGATACATAGAAACCTTGTCACATGAAGTAAAGTGAGGAGGGGTGCCCGTGACGTGCTGTCAGGGAAGTCTCTTCTGTCTCTAAACAGAAATGATTTCCAGAGCCTCTTGAGTTCCGCGGATGTTGGATGTTTCTTACACAGGATTCCTTAGCCTCGCAGCCACATGAGGGTAGGATCCCCACTTTACAGATGAGGAAACTGAGGCTCAAAGAACTGATTGCCCTGGGGCACATCAATAGATTTTTGCTTTGAACTCAGATCTATCTGGCTACAGAGATCTGGGTTTGTGTGACTGCATGACCTTTCAGATATTTGACGAACTCTCCTGCAGCACAGATAAGAACCTTCTGGAATGTGCTTAAGCAGGCTGAGCAGGAGCTGATGGGCAACAGTATAGAGAGGCCAGTGGGGCTTCGTGGCATAAGTGTGTCCCATGAGGGAAATGGTCTAGCTCTCTGAGCAGTCTAGGGCAGGCTCGAGAAGAAGTATCAGGAGGCTGCAGAGAGGGCTGTATCTGGTTGGGGGTTAGAACAACACAATCCCTAAGGCTCCACCTAAGGCTTCAACTCCAAGGCTGCAAGAAGGATGAGAAGAGCAGGAGAAAACAGGCTTTGCATGAAGAACGCAGGTGACAGATCATGCGTA
The DNA here is from genome assembly GCF_003009895.1 of Hyaena hyaena. Lineage (NCBI taxonomy): Eukaryota > Metazoa > Chordata > Mammalia > Carnivora > Hyaenidae > Hyaena > Hyaena hyaena. Next base: position 3,736,696 of record NW_024080659.1, on the reverse strand, counting down.
GTGTCCTAGAAGGAGTAGGTGGCTAACGCTGTGGACCCAGTTAATGCCACTGAATTGTACACTTAAAAAAATGACTAGGGGCGCCCGGGTGGCTCAGCTGGTTGAGCATCCAACTTCAGCTTGGGTCATGATATCGTGGTTCGTGGGTTCGAACCCCGTGTCGGACTCTGTGCTGACAGCTCAGAGCCTGGAGCCTGCTTCGGATTCTGTGTCTCCCTCTCTCTCTGCCCCTCCCCAACTCACATCCTGTCTCTCTCTCTCTCAAAAATAAATAAACATTAAGAAAAAAAATGACTAAAATGGTAAATTTTATGTTGTGTATATTTTGCACACATGCACACACACACACACACACACACACAAAGTGAGTAGAAGAAAAAAAAATGACAGATTATGTTTAGCTCAAACAACACACCCGAACACAGGAGATGTCCAATATTATCAGAAGGTAGGACATTTGGTTTCACCCTTTAAACTCCAGGCAAAAGAAGCGTCTTTGCTACAAGACTGAGCATGTGTTGGAATTTGAAGAGAAGGATGACCAAAAACATTAGTCAAGAACATTCTTTGCCCACCCACTGTGCTCTTGGAACCAGATCTGTGACGTCAGGCCGCTCTGAGTCCCTCTTCCCTTGTAAGTCAAAGATTGTTCCGTCAACCCACTGAGGGCTAGTCGTAATTATTAAAATCAACTGACTTCATGGGACATTTCCTATCTGCGAGGTGCCTGGTGCTCAGGGTGAGCATGAGGAAGGAGAGATTTGGGCCCTACAGGAAAGGTGGGAAAAAGTGGGTGGAGAGGCCCTGGGGAGTCAGGGGCTCCAGGAGTGATGACTAGTGGGCATGATTTCACCGCCCCCCCTGAATGGTATCTCTACGGAAACATTACATACAGTGCCCTGTGGGCGGCCAAAGATTGATAACAGATCAAGAAATCTCTTAAAAGAATATATTTTTTCCTCTCATATTTCTGGCTTGGAAACTGGGACTTTGTTCTCATAAATCCAGTATTCTCACCTGCCAAAAATGTTTGTCTTGATGATGAGCAACAGAGTCGTAGAGGAGCAAAGGAAGAGAAGCATTTGTCTTGGCCAAGGGAAGAGTTTGTGCTTTTTTTTTCCCACTTCCATCCCACCTCTGTCTTCCCCCCCTGCACCTTCCTAACCCTTGGTTACCATCAAAGGCTTTTTCCTGGACTCCCTATACTGGCTTCTCCAGACCTCAAGCTAGACATTCAGTTGCAGAAAAGTCTTCCTGAGATCCCGGTTTCCATCATTTCACGTTCTAGGTTACGACCCCCTCCTCCTGAAGGTGAGCCCCCCGCCTTGTGCATCACCACGTGCCTCAGAGCTCATGCCACCTCCTTTCTCCATCCTGTCCACTCTGTTACCAGCCCGCAGTAACTCCAGCCAAGCCCTTCTTCTTAACAACCGACCCTTCCCTGCCTCTGTGCTTTATTATGAGTCACCCTTCCCATCTGAAGCTGCCATCGTCCTCAGCAATTCAGGGTCACCACCTCCTGAAGGAGCCAGCTCACTGCCTTTAGGACGCTTTCCAAATTGGCCATTTGCATATTGGTTCACTGTGCCCGGCGTCCCCCAGTCCAGAGACCTTCTGTTTAACCATTTCCAGGAGGCAAAAAATTGTCTGGTTTTCCATCAGCATGTGGGCCAGGTAGTTCTGGGGCTGTGCAAAGTGGAGACGGAAAACTGTGAGGGTGGGGTGGGGCGGGAGGGAGTCTCTAACTTCTTCTTCGACAGTGTTTCAAAAGCTACTCTCTCTGACCTCCACTGAGCCTTCCTGAGTCACTGGAGGGTTCTGTGGTAGAAGCTGGACTGCCTCTCATCTTTCCTGGCTCAGGGTTAGTGATGAGCTTCCTACAGTTGCTAAATCAGTCACTATCTGTCCCTATACTATCATCCAACGTGGAGCTATGGCTGACTCTTCTCTCATTTTCTTTACCCTTTATAGTCATTCATTTTTCTTTTTTTCTTTAATTTTTTTATGTTTATTCATTTTTGAGAGACAGAGAGAGACAGAGTATGAGTTGGGGAGGGGCAGAGAGAGAGGGAGACACAGAATCAGAAGCAGGCTCTAGGCTCCGAGCTGTCAGCACATAGCCCGACATGGGGCTTGAACCCACGAACTTTGAGATCATGACCTGAGCTGAAGTCAGATGCTTAACTGACTGAGCCACTCAGGCGCCCCCATTTGCTTTTCTTTTCCAAGCCCTCTCCTGTGACGTTGATGGAGTTTCACGAACAGGTACACAAACTGCCTTCTTTCACCCGAAGTCTAGAGGGATTATTTACTCTTTGTCACTAGGTTCCTTCTGCCCTGAAAGTCTCTCCAGCTACGTTACAGACCTCTGGTCACTATAGTTGCCACTGTAGAATGTGCCTCTCTAGGCAGGCACAGAAATGGTTTTTAACCAGTGACCTGAGTTGCCTTTGTTGACTTCGGGAGGTGGAAATCCTTTACGTGTGAGCGGTCCCTTTGTCCTGGGGAACCCTGAGCTGTCCCGGTGCCCGAGGGACCCTGAGGCTTCCTCTACCATCTTATTCTGGGCAGTCATGCTAGCTGAAGCCCTGGGGAGGCCAGTCTTCTTTCATCGCTTGCTGGTAGGAAGCTATGACATCAACTGGGTTGTGTCCTCTGGCACGTCATGGGTTTCCCAATGGGTCTGAACGTCCCTGCCGGGAGACAGAGACAGAAAGTTCACGAGGCAAATGCAGCCTTCAGTCTTCATGTTCTCATCTCCCAGAGGGAAAACAGAAGATGCCCCAGGTTTACAGCAGACACACAATAAAAAGCACCCGGTGCCCCGGATCCTACTCTGACTGATAACACTCTTGGTACAGGAGCTATTTCTGAACAACAGAGGAGGTGCCAGTCTCCAGCCTGTTCCGGGTTCCCTCCTTCCCCCATACTCCCATCCCTCACAAGGTTCTGACCAGCCAGGCATCCCGGAGAGAGATAAAGAGGAGCCAACCCAGGTTGGCGGGTTATTTCTTCCTTCCTACCTGGAGACTTTGAGCCTTATTTCCAACAACCGGAACTGAACACCCTAACTTTAATGAGGCCCTAGGAGTTTGGGCCTCTGTTCAAGCAGAAAGAGGGTGCCTGTGGTCACACACAGGGAGACGCGACCTTTCCGCCAATGAATAAGTCCCTTCTCTGTGCAAACCCTGGGTTAGGTCCCTGGAGGTACAAAGACAGTGAGTAGATGTTGCTCTGTCCCGAGCGAGCTTAAAATTTGTGGAAGATGCAGCAAGGCACCTGGGTTCCTTCCTTGGGGTGAATGTTATGCCAGGCGTGATGAAGAGCCACCTGGGATCCTGGAGGAGGCATCAAGGACAGTTTCCGTGAAAGGTGGCATCTGATGTGAATGACAAGTTAGGTTCAAGCAGTCAAAGGAAGCAGGGAGGGGTTGAGCTGACCACAGAGCTCTCACAGCGTCCCATGTGGCCCACAGCTGGGTAGAGGACAGAGGGGCGGAGGGCTTACCCAGGATGAGACGTAAGCCAAAGCACAACCCAGAGCCACCCGAAAGCTCCAAGCTGGGGAGTGACTCACATTTGGGAAAGATGAGTCTGATGGCTGAGGACAAAAGAAATTGGGGTCGGGAGCAGAGGACACAGGAGGGGGTCTATGCAGTGGCAGGGAGCCCAGAGCCCAGCAGGTGGCTCACATGTGGTAGTGCGGGGGGGAGGTGGGGGGGACTCCTGCTGTCATCAGGAGGCGGAATCGCTGGGACTTGGAGATGGAGTCACTCGGGGGGTGAGGTTGAGGGAAGTGTCTGGGTGGTGGTCATGTTTCCGGTCTGGGCATCTGTGTGGTTACATCTACCAAGTTAGGGAAACCCGGGGGCACATCAACAGGATCTGCTGTCTCCTTCTTACTTAAAAAAAAAAAAAGCCACAATGAGAACTTAAGATGCCCCTTCCTGGAAATTCCACACCATGAACCTGAGGGAGGGATCAGGTCAAGCATAGCCAGGATGCTACCCAGCCCCTCATCTTAACCCTGGAATTGGACTTCACGTGCAAGAAGGAGCCAAGAAAACCCAGCTCCTTGGGCCAATGTCTGTAGAATTCCAAAGCCAGCCAGATGTGGTGACTTCAGGTGTCAGTCTTCAGCCCCCACCTTCTGCTCTGCATTTACATACGAGCATAACCCGAGCATCGTGCCCCCTGGGCTTCTGAGACATGACACATTCTGTCCCTCTCACCTGGAGCTCCGCCCCTGACCCTAGACCTCACCAAAGCCCCCCACCCCCACCTCCTCAGGCTTCCTGACAACTGTGCTTCTCTGTTTCATGACACAAAGGAAGCATTTGGGTGAGCAAAAAGATGGCGCCCATCTTCCTCATACACATGATGACCACTTGGTTACCTTGGCTTTAAGGTCTGAACTTGCCCAGAAGTAGGAGCATCCCCTTAAGAGTGGTGAGCAGGGTTTAGCACTGAGAAGGACACATGGCTGCATCGGACATGGTGTCTATCAACCTGGTGGAGCAACGGGCACTCACCTAAGTCACTGTGGCATGACGCTGACTGTGGTCTTTGCTGCTAGGGATTGAATTGTGTCCCACAAAATTCACACGTTGACATCCCAATCCCCCAGCAGTTAAGAATGTGGGAAGACACAGGGAGAAGACGGCCATCTACAAGGCAAGGAGAGAGCCTCAGAAAAACCAGCCCTTTCTGGGATGGCCCAGCCTCCAGAACTGGGAGACGATGAATTTCTGTTCTTCAAGCCCCCGACTCTGTGGTACTTTGTTAGGGCCACCTGTGCAGACTCACAGAGGTGCTATCATAGAGAAAAGCAGATGTGCGACCAGATTGCAAAGGAGAGAGAAATGGATGCCGGCAAGGAAGGAAGTCAGCCTAGGGGTTATTTGTGTGGGTTCCAGGATGGACTGGCTGGGTTCAGACACCCCATGGTCTGCCCATCTCTCGGGTGACAGTCCCCACCAGATATGGTCATGGAGAGGATGACGTACGATAAAGCAGGTGCATAGAGTAAACCCACAGTAAGCCCGCAGGAAAGGGTAGCCGTTGCTTTATTAATTATTGCATAGGAATCCCTCATCATGTAAGCCAAGAACACAAAGAGAGTGCACCACAGAGCAGCCAGCGAGCCAGGGACTGATCAGAGGAGAGCGGAGTCACCTAGGAGAGCCCTGGGGAGACAGGGCAGGGGAATGGGGGCAAGATCAAGGGCGCACTGGAATGCCCGGCTGGGCTTGGTTCCCAAGGAGAGAAGAACCGCTCAAGTTTCGCAAAGCAAGTGACAGGCACGGAAGGGATGCCGACCAGCTGGTGGAAAGGGGATCAGATGAGGGAAAGGGAAACGACGGGCAGACCAGATGCAGGCTCCCTGGGTGCAGAGGAGAGGCCCGTGAGTGACTGTGGCTCTTCTATTCATTCGTGGGTCTTAAATATTTATTTCAGCGTTTGCGTGCATAAACAATGCAAGAGCCCAGAGCAGACACTCCCTGCAGCTCCTAAGAGGTTTGTACGGAAGTGTTCCTGGAAGAGACAGTTAATGCCTTTGCTCCTTTGCCCTGAACTTGATTGCCGAGAAGCAGGGCCCTGCACTTGCGAGCTGGCTGCAAGTGGTATTTCGTGGGGCCCATCGCACCTCCCGGGTAGCTACGTGATGAAACTCAGGAGCTCAGGTTTCCAGAGAGGGAACAGTCCTCAGAGATTTGAGCCAGAGGCGTCCAATGAATAAATAAAAGGGTGCTCACTGTGCTCCGTCCATTCACCGATATTCTGCTCTTGAACCATTTATCAAAACGGCCAGAGCCCTGCCTTTCTGCAGGAATGGAGGCCGGCTGTGCCAAGCCTCTCTTCTTTCCGGCTTTCTCCTGTTATCTAGGTAGCAGAGAAGCTGCAAGTTGTAGGTAGCTTGGATATGATCTAGTCCAACGCTCCCGTTTTGCAGATGAGGACACTGAGTCCCAGAGAAGAGACTGGCTCGGTCCTCCACCGGTTTGTTGGTGCCCGTAGATGATACCGGGACTCGGACACCATGACTCTCAGTACAGGGCTTCCTATCATCCAGCGCAAACTGGAGAAATGTAATGCAAGCCTCAGACGTAGCTTCAGACTTCCAAGTAGCCACGTTTAAAAAGTTAAAAGAGGGGCGCCTGGGTGGCTTAGTCGGTTAAGCGTCCGACTTTCGCTTAGGTCATGATCTCGCGGTTCGTGGGTTCGAGCCCCGCGTTTCGGGCTCTGTGCTGACTGCCGGCTCAGAGCCTGGAGCCTGTTTCAGTCTGTGACTCCCTCTCTCTCTGACCCTCCCCTGTTCACGCTGTCTCTCTCTCTCTTCTAGAAATAAATAAAACATTAAAAAAAATTTTTTTTAAATAAAATAAAATAAAAAATAAATAAAAAGTTAAAAGAAACAGGTGGAAACAACCTTAATAATATTTTATCCAGTGTAAGGAAGATGTGGTATACATACACAGTGGAATATTACTCAGCCATCAAAAAAGTGAAATATTGCCATCTGCAACGACGTGGGTGGAGTGAGAGTGTATTACAGTAGATGAAGTTAAGTCCATCAGAGAAAGACAAATACTGTATGATTTCACTCACATGTGGGATTTAAGAAATACAACAGGTAAGGATATGAGAAGGGGGGAAGAGAAGAAAGGGAAACAAACCACAGGAGACTCAGTGATAGAGAACAAACTGAGGGTTGATGGAGGGAGGTGGGTGGGGGATGGGCTAGATATGGGATGGGCATTAAGGAGGGCACTTGGGATGAGCCCTGAGTGTCGTATGTAAGTGATGAATCACTGAATTCTACTCCTGAAGCCAATATTGCACTGTATGTTAACTAACTAAAATACAAATAAGAGAAAATAAAAGTAAAGAAAAATATTTTTACAAATAATAAAATAAAACAAAATTCATTACGAACAAAATATATCTTGTCCAGCGTATGCAATATTGACAGATTGCATATGGTCCTACACACCTCTCATTCCAGGATCTCAAAGCTCGCCGTGCGCCTGCTTGGGCTTGGCAGGAACGAGACGCAGGGAGTGGGGGGTCAGACTCTGAATAGTAGCCTTTCCAAGAAAAGCAGTCAGGAAACTAATTTGACAATAAACTATTTGTAAAAAAATAAATAAATAAATAAAATTTTAAAAAAATTTAAAAAAATAAAAAAAAAAAGAAAAGCAGTCAGTGTGCAAGCCCACTAAGCCATACATTTTGCAGAAAGCCTGCATTTCTCTCCGGAGCACTGAGCATATAGACAAACATCCCCATAATGAAAGCGTGGGCTGTGGCAGACATTGTCCCAGCCTACAGCACACAGAGAACTTTTTATCCGGCCACCCATTTCCAGGGCGCTTTTCGCTGACAAAGGACGCCTGGGGGCGGCTGGTATTCCAGCTATCTCCTGAGGTGGCTGGAAGTGGGTGGCGGTGCCAGCTCCTGGAAAGAATGCTGTGACAAAAGTGCCTGCCTAGAGACAGAGGGTTGGCCCCTCACGCTGGAGCCCATGTGAGGTCAGCCCAGATGACTGGCGCGGCATTCCCTAGCCCCTCGGATGCACGGACTATGCCAACTGCTAGAGTTCTATCTGGATCTGCACCGAACGTCAGAGTTCCACTCGTTTCCCACAGCCTGGAAATCCATTTCGATTCCTTAAGAGCTGCTGCCGCCTGGCTTTACCTCCAGCTCGTCCAACGGTGTCGATGTCCAAAGGGCCCAAGTGCCTCTCTGCCCCTGTGGACAAGTTCCGACGCGGGGACCATTAAACAGGTGGACCAACCATTCCTGATGACAGATCCCAGACTCCCACGGGAATAAAACCCAAAGGGCAAGGCTGGTGTGTTCTCCACCAGCAGCTGGCCCAAGGCGTGGCTTACGTAAAGGCCATCAAGGCAGATGCTCATATTGATGGAATTAACAAACCCTTCGGACAACCGGTGATCTCACAGTTTGATTGTAGAGTCGCGTTGACCGACACACATACACGGTGATTGAGCCCCGGCAGTGTAGCTGGTCCAAACTGAGATGCGCTCTAAGTGCAAAATACACACCAGTGATCAAAGACTTGGTACGAAAAACGGGATGTAAAATCCCTCATCAGAAATGTTTACTTTGATCCCGTGTTGAAAGTATCCTATTTTACATATATTGGATTAGATATCTGTTATTAAAATTAATGTCAGGTGTTCTTTTCTAAATTTACAGTTACACATATGGCTCACATCGTATTCCTACTGGACAGCAATGGTCTGGTGGAGGCATTGCATCTGAAAGGCCTCTTCCCTGGGATTTAATTCCAATGACACTGGAGGGGATTTGACTAGCGGTGTGGTGACTGATGGCATAAGCTTGGGGGCTGGTGACCAGGACTAGGGATGTGAAATGGGACCACAGGCTACAAGCCCTGGGGCACCAGGGCCACTGCCGTGCCTCACCCCATTCATCACCCTGGAGGGCGTGGCTTAAACTTCAGGTTAAGAACCTTCACCTAGACCTAGGTCTCTCTGTTTCTCCCACTGTAGCATCTGCCAGGAACCTGCACCTGGACATCTCCTGATGAGAATCGAGTTATGTGATTGCCTCTCACCTTTTAGAAATGGAGCACAGGGGGCATCTGGGTGGCTCAGTCGGCTAAGCGTCCGACTTCGGCTCAGGTCATGATCTCATGGTTCGTGGGTTCGAGCCCCATGTCGGGCTCTGTGCTGACAGCCAGCTCAGAGCCTGGAGCCTGCTTCAGACTCTGTCTCCCTCTCTCTCTCTGACCCTCCCCTGCTCACGCTGTCTCTCTGTCTCTCAGAAATATATTAAAATATTTAAAATTTTTTAAAAAAAGAAATGGAGCACGAAATCTAACGCTGAACACCGGGGCCTTGTCAGCCCAAGGGACCCTTGTAATGACGTAATGACAGAGTTGATCTTTATCTTGATTTTGGTGGGTGGATGAGTGTATGAACCTATGCGAGTGGTAAAATTGCATAGATTTAAACGCACACACATCTGTATTATTTCTTATGAGCGCATGTGAATCTGTAACCATCTCTAGGTAAAAGTGTTAATTAAAAAAAAAAAATCGGGGCACCTGGGTGGCTCAATCAGTGAAGGATCTGACTTCAGCTCAGGTCATGATCTCACAGTTCGTGGGTTCGAGCCTTGAGTAGGGCTCTGCGCAGACACCTCAGAACCTGTTTCGGATTCTCTGTCTACCTCTCTCTCTCTCTGCCCCACCCCATTTACACTCGCTCTCTCTTTCTCTCTCTCTCAAAAATAAATAAATAAACATTCTTTTTAAATAAATAAAATAAATCAAGGCTGGGGCGCCTGGGTGGCTCAGTCGGTTAAGCAACCGACCCGATTTCAGCTCAGGTCATGATCTCGCAGTTCGTGACTTCGAGCCCCATATCAGGGGCTAAGGATTCTATCTCTCTGCCCCTCCCCTGCTACTCTCTCTCTAATCCTCTCTCCCAAAATAAGTAAAATAAACTTTAAAAATTTATAAAAGCAATCAAGGCCATGTTTGCACACCCATGTTCACAGTAGCCAACAGAAGCAACCCAAATGTCCGCAGACACAGGAATGGATGAACGAAATGTAGTATGTACATGCATACAATGAAATTTTAAAAAGGAAGGAGATTCTATCACATGCTCCCACATGGGTGAACCTTGATCGTGCTGACGGAAATAAGCCCATCCCCAAAGGGTGCCTAGAGTCCACGTGTACACGGTGCCTAGAGTCGCTGAAGTCGTAGATACAGAAAGTAGAAAGGTGTTGCGGGGGGCCGTGGGGTGGGAAGGAACAAGGGGTTAGTGTTGAATGGGGACAGATTTCAGCTGTGCAAGAGGAAAAGTGTTCTGTGGGGGTGGAGGTAATGACCATACAGTAGTGTGGGTGTGCTTAACGCCACTGAACTATACACTCAAAATCGGTTAAGGGGCGCCTGAGTGGGCTCAGTCGGTTGAGCATCTGACTTCGGCTCAGGTCATGATCTCTCGGTCCGTAAGTTCCAGCCCCGCATCGGGCTCTGTGCTGACAGCTCAGAGCCTGGAACCTGCTTTGGATTCTATGTCTCCCCCACTTCTCTGCCCACCCCCCCACTCATGCTCTGTCTCTCTCTGTCTCTCAATAATAAATAAACATTAAAAAAAAGAAAGAAGAAGAAGAATGGCAGACATCTTGGCCATCATTTTTAGCCATGGGGCATTTCTTAAGTCTCTGCTCTTGACCTCCACCATAATCGTCACCCAGACAGCAGTTTGGGTGGTTCTGCCTCTGACCTTGACAAAAACATGTGGCTATCTATAAGATTCTGTTCAGGCCACCTGGGTGGCTCAGTCGGTTGAGCATCTGACTTCAGCTCAGGTCATGATCTCTCGGTCCGTAAGTTCCAGCCCCGCGTCTGGCTCTGTGCTGACAGCTCAGAGCCTGGAGTCTGTTCCAGATTCTGTGCCTCCCTCTCTCTCTGACCCTCCCCTGCCCGCGCTGTCTCTTTCTCTCTCTCAGAAATAAATATATAAAACATTTAAAAAAAATTTTTTTAAAGATTCTGTCCCACTTATGATGTCTCCTCGGCCCCTGTTCCCTGAGCCTAGAGATTCAACTGTGTATGAAAACTAGTATTGTATTCCCTCTTGGTCATCTCAGTCATGGGAAATTTTTGTGTGGTGATGCATAAATCCCAGAAGTTTGGTTTAAAAAGGTCTCTAAAGTGTGGACGGTTCCTCAAGTTTGTCCAGATTTACTGAATATCTTGGGTCCATAAAACAGGCCTGAAGCTTCACTCGAACCAAGAGGCCCTTTGAGTTCATGGGCCCTTTGAGTGACTTTGGGCAGCTGACTGATGCAGGTAGGACTTTTAAACTCACCATCAAAACGAGTCTACAAGCATTAAAAAATTTTTTTTTATACAAAGAGGACGCCTGGGTGGCTCAGTTGAAGCGTCTGACTTCAGCTCAGGTCATGATCTCATGGTTCATGGGTTCGAGTCCCGCGTCGGGCTTTGCGCTGACAGCTCGGAGCCTGGAGTCGGCTTCAGATTCTGTGTCTCCCTCTCTCTCTCTCTCTCCCCCTCCCCACTCACATTCTCTCTCTGTCTCAAAAGTAAATAAACATTAAAAAAAAAAAAGACTTTCCGTCATGATCAGGCAGCCATTTAAGATGATGAGTGCAGATAAGTGTATTGATAAGGAAAAAATGGAAGAGCTTTTAAAATGGTACGTACTCAACGCCATTTTTATAAATACATAAACGGTGTGTGTTTAACCCCACTTTTGTAAGTAAATATTTAGAGATAGATAATAGGTAGATATTCGTGTGTATATTTCAATACAACAATTCCGAATGGACATATGCAAAACTGTTCGCTGCAATATCTAACAGCATTAACTTTCTTATCTTTTGGCTTCCTTTCCTATTTGTTTTGAGAGTAAACACATAGATATGTGCTTTCTAAAAAATACAAATGGGTTTTAAAAGAAACACTAGCAGGAGAGGAGGCGGTAAGTGGATGTGATGGCCATTTAAAGATGTTTCTGTATGTGTGTGTGTAGTTTGCGGGGTGTTCTGAGTTCTGGCTGAGATCATGGGCAATTCTGCAGAAACATCTTTTTTTTTTTTAATTTAGTGTTTATTCTGAGAGAGACAGAGAGAATGCACAGGGGAGGAGCAGAGGAGGGGGGAATCAGAAGGAGGTTCTGCAAGGTAAGCACAGAGCCTGACATGGGGCTTGAATTTAAGAAACCGTGAGATCATGACCTGAGTAGAAATCAAGAGTCGGATGCTTAACCAAGTGAGCCACTCAGGCACCCCACTGCAAAAACATTTTAGGCCTAGACGAAGAGAAAGGTCAGTGTCATATTTTTCCTGTGTGCCTGGGATTAAATTATATACGTATACCTATACATTATATTTAGTCCTCAAAGAGCCTTGACAAACATTAACATTGCCAATGCCTCATCTATTACTGATCTTTTACTGCATAAATCTTATCCCTTGCACTAACCGGCCTTGATAACATGAACTCTATTACCAAACCCACTCACCAGCTTAAATCCCGGCATGTTATTTATATTTGCCATATTAAAAATAGCTGGTTATTCTATTCCCTGGTCAGGATAAACTTTAGATTCAAAACTGGTCTTTTCTTTTTTAACATTTATTCATTTCTGAGAGACAGAGCACGAGTAGGGGAGGGGCAGAGAGAGCGAAAGACACAGAGTCTCAAGCAGTCTCCAGGCTCCGAGCTGTCAGCACAGAGCCCGGTGCGGAGTCGAACTCACGAACCTAGAGATCATGACTTGAGCCAAAGTCAGACACTTAACCAACTGAGCCCCCCAGATGCTCCCAAAATTGGTCTCAACTCTGCAGTCCCAGCGGCTGACCAATTTTTTCCGAAGTCACCTTTGCAGTTAGCCTGTTACCAATACTTTAAATAATATGCACAGTAAATGATATCTTTGCAATTCAAGGACATCTTTGCAGCCTCCTTGGAAAACAAGGAAGGAATCTCTCTGGTGCTGCCTTTGTTGTTCTCTTTGGGTTGAATCCCAGTGAAGACAGTAAGCAAAAAGCTACAGGAAGCTAAATTGATCTACATATGGAAGAGCCTAACTTCTACCAAAAAGGGAGGAAAGGCACGAATGGGGAAGGAAGTTGAAAGAAATGGCAGAGGAATGGGGTGCGAATGGGGAAGGTCTTGCAGAGGGGAAGGAGGGGGAAGCAGGGAAGATTCTGTGCAGCTGGGATTCTTCTAGAAAAAAAAAAAAGTCGGAGGAGAGACAAGGGGCTTGAACTTCAGGACGGGAGAGAGAAGCAGACAGGAGGGTGCAGGGCATGAATTACAGAAACGGGGACCTGACCTGTATGTTGCTTCTCCCGCCCTTCCCCCCAACAAGCTTTCAGTAAAGGGTTGTAATTCGTCCCCAAGGTTTGTGTCACTTGGGGATGGGGTTCTTGTCAGATGAGGAATCATTTTGTTTGCTGGACTGGGAATCCAATCAGCTGAGAAAGTCAAGAGGAGGCCCCTGGGAAGTATCTGGAATAGCCAAGCTCTGCCTTTGCTGAGTGGCAGGGGCAGCTGTGGTCGCCGGGCCCCCATGGTGCCACCACCCCCAGCATGAGCCACGGCGTCAGCATTTCCTTCATGCTGAAGAAAGGCTGCTGGACAAAGTACCACAGACTGAGGTCGGGGTGGGCTGGGGGGGGGGGGGGGGGGGGGGGGGGGAGCGGGTACCAACAACAGAGATTTTCTTTCTTAAGTTTTTTTAATGTTTTATTTATGTTTGAGAGAGAAGTGAGCCGGGGAGGGGCAGAGANGTGGTCGCCGGGCCCCCATGGTGCCACCACCCCCAGCATGAGCCACGGCGTCAGCATTTCCTTCATGCTGAAGAAAGGCTGCTGGACAAAGTACCAGGGGGGGGGGGGGGGGGGGGGGGGGGGGGGGGGCGGGGGGGGGAAGGGGAGCGGGTACCAACAACAGAGATTTTCTTTCTTAAGTTTTTTTAATGTTTTATTTATGTTTGAGAGAGAAGTGAGCCGGGGAGGGGCAGAGACAGAGACACACAGAATCCAAAGCAGGCTCCAGGCTGTGAGCCATTAGCACAGAGCCCCACGCGAGGCTCGAACCCATGACCCATGAGATCATAACCTGAGCTGAAGCTGGATGCTCAATCGACTGAGCCACCCAGATGCCCCAACAACAGAGGTTTTCTGTCTCACAGTCCTGGAGGCTCAAAGTCCAAGATCAAGGTGTTCTGGGGTTCCTCCCCACTGAAGGCCCTGAGGATAGGAGCTGCTCCTTGCCCCTCTCCTTGGCCTGTAGATGGCCCTATTTTTTGTTGCATGACATTCTTCCTTGGTGGGTGTCTCTCCATTTTATAAGGGCACCAGTCATACTGGATTAGGGCCCACCCTACTGGCCTGATTTTAACTTGATCACCTCTTTAATGACCTTGTTTCCAAATAAGGTCACACTATGAGGTGCCAGGGCTCAGGGCTTCCACATACAAATTTTGGGGGTGGGGGAAGAGCCACAATTCAACCTCTAACACCCGCTGACAAACCCTTTGACCCATCCCCTCAGCGTCCACCTTAGAGGTCACTGGGGGGAGGGGAGGGTCTCTTCTTCTTCTTCTTCGCACTTGCTCATCCCCAAGTCCAGGCCTTCCTGTCCTCCTGGGGTCTTGCAGTAATTCCTCCGAACTGTGGCTTGGTGACCACGCCCTTCCCCATTTTCAGCCAGGACATAGAGATCTCTTTTCCTATACTTCTGTTTTTCTGGAAAATTCGGTGGGGATTGAGAAGAAAGGAGAAACTTGCAGATGGGCTCAGAGCCTGTTGAGACCGAAGTTGCTTTGTGTTTTATGCCCACTGGTTAAAGCTTCATCCTGGGGGCGGGGCCTCCAGTGGGATGAACAGACAGCTCCCTGCTCCTGCCCATCCATTGCCCTGGGACAGATGAAGATCTTGGCCTCATATCTCAGGGGACCTCCTTGGGCCCTTGTGGGGATGGGTCTGCTCCTCAAAGCCTGGCATCTCCACCATAGATGCCAGGGAGGGGAGAGATGGTGAGCGGAGGTGCGTTCAGGCCAGGCAGAGTCACTTGGGTAAAGACTGGGGTGGGGAGGGATAAGTGGACAACTGAGGAAAATTAGGGGAGGGGCTGGATCACAGGGAGGGGCTTGCTGGTAACCGGGTGTAGCAAAAGATTTGCATGAAAACCCAAGTTTCTGGGGCGTCTGGGCAGCTCCATCGGTTAAGTGACTGACTTCGGCTCAAGTCATGGTCTCGTGGTTCTTGGGTTCGAGCCCTGCAGCGGGCTCTGCGCTGACAACTCAGAGCTTGGAGCCTGTTTTGGAATCTGTGTCTCCCTCTCTCTCTGCCCCTCCCCTGCTTGTGCTCTCTCTCTCAAAAATAAATAAACATTAAAAAACAACAACCCCAAATTTCTGGCATGGAGAATACAGCTCACAAGAATAAGAAGTTACATTTGAAAATGTCTTAAATCTCTCTTAAGAGGATTCATAGCCGTTGGCTTTCTTAAAACGAGTGGTTTTCCCAGTGGAAGTCCCAGGGTACAGGCTTCAGGTACAGGCTCCTGTGGCCTTCTCCAAGGGAAGGGAGACAGACAGACAGACTGACTCAAGAGCTCCTTCCTCACTCAGCCCCAGCCTCCTCTCTGGCTCCAAGCAGAGCCTCCACTCCGTCCCCTCTACCCCCTGTTTCACCTGCCTGATGCAGCAGGCTCCCTCTCCTTCCGCAAGATCTCATTTGGAGAAAGGTCTCCATGATTACAAAAAGTAAGCAAACATATATTGTGTTATATATAATAAATATACATATTATATTATCAAACACAGTGAAACCTTGGATTCTAAGTAACTTGTTCTGCGAGTGTTCCGCAAGACGAGCAAACATTTCTCTCTCTCTTTTTTTTAATGTTTATTTATTTTTGAGAGAGAGAGAGACAGGGAGACAGAGTGTGAGCAGGAGACGGACAGAAAGAGAGAGACATACAGATTTCAAAGCAGGCTCCAGGCTCTGAACTGTCAGCACAGAGCCCCATGTGGGGCTTGAACTTACGAACCTTGAGATCATGACCTGAGCCGAAGTTGGACGCTCAACCGACTAAGCCATCCAGACACCCCACAAGCAAACATTTCTAATAAATTTTAACTTGATAAATGAGCAATGACTTGTAATACAAGTAGCATATGTCGCCTAATGTCACATGATCACAACTGAGCCAATGATGCTTGAAATTCGGTTTGACATACAAGTGCTTTGGAATACGAGCATGTTTCTGGAACAAATTAGGCTTGCAGACCAAGGTTTTACTGATTTTATATATAATAAAGATATATATTAATTATATATGTTACTTTATATATACAAATATATATTATTTTACATATATATAAAAATATACATATATATGTACCAGTTATTTAGCTAATGAGTTCTCCATGTATATAAAATCATTCAATATATAAATATTCAGCTTACAGAGACACCTGGGTGGCTCAGTCGGCTCAGCATCCGACTTCAGCTCCAGTCACGATCTTGCAGTCTGTGAGTTCGAGACCCGTGTCAAGCTCAGTCCTGACAGCTCACGGCCTGGGGCCTGCTTCGGATTCTGTGTCCCCCTCTCTCTCTGCCCCTCCCCCGCTCATGCTCTGTCTCTCTCTCTCTCTGTCTCTCTCTCTCTCTCTCTTTCTCAAAAATGAATAAATGTTAAAAAAATTTTTTTCTAAATACTCAGCTTGTGATTCCATGTCAGGATCACATCTGCTATGTGAAGTTGACAGGGATGTGCCTACAATTTATTCCTAACGAGAAAGGTCAACTTCAATGTAATGGGGAGCCAACCAGAGAGGAACAGTGCATCCAGGAAAGGTGTCCAGCCATTAAAAACAAGAAATATTTGGAGGTGAATCAGCTTGCCTCGAATGCTCCTGATGGTGTTGTCAAATCAGCATTTCAAAATTAAGGCAGCTAGGAGGACCGGCCCTTCTTCCCCAAAGAGGCCATGAGAGCCAAAAGCCGGATGTTCCGTGGATCCGATTGTTTCCATGGGACACCACCTTCCAGGAAAGGAAGATCTGAATCTTCCCGGAAGCTGCGTGTTCCTTCCTGCTCCAAAGGCTGTGCTTACTAAGGAAGCCTGTCCAGTCGTGGGGGGCATTTTCCTGACAACGCCATTCTGGGGCTCAAAGTTCTTACATTTGGGTATAGGGTGCTATGTGCAGAGACATCAGATGCCTGCCTACTTTAATCTGCTCCCCAGCCTTTAGCGGGGCACCTCCTGCATGGGAAGCACTGTGCTAAGTGCTGGGGGTTCGAAGGGGAGAAGGGAGCCGTCCTTGCTCTCATGGGGTGGTGGGGGAAGCTGGGAGGAGGGAGCTTTACACACAGATGATCAAAAGTCTTGTGGAAAGTGCGAGCCACACGGCTCACTACTCTAGGCCAAGGAGCACCAGAAGCAGAGCTAGGTCTGGAAGTCCTGGGAATCGTCCTGGAGCAAGTTCACGTGCATTTCATTACAGGACTTGTTTTATGGCATCTTGGTCTATAAATACCTCCAGGCAACACAAATGCACTTCCACAGAAGGACCGGATTTCAGCATCGAAGCAAGTTCATGCTCATTAACCCCACACAGGTCTGATGCTAGATGCCCCTCTAGGTTACAGGCCTGGAATCATGTTTTTTGATTATTCTTCAAGAGAGCGTGCTCACTACTACCTGGGGAGGGGTCTGGACTTCCTGGGCGACCACGCTGAGGCCCCACTTTGTAGAGCCTGCTTCCAGCATTAGGAGAGTGGGGAGGCTGCAGAATAATGTTCCCTGCGTGTCTGGCTTGGCCAGGATGCTCAGGGCCCCAAGCACTGGGATCCGCGGTCCTCGGGCTGCACCTCAAGTGTGGGAACGGAGCGGCCGGCTGCTGGCGGTCACTCAGAACGCACGCAGCAACTCAGGGCACCACACGTGCCTCTCAGGGCACCCCGTGCCCCCCACAATTTGCACCCACTGCCCTGCTGTGGGGCCGTCGGTAACCAGGGCTTTGATGGGGTCTCGGCTGGCTTCTCAGCTCAGCCTTTGGAAGCATAGAGCTTCATTTAGACGCGCTGCTCACCTTGCTGTGGAGAGTTCTAATCCCACATCATTTTATTTCTCTCTCTCTCTTTTTAATGTTTATCTATTTTTAAGAGAGACAGATCACAATCAGGGGAGGGGCAGAGAGAGAGAGGGAGACACAGAATTGGAAGCAGGCTCCAGGCTCCGAGCTGTCAGCACACAGCTCCATGCGGGACTCGAACCCATGAACTGTGAGATCATGATCTGAGCCAAAGTTGGACATTTAACCAATGGAGCCACCCAGGTGCCCCACATCGTTTTATTTCTGCCACTACCCAGGCATCTTCAGGGTTCCCCTGCCCTCCCTGCTGACCCCTTCTGTTCTCAACATCGATGACACCTTCAGTGTTCACCTTAGTCCCACATCCGTCGTCACACCCTGCCTAATTGCCACCAGCCTTTTCTGTCACCCTCCTCCCCCTAAGTCCCAAATAGAGACAAATTTGCTCCATCCGCCTGATAGCCTTCCAAGCACGTAGTAGGTTTCAACAAATGGCGAACGAAGCCAGGAGTAGAGTTTGCACCCTGCTCTCCCCCCTCAACACACCCATATCTCACAGGTCTCCAGGGACAGGTAGATTATAACAAATCACTGCAAATGAGCAGCAGGTGGGGGTGGCGGCACAGAGTCCGCAACGACGAGTCCTCGGTAAACACTTGACCACTTGATAAATAAGATGCGCTCACAATCTGTGTCTTCTTTCTCTGCACATTTGCCGTGACGTCCAAACACGGAGTGGCTGCCTTCCTTACGGCCTGCATCTTGGTTTTACCCTCAAATAAGGAGCAATGTTACCCTGAAAACCAAGGCAATTGCATTTGTGCTGCGATTTATAGTCTTCAGAGAGCGTTCTGTGAACAAAGCGTTTGTGTGTGTCCATGATGGGCTGGATGGTTTCTGGGGTTTTCCTTTTTTTTTTTTTTTTCAGAGACAGAGAATCCCAAGCAGGCTCCATGCTCAGGGTGGAGCCCCAACATGGGCTCGATCTCACAACCATGAGATCCTTGGGGCTGAAGCTGCAGATGACCCCATTACCCAGTGCTCAACCCTCTCTGCCCAGCTCCCTCTCCTTCCCCAGCCTCTCCAGGAAAGACCCCCTCTGTTTACAGCTCTCCTCAAGCGATCTCCTGGACAATGTCTTTGTTTCCCAGGGCCTATTCAGAAAAAACGCTGTGTGGGGCACCATGAGACTCAACTTACCTGGTGGTGACAGAGCTGTGGCTCTCCAACCTGTACCTGAAGTTTTTCCAAACCATGTGCTCCTGGTCCTGAGCATAGGTCCCCTATGTAAGGCTTTCGTCTGCTTTCACAGTGCAACTCACAGAAGTGAAAGTCTTCCCTGTTTGGATTGTATTATCAGTCTGGTGAAGATATTTCCGTCATTTAAGAAACTGGGGGGACACGTGGGTGGCTCAGTTGGTTAAGCATCTGGCTCTTGATTTTTTTTAAATTTTTTTAATGTTTTATTTATTTCTGAGAGAGAGAGACAGCTTGAACAGGGGAGGGTCAGAGAGAGAGGGAGACACAGAATCTGAAGCAGGCTCCAGGCTCTGAGCTGTCAGCACAGAGCCCGACGCAGGGCTCGAACCCATGAACCGTGAGATCATGACCTGAGCCGAAGTCAGACACTTAACCGACTGAGCCACCCAGGCACCCCATCTGGCTCTTGATTTTGGCTCAAGTCATGAACTCACAGTTCATGGGTTGGAGCCCTGCCTCGGGCTCTGTGCTGACAGTGGGGAGCCTGCATGGGATTCTCTCTCTCCCTCTCCCTCTGTCCCCTCTCTGCTCATGCTTGCTCTCTCTCTCTCAAAATAAATAAACTTAAAAAGAAATTTGAGAGGATGCCCTCTTGTAGCGTGTTGAGTTTAGTAAGCGCCAATTCTAAGATCATTTCAACGCTGATAAAAGTATGTTAGGCTGAATTGTACACTATTCTTCAGCTCACAGAGGGCAGATGCTGGGACTTCTCAGCCCCCGTGAGCACACGAACCAATTCCTGTAATGAATATGCTCTTGTGTATGTCTCTATATCTCCTACCGGTTCTGTTTCTCTAGAGAACGCTGGCTCATTCTATGATAAGGCAGAAAACCCTGGGAAGGAAGAAGACGTACATACAGGGACTTTTTTCAACAGAGAAAAGCATTTAACTGGAAAGACAGACTGAGCCGGAGGACGAGGCAGGAGTGGCCTCCGATGGCCAACCAGAGCCCCCCGGATGGTCCGCTGGAGCCTTGGGGTGCTTCTGCGTCCTGCAGGCCTGGCCACTTAAAGGTGTTTTGGCCCCTCTTGCCCTGCCCCTGGGGCAAGTTCTGCAAAATACCTATTAGTTGCGCTTGACAGCCAGGGAGGGCTGAAGCCTCAGTCACTCTTCACCTTCCCTTGTCCATTCCAGATACTTATTAACGTGGTCTTCGTGAAAGGGATGAAGGATTGGCCACCTTTATTCTTGTTCATAAGGTTTGGATGGTTCTGGTGCTAGATGCTTGGGGGAGGGGAGCGGAAGGCCTCCAGCAATGAGACTTGCCTGCCCAGCCCAGGTCAGGGTCAGCCTGGGTTGGGGTGAGTCTGGGGCTGTCTGGGTCCGCTCCCCGGGGTTCCTCACGCACCCTCAAAGATGGTCTCTCAAGAGGCCGCCGACAGCAGCCCCGTGCCCAGCTGCCCAGGGTAGGGGTGCACAATGGGGGCCTGTTCCTGAGGGCGCCAGGAATATTCTAGGAGAAAAAAGCAGAGGGGAAAAAAATGTCTAAGTATCTGCCTTTGCTTCCTACGCCTCACCCACTCAAAACATTAACTTCATACCAAACCCCCACTGAATTGGTGTCCAGGGACTTCGAGCAGGTCACGAAGGAGCCCCAGCTTCTACGGTAGCTCCAATTTGTGCCAGTCCCACAGCCTTACCCCCATGCTTCATGCTTTCGGGGTTTTTTTGGGTTTTTTGCTTTGGTTTGGTTTGTTCATTTTTTTCTTTCTTTTTTCTTTTTAAGCATTGGATGGAATTGTTTGTAGCAGTCATATTCCAAGGATGCCAAGGGTGGAATTTTTTTTTCTGATTTGCATTCTTCTCCTATTTGGGATTTTTTTTTTTTTTCAGTGAAAAAGGCATAACTTCAGACAGCTCTGTGACTTGGTAAATTCAAGTTTTGACCCTCCCTCTCACACCTGCTAGAAATAACTTCAGCCACGGCACCAGTTAAACAGATTTGGCTGCAGGCAGGGTTAGGGGTTCAGGGGAAGGGAAGGAATAGAGCTTTTGTTGTGCGATCACCTAGTTATGAAATTAAACCTTTTGGAAGGAAGACAGGCTTGTCAGTTAACAGAAGAAAGGAGCCTATGGGTCCGTGAGCCATTCTGGTCACCTCACAGAAAAAAAGGGCGATTTTACTACCTAAAAATCACATTCGTTCTTGTCAAGAGGCTCAGTGACGATCAGAAAAAAAATTACAGAAAGGCCCTCTGGGCTTCCTCATATCGGCCAGTAAGAGAGGCTTTAAAGCTGCATTAATGAAAACAATTTGATTCTGGCGCATAAACAGGCAGACAGATCAATGGGACAATCAAGAGTCCCAAAAGATACTGAAAAACACAGAATAATGTGTTAAAAAAAAAAAAAGGCAAATATCCAATCACCGAGGGAAAAACGGATTCTTCAATAAGTATTGCTGGGAAAACTGGCTAACCAGAGACGGAAAAGTTAACCTGAGTCTTCTTTCATGTCCATATCCTAAATGTGCTTGTAATACGTGTTTAAAAATGAAAAAAGTTATGGAAGTACCAGAAAAGATCATGAGATCATTTTTTATGTAATCTTGGAAGAGGAGACAGCCTTTCTAATTAAGACAAAACTCAGGGGACGCTTGGGTGGCTCGTTGATTGGGTATCCGATTCTAGATTTCGGCTCAGGTCATGATCTCATGATCATGGGATGGATCCAGGCATGGGGCTCTGCACTGGGCACAAAGCCTGCTTGGGATTCTCTTTCTCTCTCTCTGCCCCTTCTCCTGCTTGCACTTTCTCTCTCAAAAAAACAAAAACAAACAACAACAACAACAACAAAAAAAACAGAAACAAAAAACAAAAAAACCCTCAGAAGCCATAAATACTGATGAAGTTGACTATATAAATATTTACAGTTTTGTTCCTACGAAAAACACCAAAGTGATGTCAGAATACAAATGAAAAGATGGGGAAAATATTTGAAAGATGGATTATGGATAAAAGACCAATATATGAAGGGCTTAATATGAAAACAGGACTCATAAACCCCAAGTCAAAGGCCAACGACTCACTTTTTTTTTTTAATGAGCAAAACATAGAAACGAGAAGTTCACACACCCACACAGGGAAATAGAAACGACATATTAAAGGGGCACCTGGGCAGCTCAGTTGGTTAAGTGTCTGATTTCGGCTCAGGTCACGATCTGGAGGTTTGTGGGTTCAAGCCCTGAGTTGGGCTCTGTGCTGACAGCTCAGAGCCTGGAGCCTGCTTCAGATTCTGTGTCTCCCTCTCTCTCTGCCTTTATCCCAGTAGTGTTCTGTCTCTGTCTCAAAAATGAATACAAATGTTAAAAAAAAAAAAAACAATTAAAATAATAATCATAATTTTAAAAAGAAATGACATTAAAAATGCAAAAAAGTGGGGCGCCTGGGTGGCTTAGTCGGTTGAGCGTCCGGCTTTCGCTTAGGTCATGATCTCGCGGTTTGTGGGTTCGAGCCCCGCGTCGGGCTCTGTGCTGACTGCCAGCTCAGAGCCTGGAGCCTGTTTCAGTCTGTGACTCTCTCTCTCTCTGACCCTCCCCTGCTCACGCTGTCTCTCTCTCTCTTAGAAATAAATAAAACATTTTAAAAAAATGCAAAAAAGGAGAAAGCAAATTAAAACCTGTAAAATTTGTTCCCATAAGGTTAAAATGTTTTTTGTTACTAATTAGGTCGACAAAGATCAAAACTTTGATAACACACGGTGCTGCTTAATATGTGCTGAAATCAACATTCTCAACTGTGGAGGGAAGTGTAGACAGGTGTGACCTATTCCAAATATCTTTCCAAACAAGATGGGCATGTACGCCAGCCGCACTTCCTGGAGCTCATCTTGCAGATGTCCTCACTCCCGGGAGCCCAGACGCAGGGCGCTCTGAAGCTTTGCAATAGCTCGAGATCAGAACCCACGCAGATGTCCGCCAAGAGGTTTGGTTGGTTAAATACCGGTTACGTGCATTATGAACATTCACACCACAGTATATTCGCGGGGACGCCTGGGTGGCTCAGTCGGTTGAGCATCCAACTCTTGGTCTCGGTTCCAGTCTTGATTTCAGGGTCGCAGGCTCGATCCCCGCATCGGGCTCTGCGCTGATAGTGCGATCCCTGCGTGGGATGCTGCCTCTACCTCTCCCCTGGTGCGCATGCGCTCTCTCTCTGTCTCTCTCTCTCAAAATAAACATTTTTTAAAAATAGCATACTCCTGGGGGCGCCTGGGTGGCTTAGTCGGTTAAGCCTCCGACTTTCGCTTGGGTCATGATCTCGCGGTTCGTGGGTTCGAGCCCCGCGTCGGGCTCTGTGCTGACTGCCAGCTCAGAGCCTGGAGCCTGTTTCAGTCTGTGACTCTCTCTCTCTCTGACCCTCCCCTGCTCACGCTGTCTCTCTCTCTCCTAGAAATAAATAAAACATTTAAAAATTTTAAAAAAAATAGCATACTCCTCAGTAGTTTCAATGGGGGTGGTGATGCTGTATGTTCTAAGAGAAACTATCTCCAAGATTGCTAAGTGGAAAAAACAAGGAGTGAAGCGACACGTGCCATAGGTTGTGTGTGTGTGTGTGTGTGTGTGTGTGTGTGTGTGCGCGCGCGCGCCCGTGCGCGTTCAGGTGCACGCTTGGGCATTCACTCAACAGAGATTTACTGAGCAGCTGCTGTGTGCCGGGACCCTTTCTAAACATGGGCGGGGGGAGGAAGGGCACAGCGGTAAACAAAATAGACAAAACCCTCTTTTCATATAAGCCTTTAAGGCTTGATGGAGCTCACATTCGTATTGTATTGTATTGTATTGTATTGTATTGTATTGTATTGTATTGCATTGCATTGCATTGCACTGCATCTTCTTATATCGATGCAGAGAACTCTAAGTGGAAGAGGCAGTGGATCACAGGGTGGAAAGGAAAGTCTTAAGTAGAGAAAATGAAGAGACGGATGAGGAGCACAGGGTCTCCTCTTTCAATCAGGTTCTCAGAGAAAAGCCAAGCCTTGGAAGAGGTGAGGGAGGGGGCTCGCACCGGGCGAGGAAGAGAGGTCCAGCCAGAAGGGACAGCAAGTGCAAAGGCCCCAGAAGGGAGCCTAGTGGCAGGATGGAGGGAGACCGAGGGGCCAGGGAGGCCAAAGCAGTGAGTGCCAAGGAGAGCAGAGGGGAAGCCATTCAGAGGAGAGGGCGTAAGAGCGTTGGCTGTTTGAACGACTCTGGCTTTATACCGAGAGATGTGACATGATCTGACCCCAGGTTTTAGGAACGTACTGAGAATTTTCCAAGCAGCTACACACCAAGCCGTAGTGGTGATCGCCTCCAGGGAGGGGAAGGGTGGGGCGCAGGCAGGGAGGTGTGGGAGAGAATGACTCTGCATTATATTCAGTGGCCTGTTTCGTTTCTTAGTTTGATGGTGCACAAACTGCCTTTTCCGTTAAGAGCCCCTTTGCCCTGTGTAAGATACAGAATAAAAGGCCATCCCCCAGAAAGACACCCCCTTTTCCTGGATGTCTCGATAATCTAGGGGTTGCCTGGGTGGGTTTCCATCCATGGCATCAGAAGAAAGCTCCCAGGTGGAGAGATGCAGGGACCTGGGGCGGGACGCCATGGTCATGTGCAGGAATCCAAGGGGGCACGAGCTTCCTTCCACCATAGATGCTACCATTCAATGCGTTGCACACAATGGTGGGAAAAATAGCAGGAAACAGGACTAAGAGACGAGCTTAGGTGGTTGCACAAAACCCAAGTTCTACCTCTCCTGGAGCCCATGCAAAACCAAGAACACCCAGGAAGGAAGGCATAGATGCCAACACCCTTTGCCCAGTGTGCCCTGGGGAGGAATATGGGTTTAAAAAAAAAAATCTTGAGGAAAGTCTATGATTCACCAATTTTTTAAAGAAAAGGAATTGTAGACCGCAGTCCATTTTTTAATATACTTGGGATGTTTCACCGTCGCATCCATACCCTTTCATGTGACTCTCTCTCTTCAAGCTCGGCTCTACTATCCTCATCTCTTTCAGAAAGGTTTCCCCAAGGAATTCAGTCTACCCCCATCCAGTCTATTAGGAAATGCTCAACACTCAGGCCACAAGGCCCTTTTCCCTGATCCATGACAGATGTCAGCAGTGAACCTGGAAGATTTGGATGTATTGAATTCAAATACTTGAATAAATCACTAGGCCTCTCTGACCATCTGTCTCATCTTCAAACTGATTACATGAGAGTAAAGGGTCTCTATAAAATTATCTGAAGCAAATCGATTCACTCAATCATTCTGTGCTTCTAAAGCAACTGGTTGTTGGGATAGCCCATGACCTGACTCAGAAAAGGATTACCAGGGGTCTGGGTGGCTCAGTCAGTTGAGCATCCGACTTCGGCTCAGGTCATGATCTCACAGTTCGTGGGTTTGAACCCCACGTCGGGCTCTGTACTGACAGCTAGCTCAGAGCCTGGAGCCTGCTTTAGATTCTGTGTCTCCTTCTCTCTCGGACCCTCCCCTGCTCACATTGTCTCTCTCTCTCTCTCTCAGAAATAAATAAAAAAACGCAAAAAAAAAAAAAAAAGTAAGAAAGAAAAGGATTACCAAACATGGAATCCCAAAAGGCTCCAAGGCAGGCTCCATTTTGTTGTAATCAAGGCACAACTTTTCACACTGATGACTTTTTAACATTACTTGTGAGTTCCTCAAAGGCAGGCCTTACACCCCACTTTCCTTCATCTACCCCATCTTTAAGATTCAGCATTGAGTTATTGACAAGCCAGGCCAGTGAGAGAGGAAATCCAAACAGGTCTTAGTCACTGCTTATGGATTTAGCTATTGCTTTGCCTCTAACCTTGCTGTGGCTGTCTATCATTCTAGAAAAGGGGCTTGTGTTTTGGTTTTGGAAGGTGACCCACATTTTACCCTCTATCTGCCCCCAGCCTCAACTTGGGTCACTCAGCCTCCCAACCTTTCCAAACTGGAGCTTCTCAAAGTGCTTCTCAGGGAACCTGCATTGGGATGTGAGAAACTTGTTTAAAATGCAGATCTCTGGGGGCGCATGGGTGGCTCAACCTGTTAAGGGTCCAACTCTTGATATTCACTCAAGTCATGTTCTCACGGTAGTGAGATCAAGCCCTGAATCAGGCTCCATGCTGGGGGTAGAGATTCTCTCTCTCATCTCCCTCTCAGTCAATAAACAAACAAACAAATAAATAAATAAAATGCAGCTGTCTGGGGCCCAACCAGACCTATTAAATCATGCTCTGTCCACGTGGGTCCCAGGAATCTGTATTTTGGGCACATGCAGAAGGCAATTCATAAGAACTCTGAAGTGTGAAAACCACTGCTTCTGCACCCTGACCTTCTTTTAATGTCTTGAATGGGCTGAATTCCTTCCCACTGAATGATCTAATGGTCTATAAAAAACTACTCCAAAATCTAGCAGCTTAAAGCAACCGACACTTCTTACATCACAGAGTTTCTAGTGGTGAAGAGTTTGGGGAGCAGCATGGCTAGGTGGCTCTAGCTTAAAGTCCGTTATGAGATTTCAGAGGGGTTGGCCAGTCCCTTGAGGGGACCCGGGGACCTGCTTTCTAGCTCTCTCACGTGACTGTTGGCAAAAGTCTTCATGGACTTCCCCACAGTGTTGGTCACACAACGTGGCAGCTATTTACCCACAGCAAATGATCTGAGGTAGACAGTGGGCACTCAAGACAAAAGTCACAATCTTTTCATAATCTAATCTTACAGGTGATATACCATCCCTTTGGCCATATTCTACTCATTAGAAGCAGGTCACTAAGTCCCACCCCACACTCAAGAGGAGAGAAATCAAGCTCCGTGTCTTGAAGGCAAGAGCATCAAAGGATTTATGAACATATTTTTATTTTTTAATGTTTATTTATTATGAGAGAGAGAGAGGTACAAACAGAGAGGGGCAGAGAAAGAGATAGAGAGAGAATCCCAAGCAGGCTCTGCGCTGTCATTGCATATCCTGACTTGGGGCTCAAACCCACAAACCGCAAGATCATGACCTGAGCCAAAATCAAGAGTTGGACCCTTAACTGGCTGAGCCACCCAAGCGCCCCTGTGGACATATTTTTAAAAACACTGCTCTACTTGAACGTCTTCACCAATGCAATCATTAGTAAGTGAAAGGTGTCTTCATCACACACACACACACACACACACACACACAAGCTTTCCAGGCTAAATCCTACTTGCCCTTCAAGTGTCAAGTCAGGCATTACTTGCCTCCTGGGCCTCCCTGTTCGGTCACAGGTGACAGTACAATTGCACAACCCCAGGGGGTCATTATAGATTTGTGTGTTTATTAAAACAATTTTTCAGCAGGCGAGTGAAAATATAAGAGGCCAGTATTCTTGAATATCTGTCTCGATTTTCAGGGAAGTCTTTGTCTGGCTACAGGCCAGCGAAGAACCACCTCAGGAACCCCACAGCCCCACCTTGTGTGGCTCACTGGCAGCCTCCAGACTCACAGCAGAGCTCCTACCACATGCATCCCCCATGGGTAGCGTACAGCCCAAACCCAACATGCAGGCTGAGGTCCTGGCTGTGTGGTGGCTTACGAGCAATTGGCAGCAGTGATGAGTGTTGTTAGCTCTGGTTCTACAGGGCAGAATTCCATGACTGTTTGCTGGGCACATTCATCCTCAGGCGGGTGGCTGCCCCACACCCTCACTGGAGAAGCCATGAACTGCCAACCCAGAGATGACCCAGGGCAGGTTCTGTGAATCAGGAGGGGCTGATGAATGCCTGGGTGGAGAGGCCATGCCGTCCAGTGAGGAAAACTGAGAACTGGGAGCAAGCTGCAATTTCTGTGTTTGTGTGAGCCTAGGACATTCTCTTAACCTGGGTCCTCCCCATCTCAGCAGGGTTGAAGTATGAAGTAACGTGCATGAACACACTGAGAATTTGTGTTTCCTACAAACGCAAGGTGTTTTTACACTGAGCGAGATCTGAGGGCAGGTCAGGGAGAAAGGAACTCCAGAGCCCCCAAGACTTTGCAGAAATCAAACATGCAAATTGAATCAGGAAGCACTGATTACCACGGGAAGTCACCCAGCTATTGAGAAAAGTGCGTTTGATCTCTGCCTGTTGACTTTAAGGACATCCATGAGCCAACATCTCATTGTTTAGTGAGAAAAGTCAAGGAAATGTACTTTGTGGGGCACTGGCTGGCTCAGTGGGTAGAGCGTACAACTCTTGATTTTGGCTCAGGTCATGATCTCACAGTTGTAAGATCAAGCCCTCCCTCAGGCTCCATGCTGGGTGTGGAGCTTGCTTGGGATTCTCGATCTCCCTCTCTCTCTGCCCCTCCCCAACTGTCTGTCTCAAAAAGAAGGAGGAGGAGGAAGTGGAAGAGATGGAGAAAGAGAAGAAAACGGAGAGAGGCTATTAACAGCAGAAAGACTGGCTCCAGTCTCCAGGAATATGACAGAATTGGGCCTGGAATCTGAGTCAATGGAGATGCACTGAGATCCGTGTTGGAGGTCGAGGAGGCCCTCACCAGGGAACAGAAAGCGGATCGAGACTTGTAGACCTCCCAAAGTAGATGCTTCTGGTAGCAATTATTATTTATTTCATTGTGCTTCTGGGATTCTGAGTCTTCAGGGATGTTACCAGCTGTGCCTCAGGTGGCTTCAGGGGCCCCCAAAGGCTGGGTTGGGAAGAATCAAGACAACAGGGACCCAAGACCTTGAAGCAATGCCTCTGGCGTGAGACGGATGGCCAGGGTGACAGGTGGCCACAAAGAAGCTTCTGTGGAATATGCAAGCATTCCTCAGA
This sequence comes from Hyaena hyaena, assembly GCF_003009895.1. Taxonomy (NCBI): domain Eukaryota; kingdom Metazoa; phylum Chordata; class Mammalia; order Carnivora; family Hyaenidae; genus Hyaena; species Hyaena hyaena. The sequence goes on along the minus strand of NW_024080659.1, from coordinate 3,708,029 downwards.
GTCCCTGGGACTCTGTCATCCTCGGGCTGGAGGCTTAAACTCTGGGTATCTGAACATGAAAGTGACGTGCTTCTCCTGAGGTTTGTTTGTAAGGTCAAGGTCATCTTGGTCACTTATACCTCCGGGAGCCCGAGCCACTGCAGACAAGCATCTGACTTTGACATGACAACAAAATATTAACTAGATAACAAGCTCAAAAGGAAAGGAAGAAAGAGGGAGGAAGCAGAGGTGGGGAGCTCCATGGGTACGACCAGATGGAGGAAGGCCAATGTCAAACAGGGGGAACCATGAGACAGCACACTGCTTTCTCCCTGGCTCCAAATGCAACCTTTGCCCCGAGCCTAGAGAAGGGCCTGCAAACCCCTGGCAAAGCTGGTCGGAAGCAGGGCCGTCCGTCACGGAGAAGAAGCAGAAAGGCAGGGCTCTGGGGATTTGGGGAAGTTGCATTCAGGCTCAGTGGGCCAGGGGCCAATGCTGGAGGCCCGCCCTAGGTCTGGTGGGGACAGCAAGGGAGCCTTGAGGTCTCCTTTGAAGCTGCCCAGCCCCATCCTCCAGGACGTAAAGGCAGGAAGGCAGGGAGTGTCGTACAACGGGCAGCGTACAAAAGTGGACACTGCCTCGTGTTGCCGTAAGGGGTCAAAAGGGAGAGGCCCTAACCCAAAGCCCGCCCGAGCTAGAGGACAGCTCCATGGTGCGACGGAAACAAACACAGAAGTCAGGGCCAAGCGTAAACTAAAGGCAGATCTGCAAAGTTCGAAAAACTCACCAGGACACCAGAAAATTTCAGCTTGGCCCCAAATTTGCCATGACCTCACTTTTTTTTATGAGCAGCTGTCCTGATACTAATCCTGCCTCTTGCCATAATCCCTTTTCCGTGACACTGGAGAGAACACGTCGGGAGCCTAAATGCAGATACGCTATCACCCCACGCGTCTTTGTCACGTGCTGCACAGTTGTGATTGTCCTGTGTCTCCACGGCCCGATGTGTGTCTGCCACATTCAGGGCTCAGCCCCCCGCAAGGCACCGGGCGCGAGGAAGCGTTCAGTGCCCATCGGCGTGGCTGCACATGTGGGAACGGGAGAAGAAGTTAGGTCTGTGAAGTTGTGTCCCTTCTGACAAAGGTTAGAGTAAAAACACAATCAGCTAGGAATTCCATCACATAGACATGGATTGGTCGTTAAACAGAAGAATCAGGAGTTCAGGTTCAAGAGGCTGCCTCTTATCATTCCAGGACCCTGTAAGGAAGGGCCCATCAGAGGGACTTGCTGAATCCATGATCCTGTATCATGCTATCAGGACTAGAAAGAACTCTATGTTTTATATGATTTTTAAAGTGTATTTATATTGAAGGAGAGAGAGGGCATGCACATGAGCTGGGGAGGGGCAGAGAGAGGGGGAGAGAGAATCTCAAGAGGGTTCTGCACTGTCAGTGCAGAGCCCAATGTGGGGCTTGAACTCACAAGCTGTGAGATCATGACCTGAGCCAAAATCAAGAGTCAGATGTTTAACTCACTGAGCCACCCGGGATCCCCAGGACTAGAAGGAACTTTATAGCAAAGTTGTCTACTCAATGCAAACTTTCTACAAAATCCCGTTGAGTGTCTTTCCAGCCTCTGATTATGAAAGGGATCATCTCTTCCTAGTGCATTTAAAAAAAATTTTTTTTGATGTTTTATTTATTTCTGAGAGAGAGAGACAGCCTGAGCAGGGGAGGGTCAGAGAGAGAGGGAGACATAGAATCTGAAGCAGGCTCCAGGCTCTGAGCTAGCTGTCGGCACAGAGCCCGAGGCGGGGCTCGAACCCACGAACTGTGAGATCGTGACCTGAGCTGAAGTCAGATGCTCAACCGACTGAGCCACCCAGGCGCCCCATCCCTAGCGCATTTTGTCTTGGGGGCAGGACTGCGTTGATGAACTAAGGAGAGGCAAGGATGTGGGTACAGGGGAGACAGTCTGGCTTGAAGCTGAGAGCCTGTATCCCTCTCCCAAAGGGGTTCACTTACTCCAGGGTTAGCTGGTCAGCTCGGCAAACAAGGGTATAATCCTATGGGCTATAAAACGGACAAGGAGAAGCTTTAACACACGAAAGTGTGAGCAGAGGACCCCGCACGCTCAGGGCGAGTTCCTTTCCAGCTCTCACTTTCTCTGGTACTAATTTCGCTCCCCACAAGAATCTTCCCGACTGGCAGACACACAGAAATGCCATGACCGAGGCGGTTCCCTACTTTGCCTCAACTGTTGTGTCTTCTCATCTCCCTTGTCTCCCTAAAATGATGCAATGCTCTGGGGGCTGAACAATTGAGTCTAAGGAGGAAGTGCGTTGATGCCATAAGACGTGCTAGGGCACCCCCTTCCCCCTACCAGAAGCTCTTTCTAGAGGGGCCTCGGGAGGAGGAGGTGGCAATGTTTATTTCCCGTGGGGTACAGAGCCTGGAAGGAGGGATACGGGTCTCACACCAAGTCCTCCAATATCTTTTTCATGACACAGTTTTTCTGCCCTGTCCCATATGGAAATTGGGTCATGGTCAGGATCATGGCACAGAGTACGGGCTAGCGGTGGGTTCCCCCTAAAATTGAGGTGTTCCTGCATCCCTGCTGGCCCTGACCGTACCCCATCCCCAAAGTCCCAGAGAAATCTCACATACATGCTCTGTCGGGGAGCAGACCTGGCCCAGCCATGCCCGACAGGTTTGGGACACTGTAGTGTGACCTCAGCAGCTGGCTGAGGCTCTGGGTCGCAGGTAAGAGATTGGGGTGGGGGAGGGGTGGGGAAGGAGGAAGAGAAAGGATTTCCTGATCACTTGACAAACATAAGCCCAGGCCTGAGCTTCACAGTATATCTCAAGCCCCGCCTCCCCTGCCCCCCACCCCCCCACCCCCATGCACTCCCCGCCCCCAGTCTCTCTGTCCTCTCTGATCTGGCACTGATAAAGCTCAGGCTCTGAAAATGTGCGGCCACTCAAGAAGGGTGGGGAAACCAAAGAGCCTCTAGGAATGAATGACTCAGCCAAGGCTGAGGAGAGCAGCACGGTCTAGATGCGAACATTTGCACACACATCTCACACAAAGCTCTTTTATGATCTTTTTGCCGTCCCTGTTGACCGGTGGAGCGAAGTCGCAGGCTTGGGATTCCGCTTCTGGTTTTCTCACTCTGCAGATACACTCTCAGTTCCAGGTGGGGATTCCTGAGCCAGATTTCTTGCTCCGGGTCACTTCTGGGCTTCCTCCAAGGACCCTTAGCAAAGCCCAAGGGTCAAAAGCCCTATGGTTTTGTTCTCCCTGTCCTAACAAAATGGCTAAGAGGACCCCCATGGAAGCCTTTGTCTCCTGCATAAGGGCCTTGGGTCAAGGAAGGGAAGATTGGGTATCTCATGCCGTGCTAGTCCCATGCTTTGTTACTAAAGTCCCTAATTCTTGAGGTCCGCAATTCTCTGCCTCCTACCCCAGGCAGAGAGCTCCCAAACCAGCCCCAAACATCTGACTTGCATCCATCTCTACTTGGGGTTTACACAGTCACCCCCTTCAGGGTTTTCCTACGGCATCTCATCTGGCAAGTAGCCTACTCTTCAAGACGTGCTCCGGGGCCCCGGCTGAGACACTGCAGAATGTGGGACTCTTTGACATCCGTATGGACCCACTAGAGTGAGAATGACCAGCAGCTAAGGTTAAACATCATCGCTGAAACAGCAGCGGTAGCGCCTGCAAATGGGTACATGCCATACTGTGCGCGGGAGCCAAAGCGTTTTGTTCAAGAACAGCGACTCGGTATGTGTCCGAATGCGGCTTTGGTTACAGAGCAACACAGAAGGGCCAAGAAAATACATACTCTGGTGTTTCATAAACCTACTACAGCAGGGAGACCTAGTGAGACAACTCCCCTGCCAAACAGAACATTCCAGATGCTGAGGAGATAAATTAGAAGGGGCTGTGGTCTGTGGAGCATCAGAAAAAGCTAGTTCCCCCTCAGAGACGGAAGTTCAATACGTTTGGGGGAACCGGAAATAACCCAGACCCCTCGGGCTTGGACAGGCTGATGGGGTTACGTTAGGGAGGATCCCCATTTTCTCCCATGCCCCCCACTGCTCAGGTCAGACTTCTGCCCTCCACGCCCCAGCCCCACCATAAGGGCTTCACTCCTGCTCTGGGAGCATCAGGGATATCTCTCAGGTTTTTATGTACAAATCTGTCCTCACCAAGCAATCCACCGGCCTCTGCCAGACCCAGGACAACGGGACCCTGCGTGCTGGTGTGTTGTGAAATCTGGAAGTTCCGCTCCCCCCTTTTTGTGCATACTCCAGGGTTTTCTTGGGTTTTAGCAAAAAAGCCTTTTAAGGGTTTGACTCATGGGTCTCCACCTCCATCGCGCTCAGGGAGGTCTGGGCCAAAAAACAAATCCAAGCACAGATTATTTAGGATCCCCTCCCCGTCCCCCGGTGACCAAGCCTTCAATGCCGGGTCCAGCTGGTCTCGTTCGAACACTCCTTCTTCCCCGCAGCCTCCTCAGTCCTCACGCAAATATAGTCCTGACCAGTCACACAAGTCCTCCCCCACCCACCCCCCACTTCAAAAGGAATTAGACTTTTTCTTTCTTAAAAGTGCCTCAGGAGGGACAGTGTCTGGACTGTAGTCACAGATACAAGCAATTTTCATGACAACACAAGGTGTCAGCAACAATATCCTTTCGCTCATCCTTGTGTTAGTTACAAGGGGCGAAGAATTAGCTTAATCTAAATAACATTATCTATATTTAAAATTTTTTAATTTAGAGTGTATACAGATACTTTTGTAAAAAGTATTGAACACCTAGAAAGCCTTTTCTCACACTGTAATTGCTCTGCCCTCAAAGGGATTGGAAGAAATGATCCCAAATCTCTATAAACTCTAGCGCTTAATGTTGGACATTTGGTAGGACTAGCTTCATTCCCTAAAGACATCCCTGTGCTCCCAAAATAGGTAAATATAGTCCCAAATACATCCCAGATATGCTCTGGCTATCAATTCCCATAAAAGGATGGAAGAGATAAGTAAGTCTTGTTAGAGGAACTTATCACCTGCCTCTGTGTCTATAAATGACCCATGGACACAAAACGCAGTCATTCAAAGTCACTGGAAAACACCTATGTTTTTGCAAGGGTTCATGCTGGCCAAGATCAGGTACCCCAGGAATTGGTCTGGAGCTCCTAATGTGTGCAGCAATCCCAACACTATTCAGAGCAGCCAGAGGTGAGTGCCGACATTTCCACAAGACTCGTGTGTGGAGAAAATGCATGTGTGTCGGCAAATTCAGCTTCTTCAAATGGCACTCACAGCAACTTGCACCTCCCATTCTGTACCCCTCTGTGAGGGAAGCTAGATGGGTATTCATTGCTTCACAAACATGGATATAGAAGGTGAGGTCAAAGAAGAGACAAGCTATCAATGAAGCCATGCTCAATAGATAAACGCCCAAGTGTGAGATCAGCTAGGTCTCCCTCTCATGGCAAGATCCTCCTTGAATCTAAAGACAAAGCCTGTCTGCTTCGAGACTCAGTTTAACATCAGTTGCTCTGGGGCTGGTTGGGAACTGCTCAGAGCATGGGTGGACCAATTCTAAGTGTGGTCTGACATATGATAGCTGAGGTCTGGCTGGGGACTTCTCGCCTGCCACCTTGACTCTGCAAGGCAAACCTTAGAGAAAAATACAGGAGAGAAAATCCTCCGTTGCTCAGCAGGGGACACTCAGGTCCCCACTGCCACTTTGTAACCCCTCCGAGGGAAAAAAAAAATCTCAATACCAAGTTCAGTGTCCAGGCGCAGTGAGGTGGGATCACTCGGAACCCCGCCATGCTAGTTTTGAAGCTAACATTCTCTTGGCTTCAAGTCTACCCTTTTACATTTTGCTGAGGTGCTGGGGTTGGGATTCTGCAGAGATCATGCCTTGTCTCTTCTCTGATAGGCTCCGCCCATTGGGGGTACTGGTGGGAGAGGGCATGAGGCTGGAAGAAGAGGAAGGAATTCTCTCCTGGTTTTCTTCCTGTTTACCTCTATTGGCTTCCTGTCCCTGTTTCCACTAGCAATGCTTTGTGTTCATTCAAGCAGGGTCAATCCCTTCCAGAAGCATTGGACTCCAGTGTTTTGTTTTTCTCCTCAATCATGGAACCAACCTGAGCCAAAGAGCTTCTCCTCCTCAGAGACAGAGGTACCATCCCTTCAGGAACTTTCTGCTGAGCTCGGAGACACCAGAACTAGCTGTTCCCTGTATCTCAGAAATCAGAGATTCAGCCCACACACCCCTTCTCCAAGTGCCTAACTTTGAACAAGTCCAATTATCTTACCTTTTGGAGCCTTGTGAAAACTGTTTCCTACAGATGCTATGGCCCTAGTACCTGTGAGTCCTCTCCCTGCCCTTTCCAGGTACCTGGTTAATATTTCTTTATATTACATCATCTCTGGCATAATAACTGGAGTGATTTCTGTCTCCTGCCCAGACCAGGACTCATCCGCCCTCAGTTAGGTTCTAAGCATCTATGGCAGGAGCTAGAACGTGGCGCTTCCCAACCCTACTGGATGGCGACGCTGGAGAGGGCTCACCCCCCCACCTCCCACCCATGGCCCACATTCCGATCTGGTTTGTCTCCGGCCAACCTCTGCACAAGCAGAAGCAAGTTCACATTCAAAGGACATAGTGAAATTTGTGGCAAATGGAGCTTAATTGCTGTACAGTCTTGGGAAGGGGAATGGGGTGGTGGTAAGGATTCCCCGAGCTAAATATTTGACGGTTTCTCCTTGCTGGCTAGAAGCGAGCTGTATGGAAGGATCTTCATCATAGGTTTTCGAGAGAAGGTGATCTTGTTATAGTTTGCAGTGGGGTTTTCTCTGGATTCCGTATGAAAGTGTATTGGTTCTGGGATGACAGTGGGCCTCAGGGTCGAAACTGAAAGCGTGCTCAATACAGATAACATGGTCTCTGACCTCATGTCCTTGACCATCGTGTTTCCAGAAGACTTCGATGACTTTCTCCTTTTCTGGTGCATTATGCTGGAAGGTTTGCTCTGTCGTGAGGCCTGCTGGCTTTCTTCAAATGCTTGCATACAGTCCAGATCTCTGGCTTTGCTTTTCTCAATGAGTTTTCTCACCATCGGGGATGTGTATGTGACATAGGCTGGCCATGGGCTGTGTTTTTCAAGAAGATTCAGGGGAAGCCCAATGTTCTCCGTGAGTTCTACCAGCAAAGAGAAACACAGGTGATTTAGGGGCACTTATGTACAACGATTGAGTTCTTCAACGATTGGAGGCTATTGGAACCACATTTTGAATGTTTCCCCCATCATGCATAATTGCCCTTACACCCCTTGGATTCAGTGGGGACAAAATCTAATCTAAAGATGGGAGATAGAATGACATCCCAGAGTGTCTACCAGTTAAAAAACAGCATCGTGGTAAAGGGCAGGGAACTTGGGAGTCTGGAAGACTCAGCTTCAGATCTTTGCATAACATCAAACTGTGTGTGCACTCTGAACATCCATGTTTTTTTTCACCAGTAAAAATGGTTACCAGAAGCCAATTGTAAAGATTAGCCAAATCGATACATTTTAAGGGCTTGGAACAGTTTTGCTCCATAGTTCAGCCCATGGAAACATGAGCTCTACAATTAGACCGGTTGAGTCCACATTCCTTCTCTACCTGCGCAATCGCCCTGTACCTTGAGCAAGCCCAGGAGCCCTTCTAAACTGTAGCTGCCTTGTGTGTAAACTCATGGGTATAATGAGATCGACTTCACAGAGCCTTCTTGGGAGTTAACGGAAGTAGGTTATGTAAAGTTTTTAGCACAGTACTTGGCATGTAATAATCAGTATACGGTCACTACAAACATTTGCCTCCTTACCTGCCCTGTTTCATTTAATCCCTGTTACACCTTCTAATGGGTATCACACCCCAGTTAACTGAAGATTGAGACTGAAGCTGATTAGCTTACACAACTAGCAAACAGTGGGTCTGAACTCCAATCTAATGGGCTCAAAACTCCTCAAGCTTTTCACTACAGCGCTGGCCAGAGGTTTTGAATATTTGGGGTTAGGGAGGCTTTACTAGAAAGTCTGTTCATCAGTGTACCAAGCAGCCTGTTCCTTTACAGATACCAAATCATGGCTGGGTCAGTCTTTCCCTCTTTCCCTTGGAACTCTGCTCTGTCTGGTAGAAATGCCTCACAATCTCCCCTCTGCTGCCACCACGTCCCCTGTTTTCTCAAATGGTGCATACTCTGATCATTTCAGGAGGGGTCTGGGAAGGCAAGGAAGCTACGAGGTTGATCTCACCATCTCCAACCTAAATTCAGTGAAAAGAAACCACTATATCAATGGGGATAATCAGAGAAAATGCAGATTTTACTGTTATTCCCAGGCTGTCCTGTGGGCCTTTCCTGAGCTGGAGCTGATCTGTCAGTAAAGAATGGGTTGTGGGAGGTTTCATTTCCCTGCAAGAGCTGGGTATTATCCTGCCCAAGGAAGGCAAGATGCGTGACATCATCTTTCACTAAAAACAAAAACAAAAAACACGCACATCCAGGCTTCCAAGTGCAGACTCAATGACTCGTCTCTGTCTCCTCAAAGTAGATGCATAATGCAAAGATCTCGAGCCGTCTGGCTGGTTCAGTCCATAGAACGCACCACCCTTGGTCTTGAGGTTGTGACTTTGCCCTCCGTGTTGGGTGTGGAGATAACTTAAAGATAAAATCTTTTTTTTTTTTTTAAATGCAAAGATCTTGCAGGTCGAGAGGCATTTGCTTCTATCTGGCAGAGGTGAAGTAAACCCTTCTGCAGCAACATGAGCCACACCCCTCCTTCATCTCCTGCTATGTTCTCTCTACATTATAACAGGAGGAGCCACCCGGAGTCCCACCTCTTTGCCTTCCTTCCCAGGTCTGGAAGCTTCTACCAGCCCTGCGGCAGGAGCTCCCTCGTGGCTCAACCCCAAGCCCTACCTTCGTCTCTCTTCTTCTTTCTTGCTTCAATCACCGCCATCATTAAAGAGTTCTTCACATTGAAGGCCCAAATACCTTTGGGGAAACACACATGTTAGCCAGGGTCACCACAGTGTGACCTACAAGAAGGGGACATGTCTTCCGTGGAACTGGGGAGAGGGTCGGTGAGCTCAGCTCGAGAAGTCCTGGGAGACGTCGTCCTCTCTACCAGAGTCCCCGTGTGCTCGTGTTACAGGGCTGAATCTCTGCCTCCTGGCCACACTTCTCACCGGCACTGAGGGAAAGGAGTGGGCTGCTGTCCAGAGTCAAGACACAGGGGCCCCAAGGACAGGCTGAAATAGAGACGTTGCAATGTTGTATGTGGCCTTGACTGTGGGCAATTTGATGGGACTTGTGGTCTAGAGGTTCTCAAACCAGGGGATGGGTGCCTCTGTATGAAGGGCTTGTTAGAACACAGGTGTTGACGGGCACCTGGGGGGCTCAGTCGGTTAAGCGTTCCGACTTCAGCTCAGGTCATGATCTCATGGTTCGCGGGTTCGAGCCCTGCATCGGGCTCTGTGCTGACTGCTCAGGGCCTGGAGCCTGCTTTGGATTCTGTATGTGTCTCTCTCTCTGCCCCTCCTCTGCTCACCCTCTGCCTCTTTCTCTCTCAAAAAGAAATAAACATTTAAAAAAATTAAAAAAGAACCCATGTTGAGCCTCACCTCCAGAGCTCTGGAGTCGACAACCAGCGTCCTAAACCAGAGGTAGGGAGGGAGATGCTGACAGTTTGTAAGATTTTATCATTAACTACCTAAGGTTTTATCATTAACCACAGGGCATTATTGTGTCGTCCTATTTGTCACTTTTATTTAACATTGTTCTAGAAACAGGTCAGGGAGTTCCTTCCTAGTGAGCGCTAAGACTGGAAAATGTGCATCAGAGAATTTTTATCCAAGAATTCATTATTTTGCACATTCAGGGCTGCACATCTCTGGGTCCCTTGAACATCTGAAATGCCAAGGACCATTTCCACTGTGGAAAAAGTCCCAGATGCTTTGGAACAAGTTCCCAGGTGATGCTGGTACTGTTGGTCAGGTGACCACACTATGGGAACCGTGGGTCAGGGGCAGTCCGCTTCTCAAACTTTAGTGACGGCTACGACTGCCTGGAGAGCCTATTAAAACACAGACATGGGGGAGGGGGAGGGGGAGGGGGGAAGACACACTCCTATGATTCTGAGTCAGTAGGTCTGCTTTGGGGACCTGAGAATTTGCATTTCCAAGAAGACCCCAAGGGACAATGCTGGTCTGAGGACCACACACTGAATAGAGCTGCTTCAGACTAGATAGTGGTTCTTTGCCTTTCTTTCAGCTGCAACATCTGTGGGAGCTGAGCTGCTGCATGTGAAACACTCCCCTGAGCTAAGCGAATCCCCAGGTTTGCTGCCCCCTTCATTCTCCTAACCAAGGAGCTGCTGTGGTATGCCAGTAAATGCGTTATTGATGGGGGTGACCTTAAGTCCCACTATATTCCCCAAGTAAGTTATTCCCAATGTCAGCATTTTATTCTTACACACCTCACAAAGGATCGCATTCTAGACATTTATTCATACTCTTTAAAAAAAAAAAAAAAAGCTACTTTTTGTCAAACCTGCTCAGGTCCAGGCTTTACAGAGTCCCCTACTGTTCCGTCTTAGTGGCAATCTCTGATGACAACACATTTTTAAGTTTATTTTATTTATTTGGACAGAGAGGGAGACAGCAAGGGAAGGGCTGAGAGAGAGAGCGGAAGAGAGAGAATCCCAAGCAGGTGCCATGCTGTCAACGCAGAGCCTGACTCAGGGCTTGATCTCACAAACTGAGACCATGACCTGAGCTGAAACCAAGAGTCAGATGCTCAACCCACTAAGCCACCCAGGTGCCCCCATTAAAGCCTGGTCCTTTCAATATCCACTACTGATTTTTAAAAATACTCCTACTAAACTAAGAACAATGTTTTCTTGACAGGATTGTTACAAATCTGCCCAATAGCCAATACCACATTTGACACCACAGGGCATTACTGTATTGTCCTGTTCGTCACTTTTATTTAACATTGTTCTAAAAGTAGTGGCTATGGGGGCACTTGGGTGGCTGAGTTGGTTAAGAGTCCGATTTCAGCTCAGGTCATGATCTCACAGTTCTTGAGTTTGAGCCCCGCGCCAGGCTCTGTGCTGACAGCTCAGAGCCTGGAGCCTGCTTCAGATTCTGCGTCTCCCTCTCTCTCCGCCCTTTCCCAACTGTGATTTGTCTCTCTCTGTCTCTCAAAATAAATTTTAAAAACGTAAAGAAAATAAATAAATAGAAGTGGTAGCTGTTACCCTTATACCTGAAAAAGAAATTAGAAGCGTACCTATCTGTAAGAAAAGACAGTTATCATTATTTGTAGATGATACAACTTTCTTAAAACCAAGAGGAATAAGTAATTTTTATTACAGAAATTAAGAATTGTTTTCCTCCATCTACAAAGTTCAAGAATATAGCTATATTCTCAATAGCAACAAGAGTGAAAGCTACCTAAGAATAAGTGACATTTAATTATATATGCATATGTACACATTTATTTATTTACTTATTTATTTATTTAGAGAGGCAAGGGAGAGTAGAGGAAGAGCACAGGGGGAGAGAGAGAGAATCTTCCGCAGGCTCCACACCCAGTGCAGAGCCCAACACAGGGCTCGATCTCACAGCCATGAGATCACGACCTGATCCCAAACCAAGAGTCAGACACTTAACCGCCTGAGCCACCCAGGTGCCCCCCTGACAACACATTTTTAGGAGAATTCACAGTATCATTTTTCTGAAGTTAGAGAAGAAGCAACTAGTTCACGTAGACCTCTAACCTACAGTTTCGTGTAATAATCAACAACAACAAAAGAAAGTTGAAGCAACTTATCTCTGCTTCTAAGACCCACCATGGATCTCAGAATTACAGGTCACCCATCCAAAGTCCCCAGGAATATAGTCCTCAGTGATTGCCCAGCCCATGTCTGTTCCCCTCCAATGAAAGATTTCTTGACTTATGCCCCATACGTCAAAACTGTTAGAAATGTGTTTGTACTTCTCCTCATATGTACGATAGGGTTCATCAATCATGCCAGACGATGGGATAATGTTTTGAGTTCATGATATTTGGGGAATTTTGGATAACGCTCTTCACCCCGGCTTCTATGTTTCTAGTGAATAAACCCGAGACCTCAAAGCAGCTCAATTCTTAGTGAATCGTTTGTATCAACACCAGCAGCCATTGGTATAACCCAACACCTTGCCCAAAGCCTCTCACCCTATCTCGCCAGCCCCCAAGAGTAGCCCGCCGTGGCTCATACACAGGTCTACAGAACGGTGAGTTTTTGTGATACCTGCTGATGCGGGAGCCAGGAAGCTACAAACCCTGGGGAATGTTGGAGACGGTATCAGAACTCATGGGCAGGACTTGTTTGTTTGAAAATAAAGGAGACAAATAGTTGACATTAAGTCTGAAGACAAGCTGTGGGCTTTCATAATTTCCTTCAGCGCTGGCACAAAGACTCCATTTTGTCTCCCTAGAAATGAAATGCAAATCAGCAGTCCGTGGACAGAAACAGCATTGACGGGAGGAGCAGGAGGCACAGCATTGAAGTGGTTTTCTTGTTTCTCCTACAGGCACAAAGGCCTGTGTTCAGTCCACTGGGTTTTCAAGCCCATCTCCTCCCACCCAAACCTAGTCTCCTGTCCTGCCATTTCCAGAATCCTGTCTGATATGCTGGCCTTGGCCTACGTAAGTTCAAGGGAGTGACACTTGCCCAGCATTGGACACAAACCTGTGACCTTGATCTTGTTCCTTAACTTCTTAGGACCTCCATTATCTCACCTTGGGAGATTTGGGAGATGAGGGTGAATTCCCATCCTGTGTCTCTTATGGAGGTATGGGTGTTATAATAAACTGCCTGTAAATTAAAGGGCTTCCAAATTATCAGTCCTCCAATGCTGCGGCACATTGGAATTACTAGGGATCCTTTAAAAATTCACATGCCCAGCTGCATTGTGATTTAGTAGGAATGAGACACAATACAACCATCAGAATTCAAAAGCTTGGTTCTAATGTACCGCAAGGTTTGGGACCCACTGTTTTAGAGAACAAGTCAAAAAACACTGAAGATGTATATGGTCTTAGCCACTTAAAATTAGGAATGAGTTCTGGGGCGTCAATCTACCCTCTCGCTGTTTTAAGACATATTTTCATCGAAGGATTCTTGAATAAATATGTATCAATATATATACAGTACTGAATGTCAGTGGCCTTTAAACATTTATAAGGATCATAGTGCATTTCCACTACCATGTGCCAACACCAGAATTTACTTAGATCAAAAGACAGCCGGAGCCTTCTACTACTGAGCAGAGAAAACTGTGGCTGCTGGTGGTATCATCATGCAAAGCTAATCTCACCCTCTCTCTGTGGCCACAAGTTGCATCCTTATCTCAGGAAACCATCTTGCAAAGGGATTTTGTGCATTCAAGGCAGGACTGAGAGAGGAGTGCATTGACACAAGTCAACTCCACTCAGACTTCCTACTGCTGTGGAAGCAAAGCCATTTGCACACTCGTGATGAGCAAAGCATTATCTTCATCCAGTGTTTTCTAAACTATGTCCCAGAGAATGCAAGAATCTCTCAAGATGTTAATTGATATTACTTAAAGAGGGGGGGAAATGAGACGGGGTGGCTCAGTTGGTTGGGCGTGCAACTTCAGCTCAGGTCATGATCTCACAGGTAGTGAGTTCGAGCCCTGCATCAGCCTCTGCGCTGACAGCTAGGAGCCTGGAGCCTGCTTCAGATTGTGTTTCTCCCTCTCTCTCTGACCGTCCCCTACTCTTGCTCTGTCATTCTCTTTCTCAAAAAGAAACATTAAAAAAAGTTTTTTCTTAAAAGGAGAGGGGGTCCATGATGAGGGTCACCCTGTAAGGCCACATACATTGTTTAATCCAGGGGACACCATTCATACAGTGTATGTGTTGCAATATAAATACAGCAAGCCTGCCCTCAGTCAGGGAAGTTTGGAAAATGACCTGTTAAACAAATTCCTTTAGCACAACACTTCTACCTACCTACCTCAGAGCCTCTAAATATGTTACCTTGCTCTGTCACCCTCCGAAAGAGAGATTGTTAGGCAGTATCCCCTAATCTCATTTGACCAGGGAACTTTCCACTCATCCATTCATTCACTGGGTAGGGCATGTCATGGAACTAGTTACTAGAACATTTGTGTGGATTCTAAAGCGATGTCCTTCCCCAGCCTTTTTTTGGAACTCTGAGCATCACAGATAGTGATAACATAAGAGAATGGAAGGGTGAGCTTGCTCAAGGGATAGCCGAGTCTTCAATGACTCACCTCCTCGGAAATCAGCCTCAGAAGTTTGATCCCCCAAAAGTGTCCATACCGAGAAGAACAAGCCAACGTGAGAGGCTTGTGCTCGGTTGAGAGCTAGACCTATTTTCCTTTGTTCAGCCTCTTTCCTCTCTCCCCTGCTTCAGTCTGCAGGCGTCTTGTCTTGCCATCCCCAAGAGTCTTGTCTGACCCCAGGAGAACAACGTCCCCAACAGGAAACTGGTGCAGAGTTCTGTTTTACCTCTGCGTATTCTCTCCCTCAACCTTGCATCTCCTCCCCTGCCCTCCGTTTCCTTCTCTGCCTTCTGGCCACTCTTCATTTCTTTTGGCTGAAGAGGAAGCTACCACTTAGGCTATTAGTATCTTGGAAGGTTTATCTCTAAGATCAGCGGAAATGTTCCTCATGCAGTGCGTCGTTGATGCGCTGATGTCGTCCCAAGGGGCCTGCCCAGGAGACACATAGAGCCCCCCTCTTACTGGCCAAGTGCATGCACTGACCCTCTGTGTTCCAGAGAAATACAGTGCACACCCAACAAGCTTCCCATTAACTCTGCCTCATCGTGACTCTCTCCACCTCTCTACCCTGCCCCATCCTGTGGACGCTACGGAAACTCTTGCGATAGCCTCACCTCTGCCTGATGGGCTCTAGGGGGGTACACACAAGATAACGGTGTGGTGTGTCTTTACAGACACTGATGCCGTGGAGTGTGAAGAATCCCAGAACTGTTAAGACAGAGGAGAGTGAAGATAGGGTCTCCCCATCTCCTTATGCAACAACATGCTGGCCACCTTCCCCTCCTCATCTCTGCCCCTCCACAAACATGCACACTCCACTCCATGGAGAGGAAAAACAAGCCCATTACTGCATCCTATTACATTCCACTCAATGGGCAGCATAGCCGGTAGCTGTCAGCATATCCTAATATAGAACATACCTCTCTCCGGGGGGAAGTAACTATCTCTGACTACATCTGGGGTGGAGAGGTGGGAGTCTAATCAGAAATACCCATCTTCAAACACAGACCTGGTATTACTGATTCATCATTTATGGCGGGTGGGAGGGGCATACACTGCTTCTCGAAAATGCTTCTGTATACTACCTATTTCCTCTTATGATTGTGTGCATACCTTGAGAGACACAGAGTGGAAATAAAGTTCAAGTACCTATGGCCATGGACTTTCAATTCATGCATGCATGCATTCAACATGGAGTTCCAAGCACTACACTTGTAATGCATGTGGGTTCTGCGCTCACCCCAAATACCCTGTGAACTCTCCACATTCACCTCTTGCTTTGGGGTCTACCCTTCTCAATGTCAAAGGCTCACAAGGCAGATTTGCCTACTGTGCCAATAACAAATCAGACAAGAATAATCATGTTGTCTTTATCATCAAGAAAAAAAAAGCAGAGAAGTCCCTGTACATAGGCCAACGCAAGCCACAGCGGCCACTCTGCAGATGATTACTGGGCAACTCCATGTACTGGGTACTGTGGTGGAGACACAAAGCAGAATGAGGCACAGCCTTGGTTCAAGGAACTCACAGCCCCTTCAATTAGACAGACCACAAGCTTCCTTACTCAGCCTGGGTTGGGAGGGAGGTCAAGAAACAGATTGGAGAAGAGAAGATGTTTATGGTGAGTCTTGAAAGACAAGGGAAATCATGGGCATAGTTTAAATGCCAGCCTCCATGTTTTCAAATGTTGAGTGACATGATCAGGGCCCACATTCTTCTTCCAATATGCAAACCTTAGAGCTCGTTTCCAAATGGTATGTCTTCTGCCTACGAACTACAGTGCTGAGTTGGCTAAACGAACACTTCACAAATTCACTACAGGAAGAAGCATTGGGCATTGTAGACCCACCTGGTAGAACTATGGAATAGCCAATCATAAATATTAAAATTTCCTTTTTAAGATTATGTAATATGAAGACCCATTAGGCAGAAAGCACATGTGATCATATTATCTGTAGATCAAGTTCCAAATTTTAAAATGATATTTCCAGAACAAGCCAAACAGGTGTGATCAGAGGAGAGAGCTTTTCAACGTCTTCCTTCCATGGACATTTTGGGGACACTTGTAAATGAATAGGCGAGACGGTGAGAAAGATGTGGGAAAAACAGGCTGCAAGAAACAGTCTTATAATTTCACATTCAGGAAACCGAATAAGAAAGGCTTTCGGCAATTTGTGCTTGGAGACCCTCTCTCTGCCAGACAGCGGGCTCATGAGCAATGGGGACTATGAAAATGTGTGGCCCCACAGCATTTAATCAATCAGAAAAAGGAAGTCCTGCTACCCTGGAACAATGGGGACATTGTGAACCTAGAGAACACATAAGGGAAACAGAAAGACATTTCCCAGGACTGGCCTCAATCAATGGGCCAGGCCACCCCCTTTTGAAATGCTCAAAGCACTAGGAATCCAGACGGTGTTTGTTTCGAAGAAGGGACCTTGTATTTGAGACTTGGCCTCAGAGCAAAGCCCTAAGGTAACTGCCTTCTGTAGGATTCGATTATTCCATCAGTCTGTGGATCGCATGTCCTGGGTATCACATAGTTTATCCCAGTTGCCGGCAGAAGGTAAAACAAAACGAAGGCATTGCACCCAACTCTTGGGTCACAGATAACTCCCAGTTATGAGGAAAGCAAAACTCTCAAATGTCTGGGGGTGAGCTGTCCCTACTGGAGCCAGCATCCAAACAAACCATCCTCCTGAAAACTGAGAGCTTGTACTTTGTCCTGGGTGTCTTCATTCATAGTCAGCAATAACTTTAGTCCGAAGGCAACGTACAAAGTGGAAAGGAAACAGAAGGAAGATGTGACATTTGGCACTGAGACAAAGGAAGGAAAGCTTTGAAGATGGGGAGTCTGCACAATTACAGGTGGACGGTGGGGTGAAGGAAGTCAATTTCACCATCGCGACAAGACAGCCCTATCTGATTAGCAGCGTCCCATATTCCTTCCCGCACGTGGCCAGCCCCCCATCGTGCACTAGTAGATTGTGGGGAGGGACCAGAACAAACCATCAGCTTTCCTAGAAAAGCAATTCAAGGCATGTATCATGTCGATGACGGCCGGTGGCGTTTTGCTGTATTTATTCCCATGTGGCCTCATAACAGAAATTATATATCAGCGTTATAGAAAGTTTGGAAAGGGTTAATTTTGATTCTCACAATCCCATTACCATCACACAACATTTATCTTTGTGCTCTCAGTCATGGTGTACGTGATTATGGCCACAAAATGTACATATCCTTTTGAATCCATCTGTTTTGCCCAAACATTAGATTGTATTTTCTCCTGTTCTTAGAGATTCCTCAGTTATGCTAGAGGTTGCCTAGAAATCCATCAAGTGAGTGAACTATTAGGAATCTGGGGTACCTGGGTGGCTCAATCAGTTGAGCATCCGACTTCGGCTCAGGTCATGGTCTCTCATGGTTCGTGGGTTCGACCCCCACCTCTGGCTCTGTGCTAACAGCTTGGAGCCTAGAGCCTGCCTCGGATTCTGGCTCCTCTCTCTTTCTGACCTCCCCCCCACTCTCTGTCTCTCTCAAAATAAATAAGCATTTTTGTAATTTAAGAAAAAGACTATATATGCTAGCAAGGAAATAGCAATGAGACCAATGAAAAGTACTCTAAATTTTCAAGGTATGGTGCCTGGAGCTCAAGGCATAGGAGCCAAGTGAAAGCCACTCAACAAATGTCTTTGAGCCTCCAGACAAGGAGGTACAAACTCTTCCAGCCCATTGTCAAGACTCTGGGCAACAGCTGAAGGAACGAAAGAACCTCAAAAAGCAAACCACTTTCCTTTTTTTTTTTTTTTTTTTTTAGCAAACCACTTTCCTATAAAAGCACAGTGACCATGAGCCATTTAGTGAAGGGGCCACCAATTCTAACTCCCCACTCCAGCCCCCAGTTGTAACGAGGCCATTCCAGCATTATCACTCCTAATAGAAATCATACATATTCTTAATAAGGTCCCTGAGCCATCAAGAAATTGCCAAATTGTGTGCCCTATTTTCTAGCGAGAAAGCAAGGAAGTATGGAAAAGATCTTTCCAAAGTCTACAAGTTTCCTCCAGTAGTGCGCAAAAGGAGAAGGTGCCATGGACTTGGGAACATCCATATTTGTTTTCTGAGGGGATGAGTGCCACCTTGGCTCTATGGGTTGACGAAAGTGGTCCCTTTTGGTCTTGTTTACTCAATGATCTTCTGAAAATTGACCTAACAGATTACTCATTGGTATATATCCCATCATAAATTATTGTATTGGCATCCTGAATTATTAATAATTTTCCACTAAGCGTGGTCAAAACCACTTCCCCCAAACCATATCACTCTATGTTTTTAGTACCATTAAGACCTTGATAATTCACCTAAACATCCACCGATTCCGTCAGTTGAGTGTTCGACTTCAGCTCAGCCGCACATTGGGCTCACTGCTGTCAGCCTATCAATGCAGAGTCCACTTCAGATCCTCAGTCCCCCTCTCTCTGCCCCTTCTGCACTCACACTCTCCCCAAAATAAGTATTTTTTAATTTTTAAACAAATTTCTCTAAGTGTTTTGTCTTTTCGTCATATCTAAACCTGTTCAAAGCCAAAATCGGTATCTATTACTATACCCATACTTCCACACACACCTGCATCTCCATGCCCTGTTTCTGTCGATGATGTCACCAACCTTCCTGACACTCAAAGTAGAAACTCCACTCCTCCTTCCCTCTCACGCCCCGAATTCAATATGTCTTCCTACCTCTATTCTCTTTCCCTCCGGCTCATCCTCCACACGCGGCTGCAAGAAGCATCGTTGATAAATATATCCCTTCATCCATTCAACAAATATTTATCGAGTGCTTATTCGAGCTCTATGCCAGGCATGACATTCTAATCAGAGAAAAACCAAGAAGGTCCTAATCGTGTCCCGCTTCCATTGAAAACGTATTTGCTACCTATTCCCTAGAGATAAAATGCACGCTCCTCAAAATCTAGTCCCAGAAAAGACCCTCCAATCTGGGCTCCTATCACCACGACTGTCCCCCTGCACACACAGGTGTGCGCACTGGCCACCCCGCCATTCCCCACATTGGCCGAGCCCTGGGCACGTACCACTGCCTTTGTCCTGAGTCCTCCTCTCTTCCCACTTCTAATGGTCTTCATGTCCCCAAAACTCAGAGCATAACTCACCCATTCATAGAAGCCTTTCCTAACCCTCCCAAGGAGGGACCCTGCTGTTGCCCTGTGCTCTTGATAGAAGGGGGAAAAAACGACCCTATTACAAATGGCATCCACCACATTACTTGAAGAAAACTGCCAAGGATCAAAAGGTATGGGATTTCTTTGGAGCCTTGAGAAAACAGATAAAATTGATTTCAAAATCTGAAAAGGTGAGGATAAGAAGCTGAAATGTGGAGACATTTCACCGTATACGTCCCTGGGACTTTCTACCAAGAATGATTTGTCAAATCACCACCCAAGAATAGACCCTCTTTCCTTTGGAGGGAAGGCTGTTTTTCCCCTCGTGACCCACAGGTTTCTGGACCTGGAGGTGGGTGTTTATTCCCCTTAATCCCCACTGCCATTCTCAAACCTTTTTCTTCCCTAGTCCTTGGAAGCTCATCCTATCAGACTATACTTGGTTGTTACCAGCCTCTGCCTCTCAGTTTCTGGCACACTGGTTTCCCTTTGTACCATCACCCTTATCATCAATAGTGGCTTCTTAAGATCTCATGAACGACACATACACACTGCCTTCCCTCCCATTACGATAAAGTACCCATGATCTTGTCAAAAAAAAACACCTCTCCACTGTACCCCAAGCTTCTCTCTTATCATCTTCCAAAATGCAGTGGTCATGGGTAATAGTTGACTACCCTCAGGTTCCTGAAACATCTTCCCACTTGGCTTCCACCAAGTGTGTGACTTGACACCACACAGTCCTGTTTGCCTCTCATGTCACTCCCACCCCTCCTTTTCAGTCTCCACACAGATGATTTCTGGGCTCCTTTCTTTTTTTTTTTTTTTTTATCATTGCATGTCCCCAAAATGACATCAATGAGTTGTGTTGCCTCAAAGCTCATCTATTTGCCAAATCTTACGACTAGCCTGACCCCTTCCCCGAAGACCAAACGTATATATCCAACTGCCATCTTTATGTCATCATTTGTAAATCTAAAGGGATGTCAAGGTTCTGATGGCTCAAAGAGAGCTCTTCACCTTACCCCCTAAAAGGTTCCTGTCTGGTCTTTTCCATCTCAGAGAAAGCCATCATCGTTCAGCACTTCGCCAAATTCAAACATCTCAAGGTTGCCTTTGATTCTTCTTGCTTCCTAGTGTAACCAGTTCATTACCCTCTCCCCACCCACCCTCTGCCATTATGTTACTCCTCTTCACCTCCACCCCAGTCAAGACAGCAACATCTATTCTGGACCACTGAACACGTGCTAACTGGTCTCCTTGCTTCCACTCTTTCGCCCTTACAATTCCTTCTCCCCAGAAGACCCAGAGTGATCTTCTTTACATATAAGTCAGATTAAATCATTCCACTTCCAATACCCCCAATGGCTTCCCATTCCATTTAGGATGCAACACAAATTCCTTACCCTGACCTACAAAGGTCTCTTTGATCTAGCCCCCGCCTATCCTTCTGGGCTTAGCCACCCCACAACCACTCACTGCAGAACCACACTGGCCTTCCTCTTTTTCTCAAGCCCACCAAGCTTGTTCCCATGTTAACATCCTTCTTCAGCCTTTCCTTCTGCTTCGGATGTACTTTCCCCTGATCTCCACATGGGTCTCTCCCTCTTATGAGTCAGGACCCAGCCTAAATGTGAATTCTTCAGCGAGGACTTCCATGACAACAGAGAGTAGCCACCAGCCACTACCACATCTCCTATTTCAGTTCCGTGCATCACACCATCTCTG
The DNA here is from genome assembly GCF_003009895.1 of Hyaena hyaena. NCBI lineage: Eukaryota > Metazoa > Chordata > Mammalia > Carnivora > Hyaenidae > Hyaena > Hyaena hyaena. The sequence goes on along the minus strand of NW_024080659.1, from coordinate 3,686,761 downwards.
ACTGATATATATATCTTATGAGATATTCGTTTGTTTATTTTCTCCTAACTAACTAGAAGACAGATTCCATAAGAGCAGGGATCTCATTCATCACATTCTCTGTCCCCAGGCCCTTGGATCAAAAGCATTAGTAAATGAATGTTCAGCCATTGCCACAGCGGCTGCCCCTGGAATTACTAAGGATTTGGGGAATCCAAACATAAGGCAGCTACACACGCATGTAGGGCACAGAGGAAACCACGGACTAGCTGACTTGGCGATAGTTACTACAAAAGAAGGTTGATTGGCAGGGACACTTGGGTGGCTCAGTCGGTTAAGCGTCTGACTTCAGCTCATGTCATGATCTCGAGGTTTGTGAGTTCGAGCCCCACATGGGCTCTGTGCTGACAGCTCGGAGCCTGCTTGGGATTCTCCCTGTCTCTCTGCCCCGCCCCTGCTTGCACTCCCTCTGTCTCTGTCAAAATAAATAAAAACCTTGGAAAAAAAAGAAAAAAAGAAGAAGATTGATTAGCAGAAGCGGGGCATTATCCTAATAAATACAACACACAGATAACAGCTCACTCACGGCAAAAGCTGGGTTCAATTCCTAGCACCATCGAGTACTGCTTTTAAGTAGGCAAATCACTGCCCCTCTCTCGCTGAGCGTGAAGTCTTCCTGGTCTGTAAAATGGCAATGATACACTTCCCTTGTAGGATTCTGGGAAAGGTTAAATGGGACACATCATGCGAAGCGCCCAGAAACATCAACAATGCAATCGCTGGCAGCCATGACCTCCAGGATTCAGGCTTCTCGAAAAAGCCAAGTGAAACCTTATCTAGTAGGAAAAGTCCATGAGGCCTAAATATACTGAATTCGAACTCAAGACCGAGTCTGCTTTCCTCTCAACCCGCCTGTGCATTCCTTTCTGGTGCAACATGTGCCCCATCCTCTCTGCTCCCCCTGCCCCCCGACATGGCCAGGTCTTGCCTACATCGATGCCGCACCGTGGGGTATCTTCCATCTGTAGTTGCTGGATGTGAGATGTTTTCTTCCCTCACAACGATTATAAATTAGATGCATGTCCCTCGCTCCACATGTCTCTTTATCTCTCTTTCCACGGCTGCTCTGGGGACTCTTCCCTTGGAAGCTGGCCAGCCCTGCACGTGGACTTGCACATGTGCCCCCTTGCGCCTCACCAAGGGGGCCATTTATGGCTCACCAGGGCCATTTATCCCGCTGCATGTTACTTAGCTGGCATAGGTCTCTCTCCCCTCCTAGACTGTGTTTCTTAAAGCTCAGAAGTCAGATCTTAATTTCCAGTCAACTCTTGGCCCACACGTTGCCTACTTTGAGGACACACCAGGGTCAAGACCTAAGGCCAGACTTGCTTACCTGCTTCCGATCTCTTCTTGTCCTGCCTTCTCCCATCTGGAAGCTCTTGCAAGTCCCTGGTGTAGCTCATTTAACTAGGTTTCTGGAGGGGGTGGGGGAAGGAATGAGAGAGGTACGCTTGTAAAACATAAGATATTATAACTAATATGGATAGTTTGGGGGGAAGCAGACAATTGAATATATGGAAGACTGTTACCTCCAGTTAAAAGAGAAAAGAGCAATTATCAATCTCCCAGAGGCCAAGGAGGGGAGGGGTCTCTTGAAATTGGGGAGATTTCAAGAATAGGGGTATCTGGGTGGCTCAGTCGGTTAAGCATCCGACTTCAGCTCGGGTCATGATCTCATAGTTTGTGGGTTCAAGTCCTGCGTCGGGCTCGGTCCTGACAGCTCAGAGCCTGGAGCCTGCTTCTGATTCTGTGTCTCCCCCTTCACTTGTGTACTCTCTCTCCCTCTCTCTCTCTCTCTCTGTCTCTCTCTCAAGAATAAATAAATAAACTTAAAGAAAAAAGAAACTGGGGAGAAATATTTAGTTGCCAGCACCAAACGAATCTTTCTAGGCACAAATATACACAAGTGATGTATAATGAAACATCACTGCCATCCACAGCGAAAATACGTGCGGGAACATGCCAGGACATTTTGAAGTTCTGACAAAAGGAAGTTTTGTTGAGTCAGAAACCCACTTAAACAACGAGGGCTCTAATGTGCCTCTTTGACACGCGGGAGGTGCGGACTGTGTCGTGTGGGTATCCTGTGCCCAGCGGAGACCTGGCCCTTGAGATCCACCCTTGTGCAAGCCCTGCAGGAAAACCAGCTCTCTCCGGGCGGCTCTTGTGTTTCTGCAATATCGTTGGGTATTTCAACATCGCAAGAGGGCAACTGATAAGAGAATTGGCCAAAGCTCCTAAAAAGGCGAGGCTGGGTGTTGAACAATTGTTTGCAGCGGAGGGCGGCAAGGAATGAAGAAGGCGGGCCTGCACTGCCCAGCTGCTGCTTAGCTGTGCCCCCAGAAGTGGGATAGGTACACTTCCTAATCTCTGTGTTCTCATCTATAAAATAGAGGCAATGACAAGAACTCATCCTTGGTGGCCCTGCGGATTTTTGTCGTGCAATAATTCCTGCAAAGCAGCAGGCACAGGGCCAAGACACACGGCAAGAAGCCGCTGGTGGGACCGTGATCCTCGTGAAGGCAGGACCGTGATCTCCTTCACCAATGCCCAACAACGCGGTCCGGTTTTCAGGCTGCAGAAATTGATCAAAGATGTCTCATCAAAAACGGGACAATAACTTGAAGATCAGGGAAGAGATTGGAGCTGTGAGAGGTCAGAGGATGGGCTCAGGGACCCCCCCCCAACACTACTGTTGTCATACTGCGGGACCCACAACTCACCCACCTTACCCCACTTTCCAGGTCCCAACAGCCCAGCTTCTACCTTGCCAACATGGCACCCTCCAGGGATCATTCCTGAGCCCAGGCAGGTTTGAGGCAGCTATGTCCACCGGCACCATGTGTATGTTCACATGCACATATATACACACAGGCCTGAGTAGAACATCCCTAAGATGAGGGATGAGAGTGTATGAAACACACACACACATACACACACACACACACAGACTCTCCAAAGTCACCAGCCCTGTCTGCCGGGCAACCAACCTTCAGCTCTGGCATCCCGTGTCCCCGCTAAGCTCTACTTCTCTTCTCAGGTCACTGCAGCCCTGATCGAGAATGACTTAAGCAGCAAAACTGGGCCAGGAAGTCTCGCCAGATTCCTACTGGGAGTAATCTGGAGACTCGGGGATGCAAACAACTTTAAAAGGGACGCAGGGCGGAGCACAGAATTGGAGTCAGGAGAACTGGTGTTAAAATCCATTTCTTTCTGTCCAATCTCGAGCAAGTTACTTAATCAACCTGAAGCTCAGTTTCCTCACGTCCAGGAGGAGAAACATCCTGCCTCGTGTTAGGACGTGAGGACGATCCAATTAATGGAGGCGGAAATATTTCGTGACCCATAAAGATATTTATGACATTCTGCTTTTGTGTTGAAGACAATGAACCTTGACCTAATGGCATAAATTTCACTCTCTGGTTTACGACCAGGGCCCATTTTGGTGACAAGAAAACCGAATAACATTGGTGCCCAAGGTGAGTGCTAGATGAACTCTGGGGAAAGCCACCATGTCCTGGAGGGTTTACTCAGAAGTGGCAAGGACGTCGGAGAGAGCGCTGTCTTGGCCTCTTCCCTTAGAGGGAAGGAGGGACGGGATGGAAGAGTGGAGGTTAAGTGTACCTAGTTTAGAAATTTAGAATCATTTGCCCCTGACAAGGCTTCAGAAGGCTATGCCAGTGAAGGGACCCACCTCCCAGGAGGAGGGGGGACCACAGAGCTCCTTTCCTGCTGCCCCTCACAGCCACTGGCTTATCAGAACTGCTGGGGGGTGTCAGGGCCCACAAGCTGAACAGACTCAACAGCAACCTGGCCCAGAGGCCCGTGGTAGGCAGCCTCCAAGATGGCCGCCAGTGATCCAACATCCTGGTATTCATAATGATGTTCCAGAGAGTCAGGGATGAAGGGAGGGAAGGGACAAGGTGTGAAGGGGAACTCAGAGACGGCATGAGGGCACTTGTCTTGCACAGTAGTTGAGAGGCATAGAAAGCTGGCATTTTAGAGATTTCTTTTTTAAAAGACTGGATAAAAATGGAGACTCCTGGGTGGCTCAGTCAAGTTAAGCATCTGACTCTTGATTTCAGCTCAGGTCACAATCTCAGTTTATGGAATTGAGCCCTGAGTCTTGGTCTGAGCTGACAACGCAGAGCCTGCTAGGGATCCTTGTCCTCTCTCTGTCTCTCTCTCTCTCTGCTTCCCCCTGCTCTCTCTATATATATCAAAGTAAATAAATAAACATTGAAAATAAAGACCAGGTGAAAATGTCCTCGGCATCAAAAAGGCTTTGTGAAAGCAGCCAGATGGAAATGCCGGGTCTTATCATGGAACGATTATATCCAGCCCCACTACCTAAATATTCTTTGGGCTTCACTAGGTCCTGAAGACAGTAGGCTTGGCACCAATCTTTCTTACCTGTTTGTGCACACACACACACACACACACACACACACACAAAAGGGATCCAGGAGCCGGTTTCCTGGGTCCAAAAGCACAAGGTCTAAAATGATGTGCGTGTCAAGGTCACTGTCCGCCCCATGCCCTCCTTGGATTTGGGCTGCTCCAATTCAACAGGCTGATAGCACCTGTTGACAGCACCTGCCCAGAAGCTAGAGCTTTCAAGAACTCTCCAGAGAGTAAGTCCTTATGGGATCCCATGAGAGATCTCCCTGCCTTGCACACGGCTCAGAACATGAGAATGCAGACACTGTTCGTGTGCATGGTCGAAGTCAAGAGCCCTTTATCTTTGAATGGAGCCCACGGGTTTCCTGAAGTGTTCTATCTTTAAAGCCGTTGATTTATCAACACTCAATGAAGAATGTCTCCCGTGGCCCCAAGTGGTTGTGTGGTCATCTTCCTGAGCAACAAGAACTAGCAATAGTTACAAGTTGCCCAGGCCCCAACCCCTGTAATTCTGAGAGATCCATTCAGCTCTGCTGGGGATGGTTCCTTCCAACCCAACATTCTGGCCCTCATATCACTAGGCCGCGCCGTGCCTCAGTTTCCCCCTGTGTAAAATTAAGGATTCGGGTCTCCAGTCTCCCATCCAGCTCTGCCCTCCTGCACGTCCTTGAAACCTCCTCACACCACAGGCCCTGGAAACCGGAATTCACTCCGGTTTCCCAATATCCCACCAAATGAATTCCTTATGAGCACAACTTCTGGGTTTATACGAACAGAGAAAACACTGCAAGGCCTGGCCTTCACAATTTGGTTTGTTCTCATTCCCTGCTGTGGTTCAAACAAACCAAAAAAAAAAAAAAAAAGGAAAGCTAACTTTTGCCCTCTAGAGTGGGAAATGTGAAAGACTCAAGCACAGGGGCTCTGAGTTGGGACCACAGCAAACCCCCCTCCCAGGCGCAGAGCCCACAGAGCCGGCGCGGACAGCTTTTCCATCCACCAAGTGGAAATTCTAGACACAGAAGGTGCCCAGACCGACCCTGCTTCTGCTCCCCCTGCCAAACGCCGTAAACCTGTTTCTCTCCCGCTGGACTTGCAACGCGGAGCCAGAAATCTGGAAGAATTTAACACCCAGTCGGTTCAGACACAGGAAAACATTGTTCAAAGTAAACACTGGAATCCCTCCCTCATCATCCAGGAATGTACAGCCAGCGGGGTTGAGATCAGCAGCTTCTCAGAAAAGCCATCGTGTCTGCTGCTCTGCTCGGGGCTGTGGCCCAGGACGGCCAGGAGGGGTTCCGGAGCTGTCTTCTGATGACAACGTGGTCAAGGCTGGGCGGTCGGCACGCGGGGACCTCTCCCCTCCTGGGCAAACACGGCCAGTGCTGCCAGCAGCTGCCAGCTACAGAACCCGCTGCTTGGCCACAGGACCCAGCCCGCTTGCAAAGGCCCTGTCCTGTCCCTGAACTTGGGAGAGGCGAAGTGCCCTTGGAAATGGAGAGGGGCCCGGGATGCTCTGGGATTTTCCATTTCCTTTGCCTGTGCAGGTTCTGAAAGGGGCACTCTTCCTCGAGGAAGAAAGAAGGCTCTGTGTGCATCGCCTGGGTGCTGTGCCTCGAACCAGAAGACGTGTGAGCTCGGTGGGCCACCAGTGCTCATCCCGCTTGGACCGAGACTTAACTAATTAATTAATTAACCAATTCCATCTCTCGAGCGCCCTGTGCCAGGTCCCCACCCCGTCTCCTCTGGCGCTGGAGAGTGGAGAGGAAGGACTGGCTTCAGCCAGGGGCTGCATACATGATCCAAGAAAGACGTTACACATTAAATCACTTGTGTCACCGTGTCCCTCTGCCTCAAATTCTGCCTAAACTCCACCCGTGTAGACGCAGGCTTGAACCAAGCTGTTAAAATCAGTATGTAGGATGAGACTTGCCGGTCAGGAATGGTTAAAAGGGGAACAATGTCGAGAGTCCTTGATGGCTGCTTGGCCGACAGAAGCTCTGATCCTGCCATGATCAGGGCTGTTGGGGATTTGGGGCAACAGCAGATCGGGGGACAGCCTGTCTGTCCTTGACCCTGACCATAGCACTCACCCCATTCCTAAGCCCTGAGGGATCCCCTAACTTAATATAGATTGAGTGCCTCCTACTGAACCAGGTGAACAAGAGAGACGTCATCTCTGCTTTTAGGGAGCATGGAGTTTGGACGAGAGGTTGTCAAGGGTGGTCCAGGGACCCCGGCACCCCCCATGGTGATGGCATCATGTGGATGCTTGTCAGCAATTTCTCCGGGCCCACCCTGGCCAACTGCATCAAAAACTATGGGGCAAGACTCAGCCACCTGCACTCTGAGCCCGCAGCCAACACGGATGGGCAAGAAAGTTTGAGAATCACTGATCTGATCAGTCTACAGCTCTATGGCTAATAGGGAAAAGATGAATGCAAAACGTTAAGGATCTGATTTGGAAAAGTCTTAGAAATGCTGGGTTAATATGCTCCCGGATTCAAAACAGCTGTGCCAAACTGTGGTGTCACTGGAAATTTTTGAGTCCAACTTCAGAAACACTTTTTCCACCTGAGCTTGGTCACCTTTTACTGGTGGGTCCTAAAACCGTGCTGTGAAGAAGAGGCCAGAGCTGTTTCTCTGCTCGGGAGCAATGAATCAGGTGGGATCTTTTACGTGGCAGCTGTTTGCAGGCAACTCTGTTTGCTTTGCTGTCTTTGGGGGGCTCTCCCCCTCAGCTAATCCTTGTTAGCCATCGAGGAGAGGATACAACCAGACTTTCTCATTGAGTTGATTTTTGTTGTTGTTGTTTTGAGAGAGAGAGAGCAGAGAATGGGCAGAGAGGGAGGAAGACAGAGTATCCAAAGCAGACCACTGACAGCAGAGCCCAATGTGGGCTCTATGGCGCCTTCTCAGAAAGGCATTCCCCAGCTTTCTATCTAAACTAGCCCCTCAGCCCACGTCCATCCCATCATCTTATTTTATTTTCATTATAGCACCTGCCACCATCTGAAAGTATCTTCAATTGGCTTACCATTTATTTTCTGCCTGACCTCTTAGAATTTTGGTTCCATGGGACAAAGACACTTGTCTGTCTTGTCCCACGTGTATCTCAGGAACTAAAACTGTACAAACTCTTAGAAAGGTGAATACGGGGGCGCCTGGGTGACACAGTTGGTTGAGTGTCCGACTTCGGCTCAGGTCATGATCTCGCGGTTCGTGGGTTTGAGCCCCGCATTGGGCTCTGTGCTGACAGCTCAGAGCCTGGAGCCTGCTTCTGATTCTGGGTTTCCCTCTTTCTCTGCTCCTCTCTTGCTCACACTCTGTCTCTCAAAAATAAATAAACATTTAAAAAAAAAAAAAGAAAGGTGAATATGGCAGGATCCCTACCCTTCTGGGGTCACCATACCCTTCTGGGGCCACCATCTGCAGTTCTACTATAGGATGAGGCGAGCAACAACAAACGGAAACATGAGATGTCATGAGAACGTCAGAAGTGATTTCTCACCCAGTCTAGGAAGGTCAGGGTACCATCGGGGGGCAGAACTGACTTCCTTTGAGTGAGTAGTAATTCTGGGGCCAGACCTCCCAGGTACAGAGACGAGTGAGACCAGTGGCCTACTTCCCTGGTATCAGAATCACCTAGAGAGCCCCATAAGACACAGACTGTCAGGTACCAGCCCCAGAGCCTCTGGCTCAATCGATCTTGGCTGGAGTCCAAGAATGTGCAAATCTAGTAAGTTTCTAGGTGAAGCTGGTGTTGCTAATGGGGGAGGGGGGTTGTGAGAAACTGAACCAAGTTAATGGCAGTGAGAACCAATGTCGGGGACGGAACACGGCCACAGCTAACTGTACGGATGAAGGAGTGAGAAGGATCTAGGATGGTGCTCAGGTCCCCGAGTTAGGGGGTGGACAGAAGCAACAGAGAAGGAGAGCAGGCTTGGGGAAAGGCTGCTTCGTTTCATTCGGGACACTATAGAAAAGCCAGGTAGTCATGCCCAGTGGGCAATTGTCCATATGAACCTGGTATCCAAGAAAACGGCCATGGTTATAGACACACAGATTTGATGAAAGATGAGGCCAAAGATTGAGCTGAGAACAGAGATGAGAACTGAACCATGAAAAGAAATCAGTACTTAAGGCACGGAAGGAAAGAAGAGCCCATCTGCAGACTGGGCAGAGACCCCAGAGAGGAGGCAGGAGAACTGGGAGAGTAGTCTCAAGAAGCCAAGAGAAGGCACCTGCTGAGAAGACTGTGGTATAATTTTTTTAAAAATTGGTCTTTGTCCCTCACTCCTGGCACAAAGCTCCTAAACCCTTTGGAATTTATTGCCTCTTGTATGCTCATGAGATGGCTCATAGGAGACCCTAGATAGCTTCAAGATGGTGGCTTGGTGACCAGAAGAACCGACTAGGTAATTAGAGGGTTAGAACTTTCATCCCCACCCCCAACCTCTGTGGTGGGGGGGGGGGGGGTGCTGGCGGTTGAATTCAGTCACCAATGGCCAATGATCTAATCAATCATGGCTACATAATGAAATCTCTATAAAAATCCCAAGTGACGGGGTTCAGGCAGCTTCCTGGTTTGTGAACACATCAATGCACTGGGGGGGGTGACGTGCCAGGAAAGGCCATGAGAGCTCTATGCCACCCCCATCTCTTCCACGTGGCTGTTCCTGACTTGTAGCCTTTATAATTAACTGGTAAACAGAGTAAAGCATTCTCCTGAGTTCTAGGAGTCGTTCTGGCAAATTGTCGAACCAGATGAAGGGGTTGTGGGAAATCCCGAGTTCATAGCCAGTTAGCCAGATGAACAGGTAGGTGATTCCTGGGACTTGAACCCGGTGACTGAAACAGGGAAGTCCACGTAAGTTGACACTAGGAACACACCTTTGAGGGCGATTCCGTCCAATGACAGGGTAAAAGCCAGAATTTGGAGAGCTATGCAGCTAAACGGGAAAGGGGAAATCAAGGGCGAGGAATGTAATAACCAATCACAAATGGATTGTGCCCATGTGTGTGAGCACTTTCTCAAGATGATATAGGCTTCATTTCATTTATTCCTTACTACAAACCTATGGGAGAGTATCACCCCTCTGTAGAGAAAGAAACAGACCTGGAAAAATCAAGCAATGTTCCCAAAGTCCTATATTTAGTAAACAATGAGGTTAGAATTGAAAACCAAGCGGGCGCCTGGCTGGCTCAGTTGGTAGAGTAAGTGATTCTTGATCTCAGGGTCCTGAGTTCAAGCCCCACATTGAGCATGGAGCCTACTTTCAATAAATCAATTATTAAAAAAAAGAATTCAAAACAAAATCAGATTCTAAAACCAGAGTTTTCAACTAGAATACCATGATTGCATGGGTAGAAACCCAAACAAATCTACAAAGAAACTATTAGCACTAGTAAGTTCTGCAAGGTTACTGGATATAAATACAGCAAGTCAAAATCATCAGCATTTTTAAACATTGGCCATAAACATAAAATGTCTAAAAAGATACTTTGTACGATTGTTTCAAAGATATCAAAGTTAGAGGGGGCGCCTGGTTGACATGGCCAGTTGGGCTTCCGACTTCGGCTCAGGTCATGATCTCGTGGTTCCTGAGTTTGAGCCCCACGTCAGGCTCTGCAGAGCCTGGACCCTGCTTCGGATTCTGTGTCTCCCTCTCTCTCTGTCCTCCCCTTCTCATGCTCTGGATCTCTCTCTCCGTCAACATTTTTTAAAAATAGAAAGCTCAGAAAAGACCCACTTTATGGCTCTGCAGAGCAGAGGGTGAAGGACGGTATTTTCATTAAATGGCACTAGAACCTTTGATCCATATGGAAAAATAATTACCTTTTCTTGTAATACCCAAAAAATCAAGTCCAGATGAGTCGTACTTCTAAATGTTACAAGTGAAACAATAAGGCTTCTAGAAAATAACAGAGAAAAATATCTTCATGCCCTCAGAGTAGAAAAAGATTTCTACTTTTAAACATTTTTTTTTAATGTTTATTTATTTTGAGAGAGAGAGAGCAAGCAGGGGAGGGGCAGAGAGAGAGAGAAGCTTAAGCAGGTTCCGCTGCTGTCAGCACAGAGCCCAACACAGGGCTTGACTTCACAAACAGTGAGATCATGACCCAAGCAGAGATCAGGAGTCAGATGCTTAAGGGGCACCTGGGTGGCTCAGTCGGTTAAGCATCCGACTTCGGCTCAAGTCATGATCTCACGGTTCGTGGGTTCAAGACCCACATTGGGCTCTGTGCTGACAGCTCAGAGCCTGGAGCCTGCTTCGGATTCTGTGTCTCCCTCTCTCTCTGACCCTCCCCTGCTCACGCTGTCTCTATCTCTCTCTCTAAGAAATAAATAAAACATTACAAAAAAAAAAAAAAGGAGTCAGATGCTTAACTGACTATGCCACCCAGGCACCCCTCAAGTTAAGAATTTCTGTTCACTGGAAGATACCATTATGAATATGAAAAGACAAGCCTCTGTCCAGGAAGACCGTGGTACTCTACATAACCAAAAAGGGTTTGTATACAGAATGCATTTTTTTTTAAATTTTTTAAGTAGGCACAGAGTACCATGTGGGGCTTGAACTCATAACCCTGAGATAAAGACCTGAGCTCAGACTAAAACTCAGCCACTTAACTGACTGAGCCACCCAGGTGTCCCAGGATGTATTTAAAAAAATTTTTAAACCCTACAATCAATAAGAAAGAGACCAAAAAAAAAGAAAAAAGAAAAAGAAAGAAAATTTGGGTTCTTGGGTGCTCAGTCAGCTAAGCGTCCTTCTTTGGCACCAGTCATGATGTCAAGGTTTGTGGGTTCAAGCCCTGCTATGTCAGGCTCTGTGCTGACAGCTCTGTGCTGACAGCTCAGAGCCTGACACCTGGTTTGGATTCTGTGTTCCCCTCTCTCTCTCTGCCCCTCCCCCACTCGTGCTATCTCTCTCCTTCAAAAATAAGCAAACATTTTTTTAAAATAATAATAAAATATTTTTAGAAATAGAAAATTAATAAAGAGACTGAATAGGCTCATCACAGAAGATAATATCGGGGGGGCCTGGGTGGCTCAGTCGGTTAAGTGTCCGACTTTGGCTCAGGTTGTGATCTCACAGTTCGTGAGTTCCAGCCCCAAATTGGGCTCTGTGCTAACATCTGGGAGCCTGGAGCCTGCTTCGGATTCTGTGTCTCCCTCTCTCTCTTCCCCTTCCCTGCTCGTACTCTGTCTCTCTCTCTCAAAAATAAATAAGCATTTAAAAAATTAATAAAAAAGACAATATCCAAATGACACAATAAGCAAATAAGAAGGTACTCAATCCCCAGGAAATTCACATTAAAACCCCAGTGAGATACCACTACACTCCCCCAAGAATGGCTACATTTTTAAACAGACAATGCCAAGCGGAAAAAATATATAGACCAATGGGAATCCCCATAACACAGAAAGTAGGAATACAAACTGAAAATAATTTGGCATCATTTACTAAAGACAGAAATACACCCACTCTTTGACTTAGCAATTGCACATCCAGGTTCAGAAGCGTGTAACATGAAAATGTACGGTCAAGAACGTTTCCAACTGTGATCCTTACAGTAGCCAAAAATTAGAAATAACCCCAATATCCATCTACAGCAAAACGGATAAATGCACAGTGACATTCATTGAATGTAACATTATGTAGCAATAGAAAGAAATAAGTGATACCTGAGTGCAAACACATAACTGAATCTCACAAACATAATATTGAATGAAAGAAGTCAGACAAAATACAGTGTTTAGGAAGACATTTACTCAGTGTAAAGGAAGGACATGATGATCACAAATTCAGGAGAGTAATTACCTCTGAGGACTAGAGAAGAGGTAAGTTATGGGTCAGGATGGGCTGGGGAGGTGGGGTGGCGTTGGGCAGGCAGTGTTTTAATTCCACGACACGGGTGGTTCTTACGATAAATCACAAAGACGGAACTTATATACTTGAAGTCTATTTCAAAATGATTTTTTAAATTAAGATCTGAGGGGGCACTTGGGTGGCTCAGTCGCTTAAGCGTCCGACTTTGGCTCTGGTCATGATCTCACGGTTCATGGGTTCGAGCCCCGCGTCGGGCTCTGTGCTGACAGCTGGGGGCCTGCTTGGGAGTCACTCTCTGACCCTCCCCCGCTTGCACTTTCTGTCTCTTAAATAAAAAAAAAAGTAAATAATAAAGAAATAAAATGAAGATATAAGGATGCGAGGGAAGGGAGTGGGGTGGGGTGGGCAGAAATGGAGCAAAAGTTGCTAAAAGGAGGGGTGGGGTGGGAATGAGTGGGAGGGTGGTGTGCATGTGTGAAGATAATGGATCACTAATGATGGATCGTTAGGTCATGTGAAGGCCTTAGCAGAACAACCCAGGGCCTGGAAAAACAGCACAGATGGCCTGCACCTATCACAAAAGTCAATGGCACCATCGGCCGGTGACTTTTAGGCTGTAATTAGCAAACTGGCCTTCGTCTCCCTCAGGCCGAACGTAAGCATCTGAAACCAGAACAAAACCATTCTTTCCCACGTTCCTAAAACCCTTCAAAAATTATACATGTAAAAGAAGCATTTATTTCAGAGATAAACAATGCAAATTGAAAATCGAAGCAGGCCAAGCGTTTCGCAGGCAGCAGAGACCTTGACCTGCTACCCATTGCTGGTGTCTGGCTGCAACGAGGCATTTGCTGTAACTTGGCAAAACTTCTCTCCCTTTCTCGTTGACTTCCGGGCACGTTCGACAAGCCCCACCCTCTGTGGGCCGTGGGTTCTACTCCCCTCCTCCTCTCTCTGCAGTGGAGAAGCCACCAGGCCACTCACAGCAGGCCGTGGATGCAAAGTTGGCCCAGTCCAACTTCAAATACCTCCTCCCAGACCTCCTCCTGAGCCTGTATTCCAACCCGCCTTTCGGTCCTGTCATCAGAGATGGGGTGGCCTGGGGAAGACTGGGAGCCAGGAAGTCCCATGAGGTGCTGGGGAAGAAACGGGGTCCCGCCAGGGGCCAGAAGTTGGTACACTGAGCTGAGAGGCACAGCCTGGCTGAAGTTTGAGCCAAGTCAGGAGTCGGCAGAGTGATGTTAGGAGGTCAGGTTAGGAGGCACCCTGCTTTTATTTAATGTCACCTTTTATCCCCTGCTCTTGTTTGTTTTTTTTTTTTTAATTTTTTTATAGTTATTTATTTTTGAGACAGAGAGAGACAGAGCATGAGCAGGGGAGGGGCAGAGAGAGAGGGAGACACAGAATCCAAAGCAGGCTGCAGCTCTGAGCTGTCTGCACAGAGCCTGACGCAGGGTTTGAACCCACGAGCAGTGAGATCATGACCTGAGCCTAAGTCAGACGCTTAATCGACTGAGCCACCCACATGCCCCTCCCTGCTCTTGTTTTTAAATAAGCAACTTGAAGGGCTCCTGGGTGGCTCAGTCAGTTAAGTGTCCAACTTCGGCTCAGGTCATGACTTTGCAGTCCGTGAGTTCGAGCCCCGCATCGGGCTCTGTGCTGACAGCTCGCTCAGAGCCTGGAGCCTGTTTTGAATTCTATGTCTCCCTCTCCCTCTGACCCTCCCCTGCTCATGCTGTCTCTCTCTCAGAAATAAATTAAACATTAAGGGGTGCCTGTGTGGCTTAGTCGGTTAAGCGTCTGACTTTCGCTTGGGTCATGATCTCGCAGTTCGTGGGTTCGGGCCCCGCGTCGGGCTCTGTGCTGACTGCCGGCTCAGAGCCTGGAGCCTGTTTAATTCTATGTCTCCCTCTCCCTCTGACCCTCCCCTGCTCATGCTGTCTCTCTCTCACTCTCTGTCTCTCTCTCTCCTAGAAATAAATAAAAAAAAAAAATTAAACAAAAAAAAAAAAAAACATTAAATTTTTTTAAATAATAAATTTTAAATAAGCAACTTGAATATTCATTTTTTTAAATCCATGGTTCATGTGGCTGTTGATGATCTTTATCCCTATAGGTTCCTATAGGTTCTTTTTTTCTTTTCTTTTTTAGAGAGAGAACACAAGCAGGGAAGGGGCAGAGAGAGAGGGAGAGAGAGAATCTTAAGCAGGCTCCACCCTCAATGCGGAGCCGGACGTGGGCTCAATACCACAACCCAGAGATCATGACCTGAGCTGAAATCAAGAGCCGAGTGCTCAACTGACTGAGCCCCCCAGGCTCCTGGGTTCCTGTAGATTCTTAATAGTGAAAGCACTTATCAGTCTTAGCTTAACATTCTCTGGGTGCTGAGCTCTGTCCAGAGCCTGTGCATCTATGGGGGGGGCACACAGCACACTCCCCCCAAACCCCCCCTCTGCTGCCCAGAAGAAAACACAGATATATTGTGTAGGGGTATGTGTGTGTGTGTGTGTGTGTGTGTGTGTGTGTGTGTGTGTTTGTTTTCTTGTTTGAGCAGAATTGTTGCCTTGATGGCACAATAGAATCAACTGACCATTTTTTTAAAGGTATCCATGCCCGAGCCCTCTGCAAAGTGAATCGGGATCTGAGCATTGGGGCTTGGACATCAGTACATTGGACAGAGTCCCACGGGGGGACCGTGGGACCAGCATTGAGGCCACTCCAGGAAAAGACTGCCAGACACCCTGGGAATCCCCAAACAAACAGGTGGCCTGAGAAGGACGTGCCCCTCCCAGTAGCTGGGCGTGTGCGCTGTCACTTGGACCCTGGACTCTCCCCTTCAGGGACACCTGCTGGCCCCCCCGGACCATTACCTGACCGGTCTCTGTGACCCCCCATGCTTCCTCGGTGACTCTCCTGCCCCGTGCTTAGTTTTGGTCTGCAAAGTTCCCCCGGGTCCTCGATTCCACTTCCCAGATGGTCTTCTTGCTGCTGCCGGCCATCCCCTCTGCCACCTCAGGTGGTCCAGGAGCCTGGGCAGAGAGGGGCATTGTGACATCAGCAGTTGCCATGCCCCATCCCCCAGCCTTGAACTTTCTGCCCTTGTTCTCTTCCTCCTGGGCAAGCCCCACCGGCTCCAAGCACTCAGTCCTCAAACTTCAGTGCCAGAACCTTCCGTCCTGCCCCCTTAAAGAATGCCTACTATGTGCTGAGCGTCAATCAGCACGTGTACACGATCCCATTCGGGGTTTCTGATGGGAAAAGAACAAATGAGATACTGATCTTCCTCATTTTTAACACGCACCTATTCTGTGCCACACCTGGCCAAGCGCAGAGATGGGTGAGACCGATGGGCAGCGTGCTTCCTTCCAGAATCATCTAGAGCTTATTAAGACACCACATACTGGTCCCAGCCGGGACTTTCTGTTCAGTACCTGCTGGGGGGAGCCCTCTCTGACAAGCTCCGTACAGCATTCTTGTGAAACAAAATGCTCTTTGGACGAACAGGAGAGAGAACCGCCGTCACCAAGAAGCTGTGTCGAATCAGCCCCCTCTCCCTCCATTCCAGTGACCTGTCTGTGTTTGCAAAGGGGTGCTTGTGCACCTTCTAACCTCACCCATGACCTCCAGTCTGGAGGATCCTCCAAGATTCAAAGAGGGGAGATTCAGAGCTGGCTGGGAAACAAGGATCATTGCCAATGTCAACATGGGACAGCTTCCGGGAGCCGGGCAGGACGGGGCTATTATTACAGACCCATCTTGCCCCTGCTGGTGGTCGCTGCCCCATGACATGAGCAACCTTGACTGTCCACAAGCCAAAGCCCCACTCAGACCCTTCGCTGTCTCCATCGTTCTCCAAAAGACTTGCTCTGTCTTCTCCATCACCCTTCTCTCTAGACACTGGATCTTCACGTCTTTCCCACCCCATGACTCCCACGCCAGTGGGGCCGTGGCTCCAGCCTCCCTCGGGTGCCATGGAGGACACTCCAAGCAAGGATGGAGCGAGCTGGGCCTGGCCGTTCGCAGACGCTGTAGGGCATGCGTGAGCAAGGGAGGAGATGAGGTCTAAGGCAGTCCCATCCTCTCTCCTGCTGAGCCTGAGGAAGACGACGGGCACCTTTGTGCACAAAGGGCAGGAGCAGGGATGGGTTTGGAGTGGGGTGGAGGGTGGCAGGTGACCTACCCCACGGCTTCACAAGAACCCCCAAAGAAACCTTAAAAGCTTTTGGCAGCTCAAAGGGGTTGTTTGAGTTGCTTGTAAGCCTAGCGCTTCAGGTAACGGGGACTGGAGCCCAGATGGGAGCCAGATCCCTGGACCAATCAGTTAAAGAACCGGAGTGACATTGAGGAGCGACATCAGCTCTGCCACCCGACTGCACATAGACCTACTTCGGGAGGCCATGATGCTAATCGCATCTGTGTCCGTGTTGCTCGTGGTGAAACGCCAAGTTTCGGAAAGAAAATCTATACCCCGAGTTATTTTCCTCCCACAGGGCTTGCCTGGCCTTTGTCGGCCGTAGGGAGGTGCATTTTTCCCTCCTCTGTGGGCAGCAAATTCCCCGCGAGTCAGCAGATGGGCCTCTGGGCTCGCCCACCGGCCTCTATGAAGCAGCCGAGCGCAGTGAGTGTGCAGTGTGTCTCTGGGGCACCCTGGTGCCCACCAGCCTGGAGATGCCCATGGGCGTGCCTCAGTGTGCCTCGCCAGCCGGTCACTGGCCCTCCTTGTCACCTCCCCACAGTCAGGTGCTGAGCACGGCTCCTTCCCTTCATTCAGGGAAGGATGAGTTAAGGCACCCAGGGTCAAGAGCTGGCTCTCGGTCACCTGTGCACTGTCCTCGAGTTTTCACCCCCTAAGTGGGCCAGTGTTCAAAATCTCCTGCACAGACCTGACAGGTCGGTTCTACTATTTTAATCCCCATTTCACAGATGAAGAAACTGAGACAGAGAAGTCGACTGAGCGACCCATGGACACACAGTTCCTCAGTAGGACAATCAGGTGTGCCAACTCCAGACGTGCACTGTTAAGAAGGGGAAACCCAGCCGGCTCCCTGCATCGGTTCAATGTGAGAACAAGCTCTGAGTCCGTGGTGGGCTTTCCCAGACCCCAACCCCTACAACCCCTACATGTGCTACTCTTTCCCCTCACACCTCCCCAGATCACCGGCCAAATGGACTCAGATATATCCCTTTGGCCCACACACTTGGATTTTCTCTGAAAACTGAAAAGAAAACCAGGGAAAAATCACTGCTTTGAGTCAGAAGTTTATCAGCTCTCCTTGAGGGTCCCCAACTTGCCTTCCCGGATGTTAAATACCAGCACACATCACCCTGTCCTACTAATGTACCCTACAGCCCGGTACCTCACGTTGAATAAGTAAAAAATGGACATACAATCAAATCAGGCAGTCCACCACCTAGACTCTGGCCTGTGGCATGGCCTGGAATATTCTAGTTCTTTTGAGAACAGACATAGCAAGTTAAGAAAGAACTGGCACTTGGCAACAGATGCCAAAACTTAAAGCATGCCCTTCAGGCCCTCATAAAGGCCAGGAGAAGTCACGGAAACCCAAGTGACGTCTTTGCTTTGCAATCGGATGATATAACTTCTATTGCAGATTCCCCTTTTCTCATCTTGTGTTAGAAGAAACAGTTGCCTACAGTCTAGAGTGTGCTAATGACATCCCCATGGTGTCCTTTAACTAGTTCTCCTGTCCCCTGTGAATCGGCCGTAAGATCTAGAGCCTGGACCAGGTCCGGTTTTGCTTTTCCATAAACGATGTCATAAATATTAGTAGGAACATAATGTGAGCTGTCTCTCCTTTCGTGATGATAGCAGCTGTTAAGGATTGCTGTCGAGAAAAGGTGTTTCATGAAGAGCTTCAAATTGGTGATATCCTAATTCCAACCTTTCACCGTCATTTTTTACGCAGCATACATCTAGGAGAAGATGTTTCTCGTCAGCTCTTTGGTTATGCTGAGGCGTGGTACCCGGGCGAAGCGGGACAAATCCTGAATTTTTTTCCTCTCATTTATCAGTCTTCAAAATAATAAACTGGATGCTTTGCATGCTCTAAAAGTGACCGGAGTTACTGGGTTCTGTGGAGCGCTTATAAATGTAAAAAAATTTGAAGTGTTTCAATCCATTGCAGCTCTTGTCCCTAACAAGGTTCACATTGTCTCCTTTCTAGCCCCTCGGAGCCTTTTCAAGCTGGTTCGTGAGTCCTTTTGATATGAACGTGGATGTGTTCGAAAGCTCCCTTGATGTTTTTATGACAGGCTGTGCTGGGTGCACTGAAAACCTGAAATCATTTCTCTAAGGAGCCCTCTCTCTTTGTGCAGAATGGTTGATGGAGGCTCGCTCCCACGGCTGGGTTTGGCCACCTCCTCAGCCCCTCTCAGATGTTCTCCGCTGGCCCCCCATGCCGGGCTCTGCCAAGGACACCCCAGCGTGCTCCAAAACATAGCCCCTCAAGGCAGATTTCCAGAGATCCGTCGCTGTGCTGCAAACCACACTTATTTCGCTTGGGCACTTTTGGGTCTGGAATTCAAGGAGGGTTCAATGGGACAGTTCTCTAACCCATGTGGCATCAGCCAGGGTGGTGGGACTGGAAGGGACATTTCCAAGATAACTTCTTTGTTACTTATCTGGCATCTTGCTGCTCCTTAGTCTCTCCCTTCCTTTCTCTCTCTCTTTCCATGGTGTCTCATCTTCCAGAACTCTCTATGTGGCTTGGGCTCCTCACCAGCAGGGTAGTCACAAAAGGCAGGAGGCAGGAACCACAGTTAAGGGCTTCACCTAGAATTAACACACGTTCACTTCTGTCCTGTTCTATTGGCCAAAGGAGCCATGGCATTTGCCCAGGTTCCCAGGGCTGGTGCGACAGATCCCACTTTCCGGAGAAGCGACAAAGACAAATTGCAGAAGAGCATGTGCGGTGGATGGCCGTGGCTCTCTTCAGAAAACAAAGTCCCTGGCCCAGTAGCCTCCTAGAGTCACAGCCCTGGGGACCACTGAGAATAGCACTCTCTCCTCACTCATTCATTCATCCGCTCAACAAATAATTCCTCAGTTGGGTCGGTAACCCTCGCTATGGACGCAAAATACAGAATTTCTTAGAAAATGTGAAAGGTTTGGAAACAATTTCCATTTTTTTTTAATTGAATTTCCCGTTAATGCCCAGCTTATTCTTTTTAATCTCATGAAAAGCAAACCTTGCCTGTCTCCGGCAAACTCCTATATCACCTCCTCTAGGAAGCCTTTCGTGATCTCCCTTCAGGCATAACTGGTAGCTCCCACAGCACCTTGTTCACACACGAGCAGTGCACTGCTTATATCTGATTTGTAGCCGAGTTCACATTCACTCCAAACAAAGATTGCCTTTCTCACCACCCTTGCAACTAGAGGCCATGGAGACTAAGTTCTGGCCCATGAAATGTAAGCAGAAGTGGTATGTGCAACTTTCAGGAAAGGTCCCTGAAGAAGTATATGTTTTCCTTTTCTTTCCTCTTTCTTGCCACCTAGAATACAGGCGTGAGAGCTGGAGCTACAGCAGCCACTTTGTACCATATGATGACTTTGGGAATGGAAGCCACTCCTATCAGAAGAACAAGATAAAAAGCTTGAGTTCTTGAAACTGTGGAGGGCCACTCCCACCCTGCAGTCAGTATATCAGGGTTTTGACATGAGACAGAAATGAACTTCTATAACGAACTTGTATCTGGCTTAAGCCACTGTTTGGGATTTTTTGCCACTCACAATTCAACTTAATCCTAACTGATAAAACTCCTACCAAGGGAGGGGAGAGGCAAAATGCAATGCCCACGTCTTCTCCACCGAACCATGTACAGAACTCCCAGCTAGTGGTGGGGAATACAAATTCTACCACTGTAATTCTACTTCCCAGTCAGGAGAATGGATAAAGTCAAATGATAACCTCCTGGCCTGAAACTGAATGCATCTGGTGACCTTGTTTATAATGTCAAGTATCTGGAAATGAACTCAATGCTCATCAAAGAGGAGGAAGGAGGGTTGATTAAAATATAGAATATCCAAGGGTGCCTGGGTGGCTCAGTCAGCTAAGCGTCAGACTCTTGATTTCAACTCAGGTCATGATCTCACGGTCCATGAGTTCAAGCCCCATCTCAGGCTCCATGCTGACAATGCACAGCCTACTTAGGATTCTTTCTCTCCCCCAGTCCCCCAACCAAGCTCCTGCTTTCTCTCAAAATAAATAACCTTAAAAAATTTTTAATATATAGAGTATCCACACAATGGAATGTTTACGTCTCTGTTTAAACAAATGAGGCAAATCTCCATATACAACGATCACAATAAATATTTAAGTAAAAACAGCAAAGCTTTTAAAATACTCCAACTCCAAGGGAAAGGCACCAAAATCAAAGGAAGCAGGTTATAAATGAAAAAGAAAATTGGGCAAAAAGGAGTTAACAGTAGAAGCGGCTGGTAAGTACGTGAGGGTTCATTGTACTTGCGTCTTTGTTCATGTGTATGCTGCAAAAACGTCTATAATAAAAGTGAAAACGACAAGAAACCACAGGGTTCTGAGCTGTGTTTTCATTTTTTGTGGGTTTCTTTTTTCACTTTTCATTTTAAAAATATTTTCAAAGCGCTGCCTTTGTGGGGGAAGAAAACAAGTCAAAAGGATGAGAGGGGACCCACGCACGTGTAAGTGTTCGAATCTGCACGGGTGATTGGCTTCTGCAGGGAGGGCTGTGAAATTCCAAAATTCCAATCGCAGCCAAGGAGACAGAGCAAAGATGGAAGACTTGATTTTGGTTCTGTAGTTTGCTCTTTACCATGTGCCTGCACGACTCATTTGTTGTTGAAAAACTAATTCTTTTTATTATTTTTTTAAAAATGTTATGTTTATTTTTGAGAGAGAGCCAGGAGGTGAGCAGGAGAGGGGCAGAGAGAGAGGGAGACACAGAATCCGAAACAGGCTCCAGGCTCTGAGCTGTCAGCACAGAGCCCGACGCGGGGCTCGAACCCACGAACCGTGCAATCATGACCTGAGCTGAAGTCAGATGCTTAACCGACTGAGCCACCCAGGCGCCCCAAAAAATTAATTCTTAACAAGAAGCACGGAAGAGGGGTGCCTGGGTGGCTCAGTCGGTTAAGCGTCTGACTTCAGCTCAGGTCATGATTGCCTGATGCATCATCTTCTCCGCAGGGCGGTACCCGGGTTAACACTTGGTGCAGTTGACAAACCTAGGAGCCCTGAAGTGACCCGTGGCCCCCTTGACCCCCAACAGACCCCACGCATACATCAAAGTCCCACCCAGAGAGTACTGGGGGAAACAACTGCTGATAAATTGCTCCTTTGTTGCCAAATTCCTTTGGATGGACCACTGCCAGGAGATGGTGGTTTTTCAATGAGACTAAGGTGATACCTTTCCGTTTCCTTTCCGGCCGCGGATTACAGGATGCTGTGTGCCTGTAATAAGCTCATAAGGCAGGTCTCTGCCTACTGACCCGCCACAGCAGCGGTCTCCTCCCAGCTCACTGCTCCCACGGCCACTGATCGCCCATAAGCCCCAGGCAGAAACTATTCCTGTTCCAGACACCTCGTGGCACACTGCGAAGAGATCAGATTCCACTGTTTTGCTAACCTCGGAGCCCTAGAACAGTCCCTTTCCTTCTCGAAGGGCACAATTCCTTCATTATAAAATAGAGATCGATCGTAACCGCACATCTTCTATTTACTTTGCAAGGATACTTTGAGTATTAAATTAAAGAAGAGACTTGGAAATGTACAGGCACTGTCCGAGGACCAAGCCAATGTACAAGTTTGGCTATCAGCCTCTTCTTTGTAAGTGCATTAGCCAGGGTTGGTACGAAGAATCGTTCCATCTACTTGCAAAAAACGTCTGGCATCGAACTACCATAAGAAGCAAGAGCTAAATAATGCGGACAGTAATAGGCAAGCCTAATCTCATTGGGTAGGAAGGCAACCTTTTTTTAATATAATACTTCTTTTGTAAAATGAAAATAGAAATCCTTCATGTTATTTGAAGCTTCAAATAAATAAATCCTAGAAATTTAATATCATGATTCCAGTATGATCACCAGCCAAAAGCCACTCTGGGGGTTATTAGCTATTTCCAAATGGGGGGATTGATAATAATAGCTAAAATTTGGGGCGCCTGGGCAGCTCAGTCAGTTAAGCATCTAACTTGATTTCAGCTCAGGTCATGATCTCACGGTTCATGAGTTGGAGCCCTGCATTGGGCTCAGTGCTGACAGCACAGAGCCTGCTTGGGATTCTGTCTCCCTCTCTCTCTGCCTCTCCCCCACTTGCTCTCTATCTCTCTCTCTCTCAAAATAAATTTTTAAAAAACTTAAAAAATAATAATAACATAAGCTAAAATGTATTGGAAATGTATTCTGCACCAGGCCCTGATCTAAACATTTTGCAGATGCGAACTCAACAACTAGCCGCAACTTTATCAGATATGTACTTCCATCTCTTCCATTTTACAGATGAAGAGACTGAGGCACAGAGAGGGTAAGCAATTTGCTCAGACACACAGCTGGAGAGTGGCAGAGCCCGACTTTGAGTCCCTAAATTCTGGTTTAACCAACTCCCCCAACATAGCGCTGAGCATGTGAATCAATTTCACTTTGGTTTTCACCCAACGATGAATTCACCTTCTGGAGCATCTGTAGATGGAGGTGTTAACAATAGGAAGCCCACTCAGGCACAGGAGGGAGCAGCAAGACCCTGCAGAGTAGCGACCCTGAGGGTATTGGTTCTCAGACGCCCCCTGCTGGTACCCACTCAAAACCCCAGAGTCCTCCTGCGTTACTTCTAAACAATCCCATGAAACTGATATGTTTTTCTATGTCCTTAGATGAGGAAGGTGAGTCCAGCCGACCTGACCCCAAATTGTTCACAGCTGTGAAGCAGCCAGACTGAGACCCAAAGAAGGAGTCCCATGGGACCACAGTCTTTTCCCGCCTTACCTGGCCCCTCATCCCAGAGAGAGTGGTCAAGCTTCCCCAGCCATTGGTAGACTTGTTCAACTCTCGGTGAGAAGCCACTCTGAGCTCTCATCTCCTGGGACAGATCAGGGATCGTTTCCATTTTCTTGAAAGTTCAAAGGACTTTTCAAAAAAAAATTTTCAAAACACCCTGTATTTGATGGATCTGATGTAGGATATTTAATGATTAAAACAATTCTTTTCACAGTGCAGCTAAAAGCCACCAGACATAAAAAGATGGAGGCCCTCATGGAATTTGCTGCTTCGAGATGCTGAAAGTATCGGAGATGGGTTAAACCACGACAGTGTGGGAACCGCAGCAGCCGAAAAGTACAACTAAAAATCAGACTCATTACACTGGGCTTTGTGTCCCTTTGGAAGAGGGTCTAGGTGACACAAAATCCCAAGGAAGCCTGGTGGGAGATGTTAGGCACATGGACACAGTCCCCACAGGTAACATGAAAGTAAGACCTTTGTCAGGGTGCCCGGGCAGCTCAGTTGGGTAAGCGTCCCACTTCGGCTCAGGTCATGATCTCACAGCTTGTGGGTTCGAGCCCCGTGTTGGGCTCTGTGCTGACAGCTCAGAGCCTGGAGCCTGCTTCAGATTCTGTGTCTCCCTCTCTCTCTGCCCCTCCCCCACTCACACTCTGTTTCTCAAAAATAAATAAACATGAAAGAAAGGAAGGAAGGAGGGGAGGAAGGAAAATAAGACCTTCCTCTATGTTGCGTTCTCCCTAAGACATTGGCCGGGGGACTCAAGGCATTGGACCAGCTTCCCTAAAATGACACGGAGACCCCACTAACCCCACTAGAATGTAAGCCCCAGAACGTCCAAGTCTATGCTTCTCTTCTTTACTTTTGGGTCCTCAGCACCTAGGAGAGTGCCTCACATGAGATTCTTACTAGCGTGTTGTAGACTTGCTAAGAAACGAGCCGAAGAGAGAAATGTGGACACGAGGCATCAGTTCGGCTCCTGGCACATTTGCTACAGAGGAGACCTGATCTGTGACATCAGCTCCCCCGTGCTGTCCCTTTCATTCCAGATCTCCCGCTGCTGGGCAGGGTGACCAGCGTCTCAGAGGGAAGCTTGCTCAGGGGAAGACTACTACTGGCCCCCGCAAAAATATTCAGGGGAATAAGAAGAATCTCTTTTGGGGGAGACCAATAGTAGTCAGGTTCGATGTTTTTATCCTGTGATTAACACATGAGAATGAAAGCATCTGCACCATGAACATTCGGTACCATAAGCACGGAGATGATAGATGGATGACTCATTGATTGATGATAGATGATGGAATTACATAGAATTCATATAAACACACATGTTTGTGTGTGTGTGTGTGTGTATTTATATTTATCAAGATACATATAGGGGCACCTCAGTGGCTTAGTTGGTTGAGCGTCCGACCTCAGCTCAGGTCATGCTCTCATGTTCATGGGTTTGAGCCCCACGCCGGGCTCTGTGCTGACAGCTTGGAGCCTGGAGCCTGCTTTGGATTCTGGGTGTGTGTCTCTCTCTCTCTGACCCTCCCCTGCTCATGCCCTGTCTCTCTCTCTCTCTCTCTCAAGTCCAGTTTACTGTTTTGTTGTTTTGTCTCTGGCCTCCTTCCTCCCGATGGCATAGAAACCTTGTATGAAAAGAAGTGGAAATCCCTGTCCTTTATGTGGCTGGCTGCTTGCAAAGTACAGGATTTGCTCCGTGGAACAAAAACATGATTCGTGGAAAGCTCTCAGCTGCAAGAGCTGTGTTCTGGGCTGAACCGTGTTCCGAATAAAGACGCAATGTTGGAAGCCCTAACCCCCAGCACCTGTGTATGTGGCCCTGTTTGCAAACAGAGTCTTTGCAGAGGGAATCACGTTAAAATGAGGTCATCAGGGTGGGCCCGGATCCCGAATGATGGGACTTTTAAGTTTGCGGTATTTTGTTACAACAGGTCTGGGAAACTAATACGGACAGACACCAGCTAAAGCAGAAAAGGCAATGTCATCAGAACTCAATTTTTCTCGCTGTCTCTAAGCTCGGCTCTCCTCAGTGTGGGCTCCACCCCCAGGCAAGCTGTCGCTACACGGTGGCCCTCAGACACGACAGACATACAGCTCTCCTGCATCAAGCCCTCTGGGAGGAGGGCTTCTCTTCCGAGGAATTCCAATGAAAGATCTGGAAGCCAGTCTCAGTGACTTGAATCTTGGGCATGGGGCTGGCCTCCACCCACACCCGTGGTCTGAGAAGATGATGGGGATTTTCCCCCCATGGAAAACCAGGGTTCTAACCACCCCCAAAAAGGAAGAAATGGGTGTTGAATGCTAAACAGGCAAGGCGTGGAAAGGTATCTGGAATACATTTTTTATTTTTTTTAATGTTTTATTTATTTCTGAGAGAGAGAGAGGCAGCATGGGCAGGGGAGGGACAGAGAGAGAGGGAGACACAGCATCTGAAACAGGCTCCAGGCTCTGAGCTAGCTGTCAGCACAGAGCCCGATGCAGGGCTCGAACCCACGAACCGTGAGATCATGACCCGAGCCGAAGTCGGACGCTCAACCGACTGAGCCACCCAGGCACCCTTCTGGAATACATTTTGACCTAAGAGAGTCATGCATCCATTCAACCAAGTATTCCCTGAGTACCAGGTACTTGAGGTCCATGGATGAGCAAAAAAACAGAGCTCACACCCTAGTAGGAGGAAGAGTAAGCCATTGAAAGCTGAGGAAATCACCGTAGCAAATGCAGCGCCTGTGCTATCTTGTAGGCTCTGAATGGTTGTTGAATGAATAAATGAATGGAAATGAGAGTGAGTGGATCTGCCCGCTGAATTCCGGCGACCTCTGAACGTGCGTGAAGGGAATCACGAGGTTCTGGATTCTATGTAGGACAGGACTTCAGTAGAAAAAGAGGCGGGTGGATCTCTGAACCCCAGGAAAGGGGAAATTAATAACCTCATCCTCACTGGAAAACCTAGTGCCTGCTGATGTGACATTCTGTAACAGACACATGGAAATTTCATTACAAATGAACAAGTATAAAAACCCCTACTACAATGGTCCTTTTATGCAGCAAGCACTGGATGTCTCTTAAATGCTGTTTTTCTGTTCCTTCAGGGAACTTCTCACCAAGCTGCCCGGGTAAAGAGAGCTGTGTTTTTTCTAAGGGGGCGGGGGGAGAGAAATGAAAGGCATGAAGTCACCCAATTTTGCAATCAGGACTCTTCAACAGCCAAATGTATTCAAATCCAAAATGCTCCCTCCCTGAATGAGATCACGGACAGAGTGAATACTTACAGCTGAGGTGGTGAGCTTTCTGAAAAGGCAGAATTCTAAAAACTGACTCAAGGGGCGCCTGGGTGGCTCAGTCGCTTAAGCTTCCTGACTCCGGCTCAGGTCATGATCTTGTGGTTCATGGGTTCAAGCCCCACGTCGGGCTCTGTGCTGACAGCTCAGAGCCTGGAGCCTGCTTCAGATTCTGTGTCTCCCTCTCTCTCTGCCCCTCCCCCGCTCACACTCTCTCTCAAAAATAAACAAACATTAAAAATTTTTTAAATAATAAAATAAACATTAATTTTTTTGAAAAATAACAGATTGAACACATGCAGCTCCCTCTGAAAATCTGAATCATTCAAACAGGCCCCTGCTGCCTGAGCAAAGGACACAGTCCCTTTGTTTGCTTTAAACCAGAGACAAAGATGGCCAGGAGTGAGAGCTTAAGTAGATATTCACCATCTTCAAAATCATCAGTGACGCTTTATTTGCTGATTTATTCACTTATCAACACATATTTTTTGAGCACTGTGGTCAAGCATGGGAAACAATGATCGGCAAAAGCGGGGTCCATTCTACCTCCAGGCAGCGTGGGACCTCACCTAGCTTACGGTTTGCACAGCCCACAGACTGTCATCAATCAGTCACAAATAAACATACAATTGCAAGGTGCTCAAAGCATAAATGTGGAGAGAGAATCCAGGGTTGGAAAGGACTTCTCTAAACAAGTAATAATTCAACTGAAGTTTACGGGATTGAGTAGAAGCCATCCAGTGAAGAGAACGGAGAAAGAATCACTCAAGGGGAAGGGACAGAATGTGCAAAGGTCAGTTGTGAAAAAGAGTGACCCTGGACATGCCTGAAATACACAAGGGGGTGCAGTGGGAAATGGGCCCGGAAGAGCTGGCAGGGACAGATATTGAAAAGAAGCCACATGAAAAAAAAAACACAAAAAATAAAAACGAATAAAAATTTTAAAAAGCTTTGTCTTCATCCTAAAAGAAATAGGAAGGCATAAAGATTTTAAGCAGGAGCTGATACTCTCAGATTTGTGGAGGTTTTTTTATTTTTTTTTTTAATGTTTATTTCTTTTTGAGAGAGGGAGACAGAGCATGAGCAGGGGAGGGACAGAGAGAGAGGAGACACAGAATCCGAAACAGGCTCCAGGCTCTGAGCTGTCAGCACAGAGCCCGACGTGGGGCTCGAACCCATGAACCATGAGATCATGACGTGAGCCAAAGTCAGATGCTTAACCAACTGAGCCACCCAGGCGCCCCACAGATTTGTGTTTTGAGGTCATGGTGGACACAATGCAAAAGAGAATGGAAGAGTTAAGACAGAAGCAGTTGAGGAGGCTGCTGTCGCGGTCCATGTGATGGTGACGAACAGGGAGAGTGGTAGACATGAAGAGACTGAATTCAGACCCTTTGAGGAGGTCAAGGCAGCACATCTTGCTGATTAATGACATGCAGAATTGAGGTGTTATATGGAAACCAACTTGACAATAAACTACTTAAGAAAAAAATAAAATAAAATGGGGAAAAAATGACATGCAGAATTGAGTGTGAGAAGGTATCAAGGTCAACTCCCAGATTCCTCGCATAACCGGATGCTGGATGAAACCGAGCGATACAGGGCACACTGGAAAAGAGCAGGTTTTAAGAAGAAGTTAGTTGGTGAGTGTTGATGCTGGTGTTTTAATCCACAAACTTTATTTAATTTTTTTTTTACAAGAGTGTTAGTTTTACAGAAAAGCCGAGAAGAAAGTACAATGGGCTCCAATACATTCCTTCTCCCGCTGTCGCGTTATTAACACCTTGCACTAGCGTGCTACATTTGTCACAACTGATGAATCAATACTGAAACATTATCATTAACTAAGGTCCCTAGTTGGCATTAGGGTTCGCTCTTTGGGTTGTAGATTTCTAGCGGTTTTGGTAAATGCGTAAGGTCACCTTTGCACCATCGCAATGCTACAGAATAGTTTTACTGCCCTAAAGGTATCCTGGGCTTCAACTCTTCAGCCTCTCCCCTTCCCTCAAACTCCCGCCACCACTGATCTCTTCATTGCCTCCAGTTTTGCCTTTTCTAGAATATCAGATCACTGGAGTCGTACCTCACGTAGCCTTTTGAGATTAGCTTCGTTCACTCAGTAATGTGCATGTAAGTTTCCTCCATGTCTTTCTGTGGCTTGATAGCTCATTTCTTTTTATCACCGAATAATATTCCACTGTCTGGAGCAAGTCACATTGCAGGGTTTAATCCAGTTCCTGGGGTTAAGGATGTATTTAATCGGTATTTGTTGAGTAAATGAATCAAATGTCTAATGGGCTGTGTGGTGGCATTTGTATGAACAGCCACATGATAAATTCACTGATGGATTCAAAACGTATTTCATGATTGACTGTTATGTGCACTGTTCTTGGTACTGTGACCAAAACAGACTAAGATTACTGCCTCCCGGAGTTTATATCTTAGGAGGAAGAAATAATGAATAAAATACAAACATACCACGTAAATTATGTTGGATGCTAAAACGGTTGTCAAAGTCTGGGAGAAAAGAAAATGTGAAGCAAGGTGAGTGAAGCGTCCAGTCTGTGGTTAAATGGAAGACCAATGGCATGCTTTGGTCAGTGACATTTAAACAAAGATTGAAGGACAGGAAGAAATAGCCTTGTGGATTTCAGGGGGGAGAGCATTCCAGGAAGAATGAACAGCCAGTGCAAAGGTCCTGAGGTAGGGAAGTTCCTGGAAAGTTCAAAAAATAGCCAGGAAAGGGTGCCTAGGTGGCTTGGTCAGGTAAGTGTCCATCTTCGGCTCAGGTCATGATCTCACAGTTCATGGGTTCGAGCCCCGCGTCGGGCTCTGTGCTGACAGCTCAGAGCCTGCAGCCTGCTTCAGATTCTGTGTCTCCCTCTCTCCCTGTCCCCACCCGCCCCCCCGCCTCTCAAAAATAAAAAATAAATATTTAAAAATTAAAAAAGAAAAAAACAGCCCAGAGGCCAGACAGCTGGGACAGAGAAAGCGAGGGAGAAAAGAGTAAGAGATGAGGTCCGGGGTGAGGGTGGGGAGGGTCCTCAGCTCCGTGTGGACGATGTCAAGTTGGAGATACCCACGAGGGAGCTACTGAGCAGACATGTCAAGTAGGAACCGGCAGGGGTCTGAGCTGGAGATTCAGCTGGGAGCCTTAGTATACAGAAGACACTCAAGGTCATGACAATGAGTGAGATCCCTAGCGAGTGTAGACGGAGAAGAGAACCCAGATGCAGCCCTGGGGTTCTCCACCCATTACCCCCTATACCTCCACTGCTACACCCTGGTCCCAAACCCGTTATCATCTGCATCTCGACAGCCCCCAAGCAGCCCCCCAGGCCCCCCGCTTGCCCACCTTCAGCCGATTCTCCACACAGTCACGGGCGTGGTGGTCCCACGAAACCTGGGTCCTGCCCCTCCTCTGCCCCGAAACGCTGCCATGGGGAACAGCCGAAACGGCCATCGAGGGGCAAACGGATACACAAAATGTGGCGTATCCCCATACAACGGAGTATCTCCCAGAAATAAACAAGACTGAAGTGTGGGTACGTCTTACAACATGGACGAACCTTGAAAACGTTGCAGTAAGTGAGAGAACGCCCATCAGAAAAGATCCGAAGGCATGCTTTGCACGTGTGTAACGTGGCCTGGATAGACAGACCCACAGGGACGGACAAACCCACGTGGACGGATGGCCACGAGGGGTTGGAGGGAGAGGCGAGTGGGGACTGACTGCTAACAGGAAGGGACTTCTGAAACTACACGGTGGCCATGGGTACATAACCCTGAATACACTAAAAACCATCGAACGGTAAAATTTAAGCGAGTGAATTGCATGGTACGTGAATCATAGTCCACACGGCTATTTAGAAACCCTGCCGTGGCTCTAGTCGGTGCAGACAGACGCCTGGTCGTCCAAGGTCCCCGATCCGGCTCACACAGCCTACTCTCTGGTCTCTGCCTCTTATGCTCTTCCCCTTGACCCTCGGGTCCCAGCCATCTGGCTGCTCCTCATATATGAGCACAACCCAGTCCTTCGTAGCTGTATTCCTTCACCCCCTCACCCCCTCAGGTTCTCATCAGACCCCACCTTGTCCGCTTGCCAGCGGGGCTTTCCTTGGACCCCGTCCCTGCCTCTGGTAACAGGACACTCCGCTCCCTTTACCAATGGGCTTGCTTCCTTTTTCTCCATTTTCCTCCTCGCCACCTAGCCCGCGACATCCTCACCCGTTGTCTTATTGCCCGTGTCCCAGCGGGAAGGGGACCTCCCTCGGGCGTGGGGATTACCGTTGGTTTTCTTCCGTGCTGAACGCACAGGACCGAGCACGGAGCCTGGCATCCTGAAGGCAGTCCACAAATACACACATCTGCGGTGAAGAAATGATCGTCTCTGCGTGCCGCCCTATGCGTGCCTTCAGTTTTCTTCCTGGGGTGTTTCCCCCGCTGAAAGCTTCTTATGATGGATAAGCATTACTTACATGGTAATAAAAACAATGTTAATAAAGAAAAAATATTTTTTTTTAATTTTTTGACGTTTTATTTATTTCTGAGAGAGAGAGAGACAGCGTGAGCAGGGGAGGGTCAGAGAGAGAGGGAGACACAGAATCTGAAGCAGGCTCCAGGCTCTGAGCTGTCAGCACAGAGCCCGACGCGGGGCTCGAACCCATGATCTGTGAGGTCATGACCTGGGCCGAAGTTGGACGCTCAACCGACTGAGCCACCCAGGCGCCCCAGGAAAAAAAAAAATCTTGCCACTGCTCTCACTGCCCAGGGGACGGAATCCTCAAGTCCTTAGCAGATCCGGGTGTTTCTGAAAGCCAAACTCCCCACCCCTCCTTGCGTTCTGTGAGCCAGGATGACTCCTGTGGGACACTGGGTCCCCAAGATGAAAGTAAATGTTTTCTAGAAAAAAAAAAAAAGAGGAAAATGGAAGTACAGGTTGTGTCTTGTTGGTTTTGCTAAGAGCCTTCAAACCTTCCGAGCCTGGCGGAAGTCTAAGGCCGTGCAGTCAGCAACGCCCCGGATACACGCGACCTGCGAGCCCCTTCCTGGTGGCTCAAAGGGTCACAGTTCCCCGGAACAAGCCTTGGGAACACCGCCCAGTCAGACAGGACTCGTGGTGATCCAGAAGCGTCTCACGCTCTCCCCACATGCCGCTGCCCAATCCTCGGCCCTCTCCTGGCTGCCGGGACCCCGCTGTCGCATCAGAACCCGGTCCGACGGTGTACCTGCCTATCCGGTCTTCGCCCACCTCCTGCTCTGGATTAACATCTCACGCCCCTGCGTTTTGACAGAACGTTGTTTATATGAGGAAAACTCGTGGTATCGGCATTCCTGAGCTCGAGGCAGCTGCTGAAGTGTCTGTCTCCAGCAGGTCAGGAGCCCCTGGGAAGGCAGCAGTAATGCCCCGCCGCCCCCCACCCGGGTTTCCCAAGGTCCCCAGCCCTGGGAGTGTTTGTGCTCTGGGCACTGAGCTTCTGAAAGCAGGTGGGCCTCCCAGATGGCGAGCAGATCAGCGGGAAGCAGGCTGGAAAGGGACACCACTTGTTGATCTTTTCCACCCTCCCTTCTGGGTGTCTCTGGCACCCCAGGGGTGAGCACCCCAGAAATGTTCTTCTTAGCTCATCTCTCTTTCCTCGTCTTTGGAATTTCTTAAAAGGGCTGGGGAAGGGGAGGGGACCCGGTTTTATTGAGATATAATTGACATACAACATTGTATTCATGTCAGGTGTACAACATAATGATTCGATAGTATATGTTGTGAAATGATCGCAGTAAGCCCAGGTAGCATGAATCACTTCACAGAGTTACCATTTTTTTTCTTCTGATGAGAATTTTTAAGATCTACTCTCTTAGCACCTTGCAGACGTACAATACGCTATTGTTCGCTATCGTCACCATTCTGTACATGACATGCCAGGGCTTACTATCTTACAACTGGAACTTCGTACCTCTAGGTCCCCTTCATCCATTTCTTCCAATCCCCACTCCCAGCCTCTGACAACCACCAATCTGTTCTCTGTATTTACGAGTTCATTTTTTTTTAATGTTTATTTCTTTTTGAGAGACAGAGAAACTGAGTGCGAGTGGAGGAGGGGCAGAGAGAGAGGGAGACACAGAATCCCAAGCAGGCTCCAGGCTCTGAGCTGTCAGCACAGAGCCGGACACGGGGCTCGAACTCACAAACCATGAGATCATGACCTGAGCTGAAGTCAGACGCTTAACTGACTGAGCCACCCAGGCGCCCCCTGAGTTCATCTTTTTTAGATTCCATATGTGAGATCATGCAGTTTTTGTCTTTCTCTGACTTATTTCATTTAGCATAATGCCCTCTAGGTCCATTCATCTGTCCCAAATGGCAGGATTCCCTTCTTTTTTCTGACTGAATAATATTCCACTATCTCTCTCTCTCTCTCTCTCTCTTTCTCTCATATATATATGGCACAACTTCTTTATCCATTCATCCATTGATAGACTCTTAAGTTTTTCCATATCTTGGTCATTGTAATAATGCTGCAATGACCTCAGACTTGCAGAAATCTTTTTGAGTTTGTGTTTTCATTCCCTTGGGATAAATGCCCGGAAGTGGGATTGCTGGATCATGTGGTAGTTCCATTTTTTTAAGTTTATTTATTTACTTTGAGAGAGAGAGAGCACGAGCAGGGGAAGGGCAGGGAGGGAGAGAGAGAGAATCCCATGCAGCTTCTACACTGTTAACTTCAGAGCCTGATGAAGGGCAAGAACTCAGCAGCGAGATCATGACTTGAACCAAAACCAAGAGTCGGATGCTTGACCGACTGAGCCACCCAGGTGTCCCCCGGAGTTGCATTTTAACATTCTGAGGAACCTGCACACTGTTTCCCATAGTGGCTGCACCAATTTACATGTCCACCTATCATGCACAAGGCTTCCCTTTTCTCTGCATCTTCGCCAACACTTGTTTCTTGTTCTTTATGATACTAAAAATTCTGACAGGGGCGAGGTGATCTCTCATTGTGCTTTTTTTTTTTTTTTATTTTTTATTTATTTCTAGGAGAGAGAGAGAGACAGCGTGAGCAGGGGAGGGTCAGAGAGAGAGGGAGTCACAGACTGAAACAGGCTCCAGGCTCTGATCTGGTAGTCAGCACAGAGCCCGACGCGGGGCTCGAACCCACGAACCGCGAGATCATGACCCAAGCGAAAGTCGGACGCTTAACCGACTAAGCCACCCAGGCTCCCCTCTCATTGTGCTTTTGATGTGCATTTCCCTGATGATGAGGGATGCACTTTTTCGTGTTCTGTTGTCCATTCGTATTAAAAGGGCTATTTTTCACTTAGAGGATCTGGGTTCCGGAATTCACCTGGTCTGGCTAGGATCCTGTCCTGCCATCTTCTAGCAAAGTATCAGCGAGCCAAGGAGCTGCTTAGAACATTAAAAACTACCCACTCTGTCGGGGAAGATTGATCTGCGGGGGAGAACACTGGGCTAGGAGCCAGGGATCTTCCATTTGTGTCTGGACATCTCTAATATTGGAAGGGTTTGGGCCAATCACTTAACTCTTCTGAGACTCTATTTCTTCAACTCCAAAATGGAAGACTCTCAGAGATCCTTAACGGCTCTAAGACTAAAGATCAACTTAAAAAGAAGAGCCCTCAGGGTATGCATTTGCTGAGGACTTTCTTGTAAAACAGTCTAGTGACCACAGAGTAGCGCCTCATGTGGTAAAGCGCTATGGTCTCCACCACCATCAACAAGAAAAGGCAGACGGGATTTTCCACCAGGTCCCTTCCTAGACGGTCTTTGAGGACATGTGCAGGAATCTCGCTGGGCAGAACACAGGTGATCGGGTTGGAGAGAGCTTGAGTGTGACTTGCACCCACCCGGCACAGCCACCCTGTGATTAAACCCTTCCCAGAGAACTCATTCGTATGGCCAACTTAAAACACGGGTCTTCCCATCCAGGCTTGTGTGTCCCGATGCAGGTTGGAAAAAATGGCCACCAGAATGATGGCTGTGTTTCTCCTGCAGACAAGAAGTTCACGGGGAGAGTGAGTCAATTCCTCTGGGACTTTCAAGAGCCTCTGAGCAGAGGGAGGAGGACAGAGAAGTGGAAACAAACAGAAATCCTAGAGAGACAATGGCTGAGCGTTCACCGTGGGGCCATTCACAGGACCCTCCCTAGAGCGGTGAAGGGCCATTGATCTGGCCGGGGGAGGGGATGGCCCTGAATGGGTAACATCTCTAGCAAGGGAAGGACCAGAGGTCTGTGCTGCCTGAGATAAGAGTCCTCTCAGGAAGTCTGAGTCACCTTGGGCTGACTTTCAAAGCATGAAGACCTCACAGCAACTCAGCCTAGAGACAAGGCCAGCGCTTCCTCCCAGCCCAGGGGCCCCGGGAGCTAGCATTTCCGGTTGGCATCCTTTGCCCTGGGCGGCCACCACCCCTGGGAAGTTTCCGGCCACCCTCACCGGTGCGTCGTGAGCCTCCGGTAACAGGTCTCTGTCCCTCTGCTCATCTCCCATTTGTTTCCTCTGGAATGTTCCAAGCCTCGAGTATCACCCTGTGCCAGGAATCCGAACATTCCAGGGCGGGTGAGGCTTCAAGTTACTCATTCCTCTGGTGATTTCCCAACGGAGGCTCCAGAGACCTGAATTCTGGCCCAGGCCTACGGACTCCTGACAGTCACGGTCAAGGCCTCTCCCTAAGCTTTAATTTCCTCATACACCTAATGGGAAGCGAGGAATAGATGAAACAATTTGGGGAAAATAGGCTTTTTAGAACTGAAATGATGTTAGGACCGTCATGCTTCCTATAAAGGAGTTGCTGGCTGATCCCTGTCATTCCGTCTTTAGCTGGAAAAAGTTGAGGCTGTTATCATTCATATGCTCCTTGGCGTAAATAAAGGACCCAAGCAGATTTCCGATGGAAACACACCCAACAGTAAATTACAGAGACACTGGTGTCCTCGGGGAGATGGAGTAAGCCTTGGGAAGACAGGCAAAGGCAGGAAGCTCAGGGAGAAGATTCCACTTCACACACTTCTTAGGATGTGCCCTACGTGAAGGGGCTTTCAGAGACTGTGACACAAAGAAATACATGTTCGAGAAAACCAGTCATCAGAAGTCCACTAATCCCACCCTGGATTTTCCACCCTTGACCTGCAAGACCACGATTTCAGAGTCTCAGCAAAGCTTCTAAAGCCAGGAATGGTGCCTGGTGTCTTAACAGCTCAAACGTTGAGCAAGCCACTCAACCCCTTGGGTCTCAGTTTGCTTGGCTGTCAAATGGGAATGAGAGAAGGACCGCGAGGAATAAGGGCGACTCTATATACAGTGTCTGGCAACTGTAAGCATGCAAAACGGTAACAGTAATAATAATGCCACCCAGATGTCCCAGTGACATCTTCTTCCAGAACCACAGTGAAGCCATCCTTCTAACTGACACTCTATACCCTTCTGTGAGATGCCTCAAAACTGGAGGTAATACAAAATCATTCCTTTTTCTTTTTTCTTTTCTTTAGAGCCCGATGTGAGTGTTGAACTCAAGACCCATGAGGTCATGACCCGAGCAGAAGTCCGATGCGTAACCGGCTGAGCCATTCAGACGCTCCTCCCTGCTCCCCCCCACCCCCCCGCCCAGTATAAAATCATTCTTAAGTGAACCTAACCTCAATTTTCCACATGCTCATTTCCTCAGACCCTGTTGTGGTAAAGACAGAAAACCACCGATCATGACCCTGCCCCCTCTTGGGGGGTCCCCTGTGGGGGTCATTCAAAGGGAACGGCAATGTTGGAACCCCCCATGGACCCCTAAATTCCCCCAAGAGATACAGATATGGAAGTGTGTTCAGATAGCAGAGGGAGGGGAGACACATGTCCTTGGAGAACTTTCCAGAAGGGAGCGGACCACCCCCACCCAAGCCAAGACTGGTCTTGGCGCTTGGAAGCTAATCGGCTGGAAGAGAGACAGCGGCTGGCTGGGGCAGACAGCCGGTGCCCCCCAGGCACCGGAGAGCAGGGCGCGGGGTCCGGAGCCCGCCCCTGGGTGGCCGCCAGAAACAATGGTGGGGGCCGGCCGCCGCTGCTGAGCTGTCCTGTCCCCGAGAGCACTGGCCTTTGTCAAAAGAAGGATTTGTGCAGCTCAGACCCCACGGGGCTTGGCCATTGTGGACCTGTCTGTCTGCATTTCGACTCCGGGCTTCACCCTCTGCTGAAAGTGACTCTCGGGTCACAGAGGCATCCAGAGCGGAAGCGGCAGCAAGGTGCAACCTGGCCCATTTACGGCAAAAGCTCTGGGGGGCTCAGACCAGAGCCCTGTGCTGGGGGGCAGTGGAGAGATCCAGAGGAATCAGAAGACTGGCCCCTGGCCGCGGGGGGCTTGCTGTCTGGCCTGGAGAAGGAACCCCTGTCACCTGAAGGACCAGGAATGAAAAGCTGTCTCTCTTGGGCTCTGTCATTCTCATCTCCGTTAACATTATAGACACTGGGTCCCCCTCTCTTAAAATTGAAATCCACCCATCCTCTGGGAGGCCAGCTGCTAGGGACCAGAAGATGGTCACGAGGATGGGGAGATCCTGGGGAAATGTCATGATATCACTACCTTTCACACAATCTAACGATAAAATTAAAGATATGTTTCTAGGAGTTGTTGCAACCGAAATTGTTCCACCGAAAGTCCGGGGACAAGTTACACAGGCTACGTGAGGTTGGCTGACTTTCAGTGGATGAGGTGTGGTTTTTCTCAGCTTCCTTGTTTGCAGGTTATTTCTCTTTTTTTAATTTTTTTTTTTAACATGCATTCATTTTTGAGAGACAGAAAGTGAGCAGGGGAGGAGCAGAGAGAGGGGGAGACACAGAATGTGAAGCAGGCTCCAGGCTCCGAGCTGTCAGCACAGAGCCCAACACGGGGCTCGAACTCACGAACCTCGAGATCATGACCTAAGCCGAAGTCGGACCCTTAACCACTGAGCCGCCCAGGCGAGCCTGCAGATTATTTCTTATAATGTACAGATCCCTTTGTGGGTGGTGGTTGGTACCATCTCACAGCATAGCCCCAGGGCACAAAACGGATCAAGGGCTCAAAGGCAATTCACTGTGGAATAAAAGTAGTGATGGAGGGGCCCCTGGGGGGCTCAGTCAGCTAAGCATCCAACTTCGGCTCAGACCGTGATCTCACAGCTTGTGAGTTCCAGCCCCGTGCCAGGCTCTATGCTGACAGCTCAGAGCCTGGAGCCTGCCTCAAAGCCTGTGTCTCCCTCTCTCTGCCCCTCCCTCATTCACACTCAGTCTCTTTCTCTCAAAAACAAATTTAAACATTTTTAAAAAGTAGTGATGGAAGCAGTGAAACAGAATATACTTAGTAGAACATGATAGAATCACAGGCCACCTTGCAGAATGACGTAAGAATCACTACCAGTAAGCATGGCCTCAGCAGGAATACGGGCCGAGAATTTACAAGTACTCTGACTAGGAAATCTGCAAATTCACTCATCTGCTACATGCTGCCAGAAAAAAAAAAAAAAAAAAACCCACAAAAACAAAACACAGGAACGGAAATTATGGCAATTTGTGTCTTAAAATTGAATTTCACTGGAACAATGAATGATCCATCCCAATCTCCAGTGGATTGTCAGTTAAGAAACCATTAAATCACTCGCAGATAAATCAATTGAATTTGTAGAGCAAGTACGAAATCGTGTTTTCCAAGAAAAAAAAAACTAATTTTGTCTGTAAAGGTGAAAAAGAAGCCAGGACATACGGGCATCACTCTAAGTGACACTTGAGCAGGAAAAATAGTTGACCCTATTCCTAAGACCCTGGGGAGACAAAAACAAAAGACTGTATAGGTAATGACCAACATTGGACCTAGAATAAAATTGAGCGCTTTTATTTTAATTTATCAGTAAATTCAAATTTACTACTGGGCACCATAATATCAATGCGTAGGAGCAATGACTACTGACATTTTCATCTGCAATTTGTCTCTATCAGTGGTTCTCAACTGGGGTAAATTTTGTTCCCTCCTCCTGCCCCCTCCCCCCTGAAAGGGGACATTTGGAAATATCTGCGAGTCTTTTGGGTTGTTATGGCTAGAAAGGGAGCAGGAATGCGAGGGTTACTGGCTCTGTGTGTAGACAGCACAGATGCTGCTGGGACCTTACAGACCGAAGACTGTCCCCCGCACCAAAGAAGTATCTGGCCCAGAATGTCAGGAAGGCTGAAGTTGGGAAGCTCTGGTCTAAACCACTAAAGTGCGGAATATGAATCAGCTATACGAGTACGAAGAGAGAAATACAGGAGGAGAGGAGAGGGGAGGGGAAGGGAGGGGCGAGGAGGAGGGATGGAGAGGGGAGGGAAAGGAAAGGGAGAAAAATAAAGAGCTTAAAGCCTTTTTGTTCTGTCTTCTCTTGAAACTCCACGCCTTGGAAGGAGATCTGTTGTGAGCGATAATTTTCTGATTCACGGTGTTCACGAAGCACCTCGGCGCCCGTCTGATGAGGAAGCAGATATCTGTGCAGCCGTCCTTCCTACACCCTGCGCGATGAGTGCACACTTGGCCAAGAGATCTCCTCCCGTCGTGACTCAGTGTTGAAATAAATCATGAAAACTGTGAATATTGTCAACTTGTGGTCACTGAAAGTTCATCTTTTAAGCCTGTCAAGTGAGGCAAGAAGCCCAAGGTCAAGATTCTCCTTTGCCACCCCACACGTCGCCGGGACTTGGTGGGGAAAGTAGCCTCTTGAGGTTTTGAAAGGAGGACCTTTCGTCTTGATGAACATCATGTCAGGAAAGGCCATTGTTGGGATGTCACATAGCTCACAAGGGTGGTTAGCTCACTGACTGGCTGAGAATAGATTTTCCGGGCAAAAGCTACATCCCCACTCGGAGCAAATGCGGTTCAGAGGGGGTCTGTCGCCTTCCGGGATCCCCGAAATAAGGCACAAGGCCTGCTCCCTTGTTGGATTTCCAAACCCATCTGGGGGCCCTCTCACCCGCCCACCCCACCACATGCTTTGGGGTCAGCCTTGTGGAAGAGGGCGGGGAGCTGCCTTCTAAAGACACCTAACCCTTCCTTCTCCCCAAGCAAGCAGCCATGTACCTCCAGGAAATCAGGCAGGGGACCGATGACCAGCAGACCTGAGGTCCCAGCGCCGGGACAGCAAGGTACAGGTCAAGGGACTGTGTGACTTGGAACCAGATAGGGGGAGAGACGGTACATCAGTGGGCACAGGTGACGATTGTAGCACCCTCAGGACCGATGCCTCTCCCCACCGCACCCCTCCCCATGTTAGACACAGGGTGACTGAACTCAGATACCCTTCTGGAAAGACCCAGGAGGTGGGAGAACCCTAGATTAGGATGTAAGCAGAAAACAAAAACAAAACAAAACAAACAGAAAATTCCTGACGGGACGGAGTCTACTCTGAATCAGCAAGGTTGTGTTTTCTACTCTCAGGTGGAACTGAACCTCAGATTCCAGAATCTAATGACGCTAATAATTTTAAAATAGCGATTATAATACACAGAGCTCCTTTTCTTGCAAAGCCAAGGGCAAACATCGAAAATGTCTATTGCCCTGCGTTCCTGAGCTCAGGGGAAATGTAGACCGCTCAAAGTAAGGTGTGGATTTCTTTCCTATAAATGGGGGTGGGCAAGGTTCAAGAGAGGAAGTACTTGCTCTTGAGGTACTTGCTGTTGGACAATTAAAGACTTAAACCTGGGGACAGCTGTTGGTGTCTTGGCTCTCCTCTTAAAGACCAGATGCTCACATGCTCCATGCCTGTGGTAGGGAAACTCTGGCCCCAGAAAGCACTGGAAAGCCCTGAGCAAAAACATCTGTAATTTAGAACATTCCCTTGCAATGAACTGTTTGGGCGTTGGGGTCTTCAGAATCGCTAGGATTTCCTGTACAGAAACGGGGAACTAGAAAGCCGTTCCATGGAGCCCGTGGGTTCCTCTCCATGGCAGAAAACCCGCAGTTGCAAACTCTGATCCTGGAAACGGTGTCCACGTGTAAATCGCCTGGAAGCAGCAGGTTAATCCTGCCTGCCGGCCGCCACCAAAATAATTCCTTCTCTCTTGGCCAGAGGGCGGGGGAGAGGGGGAGAGCGGGGGAGGGGGGGGGTAGGACACGGTGGAGATATTTGCAAAGCCATCCTTTAGAGCTTCCTCCGAAATTAAGCACACACCCACATACAACAGCCGACTACAATGCTCATCAGATCCGAGAGCTGAGAAGTGCTTCCAGAATTATCCAGTCTGGCGACCTCATTCTGCAAATAAGAGCTCAGAGACCCAGAGACGACATGCCCTAATCTCGGTTACCACGTTAGGTATTGGGAATGATATTGGGAATAAAATTGCTAATTCCTAGCGGGGGCTGCTGTTATTCTTGGCTGACACTTTTTGAAAACAAAACAAATGTTGACTTTGGTTGCTTTTTTTAATTTTTTTTTTTTTTTCAGAACTGACCTCCTCTAGGGTGATAGCAGGACACAGCAAGGGAATAGAACAGAGCAGGGTGATCTAGAAGGTGGGAGGGGGCAAAGGGGTCCAGTCTGGTGGGCACTGGCCCCTGAATGAGAAAGAGAGCTGGTTCTGAACAGGCCAAGCAGTGGTCTCCTTTTAATCACTTAACATTAAAAAGTTTGAGCGTCGGGGCGCCTGGGTGGCTTAGTCAGTTAAGCGCCCGACTTTCGCTTAGGTCATGATCTCGCGGTTCGTGGGTTCGAGCCCCGCGTCGGGCTCTGTGCTGACTGCCAGCTCAGAGCCTGGAGCCTGTTTCAGTCTGTGACTCCCTCTCTCTCTGACCCTCCCCTGCTCACGCTGTCTCTCTCTCTCTCCTAGGGAAAAAAAAAAAAAAGTTTGAACGTCAAGGGGCACCTGGGTGGCTCAGTCAATTAAGCGTCTGACTTTGGTTCAGGTCATGATGTTGAGGTTTGTGAGTTCAAGCCCGGCGCCGGG
Source organism: Hyaena hyaena (assembly GCF_003009895.1). Taxonomy (NCBI): domain Eukaryota; kingdom Metazoa; phylum Chordata; class Mammalia; order Carnivora; family Hyaenidae; genus Hyaena; species Hyaena hyaena. The sequence goes on along the minus strand of NW_024080659.1, from coordinate 3,645,260 downwards.
CTCTGTGCTGACAGCTCGGGGCCTGGAGCCTGCTTCGGATTCTGTGTCTCCCTCTCTCCGTCCCTCCCCCCGCTCATGTGTTCGCCCCCTCTCTCTCAAAATTAAATATACATTTAAAAATTTTTCATGGGGGAGGGCACTTGTTGGGATGAGCACTGGGTATTATATGGAAACCATATTCACAATACACTATGAAAGAAAAATATTTTTAAAGAATATTTTCAAGCTGATAATTTCAAACAATACATTTTTTTAAAATTTTTACTGTTTATTTTTGAGAGAGAGACAGAATGCAAGCAGGAGAGGGGCAGAGAGAGAGAGAGAGACACACAGAATCAGAAGCACGCTCCAGGCTCTGATCTGTCAGCACAGAGCCCGACACGGGGCTCGAACCCATGAACCGTGAGATCATGACCTGAGCCGAAGTCGGACGCTTAACCAACTGAGCCACCCAGGCACCCCTACATGGTAAATATTAACAGAAGTTGGCTTAGCATAGTCTAACGGTGTAACAAATATCGCCCCCAAATTTCACTGGCTCAGCATACTAAGTTTACTTCATGCTCAGGTCAGAGTCCAGTGTAGGTTGGTCAAGGGGGTTCTACTCCTGGCATTCATTTGAAGATTCAGGATCCTTCCATCTCGTGGCGCTTCCTGTCACCAAAACCAAAGTTCGGCTGCCGTGGTTCAAGGGGCCAATACCCAAGAGCCGAGTTTTGACTGGAAAGCAACATGAGCTTCATTCAGGAGCTGCCCGCCCGGGGAGAAGGTGAACTCTGTCCCAACTCCAACTCCGAGGTTTCTGCCTGGACCCGAGATTTTTTTAAGGGGTTTATTCAGTTAAGCAAGTGCAGGGGTGACATTTCTTGATTCCGTGCAGACTCGATGGTACCAGCTACAGCGTTATCTCGGTGCTTGGAGGTTGTGTGAGAAGGTCTAGTTCCTTGGTGCCCGGGTGTTGTGTAAAAACACTCTCTTCCTTTCTGCAAAGGAGGCCAGGGTCGATAGATATGCAAAGGGACGTCGGTTGTCCTTGGTGTGACCTTAAAAATGAAAAAATATTTTGCTGAAAGATCGCGGGGCTCATCAGAAAGCTAAGGGGACTTTAGACAGATTTGCTGGCCTCTGTGGCCTGGGGACTTTCTGGTCCTTTATTTCCTCAAGGACGGTGGTCTGCAAACCTCAAGGAAAATAAATTAGTTCTGTTACAGAGCAAAGGCCTTAAGTCAGCAGGCAAGGAATGCGTTAACTTGAAGCAGGTTAAGCCTCAAGACCAGCTGGAGGGCTGTGATGTTCCGTCCTCTGGGGTCCTGGGGTCCTCTCCATTCTGCCAGCACATGGGGAGAGACGAGGAGCCTTGGAGATTGCACAACGGGGTGGAGGGTGGGGGTAAGGCCCTGGAAAGGGCAGCATCATGGCGTCAAGGCCATAGGCTCCCGATGCAGTCACGTGGTCTCGGCTAACTGCAATGGGCGCTGGGAAATGTAGTCTAGCTTGTGCCCGGGAAGAAGAGGCAACGGGTTTTGCGAATACACAGCAAAGTCTGACACCAGAAGCTCGAGTCTCCTCACCCCCTCCTTGTCCCCAAAGAGTGACTGGGCACCCGGAGGGGGTACATGCTTCCCCACTTTGGAAGCCATTGGCCTGGAGGTCTAGGTGAAGACTGACCCTGTGGCCTCCCTTCCCTCACCCACGGATCAGGACTCCCTGAGGAGAGCCAGACTGGGGTAACAGGAAGATGTGGATAATAGCTAATATTACTGAGCACGTAACCCTGTGTCCAGCACTCACTGAGCAATCTGTATGTCTTAGCTCATTTAATCCAACCAACAACCCAGAGAGCTCGACGCTGTGATTATCCCCATTTGTCCGATGAGAAAACCAAGGCTCAGAGAGATTCAACAGCCTGTCCCAAATCACACAGAGGCAGGGCTGGGACTTGGCCTCAGACGCTGGCTCCAGAGCCTGTCCCATCATCCAGAGGGAAAACGGGAGATGAAGCCCCAGCTCTCTGCAAGCCCCCCAAGTGAAGAGAGGGCAGGGGAGGAGCAGACTGGGGCTGGCAGGGGGTGGGCTCTGCAGGGAGAGGAGGCAGCTGGGGCGGGACTGCAGCCAGAGGGTGGGCACCAGAGGCATAGAGAATGAAGAAGGTGGGGAGCTCACTGAGGAAGCAAGCAGGTTCCTCTCCTTGAGGAAGCTCAGGACGACCACTGGGAAGAAGATGGCGCCACAGGGAGGGCCACGGGCTGCCAAACCCCAGCTGCTCCCAGAGTTCACACTCACTGCCTCCCCAGGGCGAACTTAGCCTTTCCTCTGTCTTGTACCCGGGGGTGTGAGGTGGTAGTTCCTGCTGAGGGTAAGATCAGACTCAGCCAACAGGAAGTGACCTCTGGCTCCCCCACTGGTCTGGCTCTTCAGCTGCCTTCTAAAGGGCCCCCCTGCCCTGGCTGCCACCTCGAAGGGTCCACCCTCCCCTGGATGCCGCCTTGAAGGGACCTGCATTTCCCAGGCAGGGAAGCCCCGGGTGGGTGGCTCCAGGGCCTTGTCACTGCGGTCCTTGCTGGGGACTCCACGCCAGTGAGCATTTGAGTGTCGCTTCTGCCGTAACTGGCTGTCCAGTTTCTGACAAATCACTCTGAGGCTCTGTGACTCCGTTTCCTGGTAGTAAAATGAGCTTGGAAACGTGACGTTTCAAACCCCCGAGAGGACTCCTGAGTTGCTCTGTGTGTAGCTTCACCTCAAAACTGGTGAATCCTTTCAAAGCGGATGGATGGATCTTCCACAAATGGTATGTCGGTTCATAACGTACACTGAGATACAGGCGTGCCCAGGGTCTGCCTCCACAGAGGGGAGGCCGAGCTCTGTCAATGTCACGGTGCCTGAGAACGTCACAGAGGGTCATCGCTCTAATGGCTGTTAACTCTCTTCCTGAGGACGACCTCTGCTGCTTGAGGCTGCCATCTTGGCCAGGTCTCGCAACCGGACCATGGTGCCAACTTCAGGAAAGAGGGAGATGTGTGCCTTTTCAGCCTCTGCTTTGATTTTTGTGACTGTCCCACGTATCAACCCAGCAGGTTTTAACCATCCATTTTAGCCAGTTTGTACTGGACGTGATCTGAATGGGTAGGAAGTGTTTAAGTCCTGTAGTATGTTGGAATAACATAGCCACCCCCCACAATGGCACTTTGAAAGGCTCTCTCGCACACACAGCCGTCCTGAGAGACCCCTCGCCCCACCCCCACAGAACAGGTAACAAAACCACAGTACAAAGAATCTAAGTGACTTGGTCAAGATCACAGAGGCAGTATCTGGCCTCTGTGATTCCAGGGCTCAAATCTTAGAATCACCTGATGCCAGCCTTCCGCCTCTTACATCTCGCTCGGCCTCACTGGGTAGAAAGAAAGGTTACATAAGCCAAGGGGAGGTCTCCTAAGTGGAAAGAAAAAGAAAGAGGGGGATGTGGGACGACACGGTCAGGGAGGTTCTGACAGCCCAGGCCCTATAATGTGTGACTGTCATTAGGGCAGACTCTTAGTTATTTGACCTCTTTGAACTGGCAAAGTTGATTTTCCGTCTATATTTCGTTCATCGTGTCAATGAGAACTTGTGGGAAATTACCATGTGTGAATATATCTTGTAAACTCTTTTTAACAAATTTTTTTAATGTTTATTTATTTTGAGAGAGAGAGAGAGAGAGGGAGCATAAGCAGGGGAGGGACAAAGAAAGGGAGAGAAAGAATCTCAAGCAGGCTCCGCGGCAGCACGGAGCCCGGTGCGGGGCTCAAACCCACGAACCGGAAGATCATGACCTGAGCCGAAATCAAGAGTCAGATGCTTAACTGACTGAGCCACCCAGGCACCCCTGAAAATACCTTGTAAGGATACCCTTGAGGATATGTGCAGCTATTCATTGCTAAGCCTCGTGGGAGATGTGAATGACGTAGAAGACACGATTTCTGCCCTTTTAGAGCTTATAACCTGTTTAGCCTAAAATACATATTTCCTCTAAATATCCTAGAACCAAGGCTTAAGCTTCCTCTAATGACAGTGGGAAGGTGCAGGATGTGGCTGCTGAATTCCTGCCAGGGTTTTGCCGGTCTCTGTCCCTACTCATCACTGCCCCCTCATCCCATTGACCCATTTCAACTTGGGATTCACTTGGATCACTGGATCCTTTTCTTCTGTCCTCCACTCCTCTTGGAGTTCATTCTGACCACTTGGAGATTTTTTTTAAGTTTATCTGTTTATGGGGGGGTGGGTAGCAAGAGAAGGAGAGAAAGAGAATCCCAAGCAGGTTCCGCACTGTCAGCACAGAGCCTGATGCAGGGCTCTAACTCATGAACTGTGAGATCATGACCAGAGCTAAAACCATGCATCGGATGCTCAACTGATGGAGTCACCCAGGCGCCCCCCACTTGGAGATTATTAAAGCCATCTCCACAATGCCTACCTCCCCAGTCTTGCGCTCACTTAGAGATCTATTGACCATCGTCTCTATTTCATCCAGTGTGTCACTGTGGAGAGAGTTCTGGAACAACGTATGCGTGGTGAATGCCTGCAGCCGGCTGTATACACGATCGGAGAACACCTGAGAACAGGTGTAAACCCTCACGGGGCGGGGCTGTACCTGGATGGCCGCCTGGCTCTCGTCTCCACCTTAGCCACGAAGGCGTCTCTGGCCACAGAAGGAGGAAAGAGAACCTCAGACCTCAGTCCCCAAACCCAAGAGCCCTCACCACCGAGGTACAGCCCCGGGAAGGGTGCGCAGCTAGCCTGTCCCCATCCCCCATCTCCCTCCCCCCTCCTTCCCCACCCAGAGAGGGGTCAGACCTCCTCTGCCAGTAGCCCAGTCAGTCATCACGGAGGCCCAGGAACAAAAATAAATGGATGAAATCAAGGGGAGTCTTCACGAAGCACGGATATTTTCTGGCACTGGACCCGTGTGGCCTTACCCATTAGTCACCCACAGCAGCAAAAGGGTATGTCATTCTGCAAACTGACAAAGTCGCATGCAGAGGAGGAAGGGGCAGGCCTCCACCCCTTCCCTCGCTGTCCCCGCCCGGGAGGGACAGGGATGCCAGTAAAGGCAGAGCTCTGGGGATCCTGTCATGCCATCCTTTGTTTGAAACCCTCTGGCTCACCGCTTCCTTCCTCCAGGCCGTGGGCCCCGTCCACCCACAGCGGGCATGCCGGGCCCCCCGCACTGGCTGAGCCAGGGGCAGCGGCACACCCTTCCCAGTAAGGACGCCCAGCCCAGGGTTTGGGGCATCTTCTCTATCTTCTCTGCCTTCTTCCCCTTCCTAGTATTTCAGGCTCTGGCTCTCTCATTCTCATTCTCTCTCTCTCTCTCTCTCTCTCTCTCTCTCTCTCTCTCCCCACTCTCTTCCAAGGAGAGGAGATTCAGATTTGTGGGCTGTTGTTAATGCATTCCAGATGCCAGAAGAAATCTTGGCCAGGGCTCAGCAGCTCTGCCATTGGGCCTCTTCCCAGCCCCCCAACCCCACCCCACCCCACCCCACCCCACGCCCTCGCCCAAAAGGGCGCGGAGAGAAAACAGGCAGGCTGGCGCCACCTGCTGGCAGCGGCCTGAAACTCAGCGAAGGGGAAGAGGCTTTTCGGGTGGGGCTGGAGGTTTCCGGTAACCAGCGCAATTCACAAGTCCCGGGTGGAAGAATTCCGTTTATCTGATGAGAAGTCCTCCGGGGAAAAGATTACATAAATTAGAACCCTCCGGGCCTTAGAAACAAACAATGAAGGGAACTAAAGATTTATGGAGCCTTTGGACAACCCTCTTTGTTTCGTTTTGCTACTTTGTTAGGTTGTATTTCTTTTCTTTTCTCTTTTCTTTTTCCCTTCTTCCTTTGCTTCCTCCTTCCCTTTCCTTCTTCCTTCCCTTCTCCCTTCCTTTCTTCCTTCCCTTCCCTTCCCTTCCCCAGTCTGGATCCCAGCTGGGTTGCCACTAACATCAAATCCTTTGAAGGGAGGAAGGAGACTTTTGCATCCAATCTTCTGTTAAACAAAATAAGCCCAGAGGAGACTCCATGCAAATTAACTAGTAAGCCTGTGGCTTGGTGAAATCTACTAGGTAGCTGAGGAGGGAGATTTCAAAGAAAAGGAAGCAAGCAGAAAATAAATGGTCCCGTGGGATGGTTATGGAAAAGCAATGGTGAGGATTTTCAAGGCTGGCTCAGCAGGATGAAACTTTTCCAATAGGGTGACCTCTTCCCCAGAGGCCTGGAGACCTTTGGTCCAAGATGCATAACTGTCCATGAGGCTCTGGGTGGGGATGGGGGTTCCTAGCGGGGGTTGAGGGTGTGGGATGCGTGCCAATGCTCCCGTCAATCTTGGGCGGTGAGCACAGTGGTTAGGAGCACGGGCTCTTCATCAACCCTCCCTGGGTCCAAACATCCCAGCATGGCTACTTCTTCCCTGTGTGACCTGAGCTGGTCATGTCTCTTCTTTTGTGCCTCCACTTCTTTATCTGTCAGGTGGGGAGAGAAACGGAAACACTCCCTTAAAGTCAAGAGTCAGTGTAAGGAGGGGCGCCTGGGTGGCTTAGTCGGTTAAGCGTCCGACTTTCGCTTAGGTCATGTTTTCGCGGTTCGTGGGTTCGAGCCCCACGTCGGGCTCTGTGCTGACTGCCAGCTCAGAGCCTGGAGCCTGTTTCAGTCTGTGACTCCCTCTCTCTCTGACCCTCCCCTGCTCACGCTGTCTCTCTCTCTCTCTCTCTCCTAGAAATTAAAAAAAAAATAAAAAATAAAAAAAAGAGAGTCAGTGTAAGGATTAATTGAGTGAATAGGTGCGTTGTTAGCATAGTGACCGCCATATTGTAAGTGTTCATTAAATGTTACATACTTGTGGGGCACCTGGATGGCTCAGTCGGTTAAGCATCCACTCTTGGTGTTGGCTCAAGTCATGATCTCATGGTTTGTGGGTTCAAGCCCAGCATCGGGCTCTCTGCTGTCACCACAGAGCCTGCATCAGATCCTCTGGTGCCCCTCTCTCTGCCCCTCCCCTGCTCACACTCGCTCTGTGTCAAAACTAAACATTTAAAAAATAATAATAAATAAGGGGCGCCTGGGTGGCGCCGTCGGTTAAGCAACCAACTCTTGATCTCGGCTCAGGCACGATCTCGCAGTTCATGAGTTCAGGTCCCCGTCAGGCTCTGTGCTGATGGCGCAGGGCCTGCTTGGGATTCTGTGTCTCCTTTTATCTGCCCCTCCCCTGCTCACGCTCTCTCTCTCTCTCTCTCTCTCAAAATAAATAAACAAATAAATAATAAATAAATGTTAGCTACTCCTGCGGAAGAACAGTTTTCTGCAATGGACATGCTCAGTCCCTCAGTGAATATCTGTGGTCTGGTGACTCAGAGCAACTCAGAGGCCACCTGTACTTGTCCGGTTGGCTGAGTGCATCCCTCCGCTGGGGAGCTCTTCAGTCAGGCCCAAGGTGTCACTGAGTTGGGGGGCGGTGAGGGGCCTGGCTCCGTGTCCTCAACCTGACCCTGGTGACTCTCACTCTTCTTTCTCCACTTTCTGTAGCGGGTTTCCACTAGTCTCTCAGGTGGAGGTGGAGGAGAGAGCATGTTGTCAGGCTCTTCTGGGCAGCTGTGGCCTTTGTCCCCTTCCCAAAGCTTCTGGAAGGAGTAGAGAGACGTCACAGGCCACGGATGTCCACTGAGACCCCAGCCGCAACGGCCAAGGGCAGGTCATGTCCTCAGGCACTGCATTTGCCTACATGGTCAAGGCCCCCTCCCGTTCCTCAGGAGGCTGGGCTCCCACATTCTGGCCGCTCTTCGCTGGGGCCCCCAAGCCCCAGCCCCTCCCTGTGGCTCCTTCACCTTAGCGAGTCAGGTAGCCACACTGGGACCAGGAAAACGTCCGTATGACAGCTTACAAATGGACGCGGGGCATCGTCAAAACATTTTAAAATACTTCCGGTGTTTCCGGACCTACTTCTTGGTCACGTCTTTTATGGCCATTCCCTCCCTTGAGTTCTGCCTGCCCCTTTATAAGGAAAGGCTGAATCTCACTGTCCAGACTCAGTTTCTCCACTGTCTAGACAGTGCCCTGGCAAGTGGGGTGCACCCATCCGGGAGGGGGGTCCAAGAGGAGTCTCGTCAGTGGTGTGGTCAGAAGCCGCTCCAACTCGGGGCGCCTGGGTTGCTCAGTTGCTTACGTGCCCAGCTCCTGATTTCTGCTCAGGTCATGATCTCACTGGCTTCGGAGATTGAGCCCTGTGTCGGGCTCAGTGCAGAGCCTGCTTGGGATTCTCTCCCCCTCTCTCTCTGCTCCTCCCCTGCTCGTTTTCTCTCTCTCTCTCTCTCTCAAAATAAATAAACTTTATTTATTTATTTATTTATTTTTAATATTTTTATTTATTTCGAGGAGAGAGAGAGAGAGACAGCGTGAGCAGGGGAGGGTCAGAGAGAGAGGGAGACACAGACTCTGAAACAGGCTCCAGGCTCTGAGCTGGCAGTCAGCACAGAGCCCGACGCGGGGCTCAAACCCACGAACCGCGAGATCATGACCTAAGCGAAAGTCAGATGCTTAACCGACTAAGCCACCCAGGCGCCCCAAAATAAATAAACTTTAAAATTAAAAGAAGAAGATGCTCTTTGACATCTAATTGTTTTTATCTTGGTTTTTAACTTCTATTTTTGCAACTGTTTTAGATTTTACATAGAAGTACAATAATAACTGTTTACATTATTTTTTAAGTTTATTCCTTTATTTTGAGAGAGAGGGGTGGGGAGGGGCAGAGAGAGAGAATCCCAAGCAGGCTCCACGCTGTCACCGCGGAGCCCTACGTGGGGCTCGAACTCACCAACCTGGAGATCATGACCTGCGCCGAAATCAAGAGTCGGATGCTCAACCGACCGAGCCACCCAGGTGCGCCCCGATAACGGTTTACATTTATAAATGAATGCACCGCTTTTGGGGTGCATGCTCAGATGTGGAGGTGCACGATGTCAAAGGTCTGGTGACCTCTGCCCTGGTCCACAGCTCCTGTCCCGTCATTCTCTGATCTGGTTCTGGTGGCTTTTTCTTCTTCCTCGGCCCCCAGCGCAGTTCTCCTTCGAGCCCAGGGAAGGTATTTGCAGCAACCTTGTCTTTCAATGGAAAGTCAGTGTCACTGGCCTTTTTTATTTTAAGAAAGATAATGAGAGGGGCGGCCACCCACGGGTCATGTGACCTCAGCCAAGCCACTTCCTGCCTTTCACGGGGAAGGAACCCGTTCACAACAGTTCATCACAGGTGCCGGGTCTGTGAGGTGTTTTCTGAAGACAAAACACAAGGCCGACCGTCAAAGAGCTTTGGAAACCACAGAGCTAGACGACTGTGAGAGGTCGTTCTGGGCAAACAATGACATTACAGACTTGAAAGTGCTCGCTGCCCTCAAGAACAAGGATCCTATTTCACTCCAATGGCTCACATAATAGAGAGAGTCCCTGCTCTCAAGGCACAAATCCGCCCCGGGAAGCCTTCCGAGAATGTCAGCACGGCCACTCGCCCGTAAGCAAAGCTTCTTGGAAGTTTTCAGGAACCCGGTGGAACTGAGTTTAGATCCTGAAGAACTGCAATTAGGAAGGAATATACTCTCCCATGAGTTTCTGGTGGCCCAACCATTTTGGGGTCTCTGCACTTAATAAACTGGAGGAGACAGATTTCTCAACTGGTCCCATTTTCCCATCGCTCTTTGTTCTGATCACAAAATGGCTCAAGTCCGTAACCTTCTCCAAATCAGAATAGACCTTGATTCCCCTGGATGGCTCACGAATACCACTTTACACTCATTTCCCCTTTCTATTTCTTAAATTTTTTTAATGCTTACTTATTTTTGAGAGAGAGAAGAGAGACAGAGCATGAGTCGGGGGAGGGGCAGAGAGAGAGGGATACACAGACTCGGAAGCAGGCTCCAGGCTCCGAGCTGTCAGCACAGAGCCCGACGCGGGACTCGAACCCACAAGCCGCGAGATCACGACCTGAGCCAAAGTCAGACACTGAACCGACTGAGGCACCCAGGCGCCCTGCTCATTCCCCCTCTCAATGGTATTTTGTGACTCTGGAAAAGTAACTTACTGGCAATATCTAGCATGTAAAACTTAGTCAAGATGATATCTTTAAAGCGTAACATCAGGCTTAAATTACAGCCGCGCAAAGAAGACTCCAGGAATTGGAGATCATGGCTTCATCTGTGGTTATTTAGAGCCCTGGGTCTCAAATGACAGTGAGCATCAGGATCACTGGGCTACTGGTGAAAACACACACTGCCAGGCCCCCAGCCCAGAGCGGCTGATTCACTAGGACAGTAGAATCTGTGTTTCTTTGAAGTTTATTTATTTATTTTAAGAAAGAGAAAGAGCGGGAGAGGGGCAGGGAAAGAAGGAGAGAGAGAATCCCAAGCAGGCTCCACGCTGTGGGTGCAGAGCCCGGCGTGGGGCTCAATGCCACGAGCCGTGAGATCATGATCTGAGCTGAAATCAAGAGTCGGATGTGTGACAGACTGAGCCACCCAGGCGCCCCCAATGCATCACAATCTGTAAAATCTCTGCCAACATCTAAGTCAGACTGTTCACTTGCCCTGCCATTCTGACTTCCCTGAGCTAGAAATCATGAGATCAAAGGTTCTTCTTTGAATATCAGACTTTGCCTCCCTGGGATCCTAAAGGGACTTTCCCTGTAGGGACTCATAGCGGCGACCTGTCCCTGGGGGGGGGGGGGAGAAGTAGGCCAGTACCAGTAACCAGACAGTGTCCACACAGCCCGTGCGATGCTCAGGGATTCATAAGAAAAGAGACTGTGTTGCCCCATCGGGTGGTACCCAGCCTGAGTGGGAAGTGATCTGCGTTGCTATAATCTGGAATTATTGCGATGATTCCCTCTGCTACGCATATTGATTATTGGATAAACGTGATATACCCGAACAAATACAGTGGACCCTGGAATAACGAGGAGGTCAGAGGTGCTGACCTCCACGCAGTCGAAAATCCACATCTAACTTCTGACTTCCCGGAACGTAACTACTAATAGGCTACTGTTGACCAGAAGCCTTACCAGGAACATAAAAAATCAATTAACACATATTCAGTATGTTATGGGTATTATAGACCGTATTCTTACGGTCTTCCTGAGAAAACAAAATGTTATAAGAAAACCATAAAGAAGAGAAAATACATTTACAGTCCTGTGCTGTATTTATCAAAAAAAAAAATCTGCCTGTAAATGGAGCCACACAGTTCAAACCCGTGTTGTTCAAGGGTCAACTGTGTGTATGTGTATATATGCGTATATGTATATGTGTGTGTATATGCGTGAATATATGTATGTGTATATATATGTGTGCCTGTGTGTGCACATATGTACATGTGTGTGAGTATATATGTGTATGTTGTGTGTATGTATGTGTACATGTGTGTATGTGTGTTTGTGTGTGTATACGTGAGTATATATGTGTTGTGTATACATGTGTGTACATGTGTTTATGTGAGTATATGTGTGTTGTATGTCTGTATGTGTGTACATATGTGTGTATATGTGTTCTGTGCATGTGTGTATGTGTGTGCGCGTGTGTTGTGTGTACATGTGTTACATGTGTGTGCATATGTGTACGTGTGTGTGTACTAAACGGCCCGCAGGACATCACTGAGACACCTTCATGAAAGTGGCCTGGCTGAGACCGGGAAATCTGGCCGACACCCCTGTTCACCGTCCTGAGCAAACCAGACCCACTACCATGACCAAACCCACGTGGACCAAAGGAAGGCACCCAGTTTAGAAGCCACTCGGAACCCAGGGGAGCTGAGCCAGCTGCTCCCCCGTGGGGCGGGGGCGGGGGTGCGCAGGGGATACTGAAGGAAGGCAGGCGAGGCTTCGGCCACGTGCCCTCCCCTCCTGGGCTCGCTTCCCCTTCTGGAAAGTGAGGACACGGACGTCCCTATTACTGCCATGAACACAGTGACTCTGTGTCCTTCCACGCACCACTACCGGCCTCCTTTGCTCCATGCTATGCGAGGAACTTGCCGGATCATCACATCTGAGTTGGGGGTGTGGGGCGTCGGATGCTCGGAGACGCTGAGCTCAGCCCCTAGGAAACCAAGGCCGGCTCGGGCTGTGGGGTCAGACCCAAATGGCAAGTAGCTTGGACAATGTCACATTGTGGAGTTTAAAAACATGCATTTTTAACAGCCCGGGCTTACTGAGTCAGCGATCTGGAACATTCTCAGAGACTAAAAATATCCCAAGAGTGGACTGAATTTTAAACTATGCTTTAAAAAACGTTCTGTGGGAAAACAATCGGGCATTTCTTCTTTAAAATGGTTCTGTATTTTCTTGCTTTAGATTTTCACTACTGGAAATAAGAAGCATAGAGGAGTTTCAGACATCAGATGGGGCACTAAACTCATGGCCCCAAGGGTCATCCGGTCTGAAGATTGTATCCAGGGGGCCAAGGCTTATAACGCTCAATATTTCAGACAATTTACATTTTTAGAGCAAAGAGGTAGAATGCTTTCTCCCTTGTTACTGACGTTTGAGGATTCGCTCTCACAGCATCAATTAGCAGGACAGGGGGCTTATTTCCTTATTTTTCATTTTTTTATAATTTTTTCATGTTTAATTTTGAGAGACAGAACAGAGCACAGGGCAGGGGGCGGGAGAAGGGGCAGAGAGAGAGGGAGACACAGAAATCGGAAGCAGGCTCCAGGCCCGAGTTGTCAGCACAGAGCCCGACACGGGGCTCAAACTCACCAACGGTGAGATCATGACCTGAGCTGAAGTCGGCCACCCAACCGACTGAGTCACCCAGTCGCCCCAAGGGGCTATTCTCAAGCGGGCTTTACCATGTGCCACTGCTTAGTTCGGTATTGCCTGCCTTCCTCCAGCAAGATAAGAGCGAGAGATCTGGAAACATTCTGAAACGGGTAAAACATGTACCTGAGAATCACCACCCCCCTCGCCCCACACAGCCTTTCCCTAACTCACACTACAATACAGTTGGACTCACGGGGTGCCTGGGTGACTCAGTCAGGTAAGCATCTGACACGTGACTTTGGCTCAGATCATGATCTTACGGTTGTGAGCTTGACCCCTTCATCAGGCTCTGCACTCACAGCATGGATGCTGGTTGGGATTCTGTTTCCTCTCTCTGCCCCTTACTCGTTCATTTCCCCCCCCCGCCTCAAAAATAAAAAGACTTAAATAAAATAAAATAAAATACACTTGGACTCATGAAAGACAAAAGTTCACAGTACTGAAAAACTGAACTGGGTAAACCACTACCTGAATCTCAGCATGGAGCAGAAAGACCTGGAAGCACCTTCCCTGATTTTCTCAAGTGTGCTCTGAATCCAGGGACGGACAGCGGGGGAGGCCCAGAGACCCAGGGTCTGCCACTAACCAGGAAACCCCAGGATCGGGAAGCGGCCACACACATTACCAAGAGGGCCATTCATGGGGTGCAGCACCTTCCCCTGGACTAGTGAATCTGAACATGAATTTGGCCAGAACTCAATTAAGTTCATAGCGCGTACATAGCACGTCCATTTATTGAGCACCTACTATGTGCTGAGCATACGCTGGGTTCCAGGGATATGGAAATTAAGGAGACATGGATCTTGGCCTTAAGGAGCACCCAGTCAGTACAGGGAAGAGGGTGCACACATTATTGCCAGACTTACAGTACTAGAGGCACAGAGGGAGAGCTATGGGGGCAGAGAGAGAGACTGAGCACATCAGAGAAGTCTTCCTGGAGGAGGAGGCATCTAAGCGGGGTCCTTCTTATTTCTTTTTTTTATTAGTCTTTTCATTATAACTGAGTTCAGTATAATAAGCAGAATAATATAAAAGTTTGTGGAAAAAAAAGTACTCATCTTCCTCACTCTGCCTATAGTCCCCACTTCTTTTTCTTCTTATTAAAAATGTTTTAATGTTTAATTATTTTTGAGAGGGAGAGAGAGACCGGACACGAGCAGGGGAGGGGCGGAGAGAGAGGGAGACACAGAATCCGAGGCAGGCTCTAGGCTCTGAACTCTCAACACAGAGCCGGACACGGGGCTCAAACCCACAAACCATGAGATCATGACCTGAGCTGAAGCCGGACCCTTAACCAACCGAGCCCCCCAAATGCCCCTACAGTCCCCACTTGTAATCTAATCAAGGTGACAGTTTGGTGCGGGCCTTTGCTCACCTTTCACTGGGCTGCTACAAATAGATATGCACATATAAGGAAGGGTCTTACTCCTGTGTTAAAGTCTCCAGTAAAAATGCAGTTACGCAGTGCACACCAGCCTGCACGTCGGCTTTCCCAGTTAGCTGCTTTCCCTAGCTGCTCCTCCGGAGGGGACGTGTCAGCTCAGCTCCTTTCCAGCTGTGTGCCTTTCCAGTGGGTCTGTAGTTACTGGTAATGCATCAATGCATTTTCTTTACTTATTCGCATTTTTGACTCCATTGTATTTCAATTAGAAATCTCTTCCCAGGGGGGCAGAGTTTGAGCCCCGCATCGGGCTCTGTGCCGACAGCTCAGAGCCTGGAGCTGCTTCAGATTCTGTGTCTCCCTCTCTCTCTGCCCCTCCCCCATTCACTCTCTCTCTCTCTAAAATAAACATTTTTTTTTTAAATTTAAAACCTATGCCTTGAATCACCACACTGTCCATCTATAAAAAGGGCAAAGATGTTTGTCTCCACCTTTCATCTGCGCGTGGTTTTCACAGCAGACAGAAAACCCATGTTTGCAAGAAAACCACAACTGTGATGTACACACCGATGAGGGAAATGATGAGGAAGGAGAGACCCTTTAAAAGAACTGCATCTGCCTCCAAACGTGGAGCTGCTGAGTCTTGGAAAGCTGCTCAGAGGTTTTCGGTAACAAGTGACTTGAGACACAGACGGCTTCTCAGGTTCGTCCCAGACGGGGAACACCTTGCGAGAGCTGTCTCCATGCCTGAGGAAGTCCCCTGCACTCTCCAACAACTGGCTGTACCTTTAAGAATAACGGGGGCATCAGGGGGCTCAGCCAGGTGAGCATCCGACTTCAGCTCAGGTCATGATCTCACCACTTCGTGGGTTCGAGCCCCGCATCAGGCTCTGTGCTGACGGCTCAGAGCCTAGAGCCTATTTTGGATTCTGTGGCTCCTTCTCTCTCTGCCCCTTCCCCTGCTCACGTTGACTCTCTCTCAAAAACAAACATTAAAAAAAAAAAAAAAAAAAACGACAGAAAGCCTACAGTGTGTGTAGAGAAGACAGAAAACGAGAAGGAAGGAGGGAAAACTAAAATCAAGGAGCACAAAATCCCGACGGCCGGGAGAGGGATGAGCCGATGCAGGTATGGGAGGGGCTGGGCAGGCGATCCAGGGTGAAGCAGAGAGGTCGGCAGTGTAAACTAGCGGGGTCAAAGGGGAAACACATCAGGCACTGCGTGAACACCGGTCAGGTTGGAAACGGTTCACTGTGTGCATGTGAGACCCTCGCCTCTGTTGTAGAGGCTGCTTCTTGGAAATACATCTGCACCAAAAAGCTACAGAGGAAAACACAAGAGCACAGGTGAGCTCAGCTCCCGGACGGGTCAAAGCAGCAGGTGTGTGTACCCCCAGATCGTGCCCCCACTGAGGTTCCCCGTGGATACCCCCTTCCTGGGACCTCCTTTCTTCCCGGCCTCACTGGGCTTTGTCCTCCCAGCACAAGCCAGAGTGACGGTGGCGGGGGGGGGGGGGGGGGGGGGGGGGGGGGGTGTGTGTGTGTGTGTGTGTGTGTGTGTGTGTGTGTGTGTGTGTGTGTGTGTGTGTGTCCCGCACGGTGAGTGTGGCCACTGGCCAGGGATGGATGGGTGGGAGAGAGGGGAGCCAGGTCCCCTCGACGCCTGGCACCCCCAGACACCCTCGGAGCTTACGAACACCTAACTTACACTCCACATCAATCAGGCTGAAGTTCCCTCCACGGGGCTGAGCCTCGAATCACACGTGCTCCCAACCTGCTTCTCCGGTGTCTCTGTGCATCTCCCTGGGGAACCAGGAACCCTCCTCCCCTGTCTGTCCCCCTGGGGTCCTGAAGCACGACAAGCACCCATGTGAACGAGGCTCTGTGGGGAACTCGCCTCCCTGGGAGGCAGAGAAGTGAGCAAAGGCACTGTGTCCCCTCCGATGTGAGCTTTATGCCAAAAACTCACCAGGGTCATTTAGATCCAGACAAGAGTGGGAAGGTTTGGTTGTGTTTTGTTTGGAGAACCAGAATCTAGAAAAGCCAGGTAATAGAAGGCAAGCGTCTGAACCCAGAGCCAAAGCGTCGAGATGGGTAATTATCCCAAAATCCAGCTTCCAACGTGCGCCCCCTGGCTCTGGGCCTCGCCATGTGTGCAGGAGGGCGGACCGCGGACTGAGTTAGTCCGGTGAGGCCCAGGACACGGTGTCAGCAAGGAGGCACAGCCAGAACAGAGGAAACAGCTTGGTGACAGTTGCAAAGCGAATTCAGAGGGTCTGGTCATGTACAAGAAGTGAGATGGGGACGGCCAGCCTGTGCGTCTGCCCAGGCCATGGCCCCAGAGCGCCACACCCCAGGTGCTCTTTCTCTAAAACCAGAAATGTATCGTCTCACAGTTCTGGGGACTAAAGTCCAAGTTCAGGATGTTGGGCACAGTGGGCGTCTCTCGAAGGCTCCCTCCTTGGCCCTTCCATGGCCTTCTTCGCTCCAGGTGTCTGGGCTCCAATCTCCTTATAAGGACACCATGCCTGCTGGATGCGGGCCCACCCCAATGCCCTCACTGTAACGTAACCATCTCTTCATTTAAAAAAAAAAAATTTTTTTTTTTGAGAGAGAGACATAGAGCATGAGTGTGGGAGGGTCAGAGAGAGAGGAAGACACAGAATCCCAAGCAGGCTCCAGGCTCTGAGCTGTCAGCACAGAGCCTGATGCGGGGCTTGAACCCATGAATCATGAGATCATGACCTGAACCGAAGTTGGACGCTTAACTGACTGAGCCACCCAGGCGCCCCTAACTTAACCATGTCTTTAAAGTCTCTGTCTCCAAAAACAGTCACATTTGGAGACACTGGGGGTTAGGACTTCAACATATGAATTAGTGGGGAGAGGGATACAATTAAGTCCAAAAGAGTTAGCAATAAAATAAACAAACTTTAAAAAAGGGGGGGGGGCACCTGGGTGGCTCTGTCGGTTAAGCCTCTGACTTCTTATTTCAGCTCAAGTCATGATCTCACGGTTCGTGAGATTGAGCCCCATGTTGGGCTCTATGCTGACAGTGCAGAGCCTGCTTGGGATTCTCTCTCTCCCTCTCTCTGCCCCTCCCCACCTCTCAAAATAAATAAATATACTTAAAAAAAAAAAAAAAAGAAAAGAATAATTAGCAATAGGATAAGGAGTTGGGTTCCCAAAGACGGAGTCTGGGGTGGGTGATGGCCACACCCCCTGAGTATAAATACCCAGCAGGCGGTACTGCCGATCTGGGCATCAAGCTGAGGACAGAGGCCATGGTTTTAGACAACCAGAGGAAGCTGCACGCCTGCCCAGCTCAGGGAGGGTGCTGTCCAGGGAAGCCCACAGACCCAGCTTCTCACCCCGCGTGTGCGACTGCATCTGTTGGCCAAGATCTCACCAGACCCCAGTGAGTCAGTTCATGCTCGGCAAACTCAGGAGAAACCGCTTTACCAGCGAGGCTGCCTGTTTAATAATCAACCCGCGGAAACTCCCAGAAGGATAATGAGTGCCAGTCATCATGTCTGTGCGACGCTCTTTCCTATTAACTGTTTGGGTTTCTGTCCCCTTTCCCCATGCCCCCTGCACTATAACTAGAAAACTTTCTGTGGCCACGTGACTATGCCCCATTCAATTTACTTTTGAGAGAGAGAAGAGCACAAGCAGGGGAGGGGCAGAGAGAGAGGGAGACACAGAATCCGAAGCAGGTTCCAGGCTCTGAGCTGTCAGCACAGAGCCCGATGCGGGGCTTGAACTCATGGACCGTGAGATAGTGATCTGAGCTAAGGTCGGACGCTGAGCCACCCAGGCGCCCCTGGGCTCCCCTCTGTAGATCATCTTTGATCCCCTCTGACTCCTCCCTGATCTCATTGTCAGAAACCACCTCCAGGCAGAAAGCCAGACTGATTATAAGGCTCGCTTCATTTCTTTCCCTGTTCTCAGACACGGCAATTATGCACAGCCTGTTGTCCAATGCCTGAAAAAAACCAGTGTCTCTCTTGTGCCCACCTTCTCATGTTTCCTGTGGAGATCCAGTCTAACCCTTGTCTCCACACCACGCCTAGAAGTGGAAGGCCCCAGAAGGCATGTTTTTCTACACTTTTATCATTTTGAAAGTTATTTCTGAGACTTTTTAGAGACCTTATCAACGGCAAAAAATTCGTATCCAGAACACATGAAACATCACTCTAAAAATGTAACAAAAACAGGCCTTTGCATACGCCAAACTTGGTATTTGACAGACGTGGCATTACAATCAGTGAGAAAAATCTGAATTATTCAGTACAAGGGGCTGAGACAATTGGCGGTCTATCTGGGGAAAGATAAAATGAGATCCCTACCTCACACTACACAGCAAAATAAATTTTGGATTATGTAAAAAGTGAAATGTTGGGGCGCCTGGGTGGCTCAGTCGGTTAAGCGTCCGACTTCGGCTCAGGTCATGATCTCACGGTTCGTGGGTTCGAGCCCCACGTCGGGCTCTGTGCTGACAGCTCAGAGCCTGGAGCCTGCTTCAGATTCTGTGTCTCCCTCTCTCTGACCCTCCCCTGCTCACACTGTCTCTCTCTCTCTCTCAGAAATAAATTAAAAACATTAAAAACATTTTTTTAAAAAAAGCCACCAATCCTAGTGAATTAGAACTCCACCCTTATTATTTTAGTTAACCTTAAGTACCTCCAAAAATCCCTATCTCCAAATACAGTCACATCGGGGGGTTAAGGCTTCAGTATATGAATTTGCCATTGACAATCCATACATTGTTATAGCCTTGGGAGTGAATTTTAGCCCATAGTGAGAAATCTATCTGCCTCACTCCTGTTTTATTAAAATCTGAACAGATCTTTGAACATCTGCTGCCAGCCCCCTTCTGTCCCAGGTGTGAGAGTATGTGGTTGAGTGTTGGGTTGTTACCAGGTCGTTTCTGTCGATAAGTCTAAGGAATGGGGTAAAAGTCGGGATTCTAAGAAGCAGCTTAATGTGATCCCAAAGAGGGGAAGAGAGGGAAAGATAAACAAGTGTTCCAAGGTGTGTTGAAATTCTCAAGGAAGAGGTGACACCGTCCTCTTTGGCGTGGAGGGCAGATAGGAACTGCGGGCCCAAGATAGCTCCCCAAGACAGGGTATTTTTAGCCTAATGTTTGGTAGATGCTCTACCATCTGCATGGCATCTGCTATCCCCTCTCTCTGTTTTGTGTTTCTTAGTAGGGGCTGCCAAGGCTCAAAAGGATGCACACAAGAGGTACTTGGGTGGCTCAGTTGGTTAAGCGTCGGACTTCAGCTCAGGTCACGATCTCACGGTTCATGGGCTCCAGCCCCGTGTCGGGCTCTGTGCTGACAGTTCAGAGCCTGGAGCCTGCTTCAGATTCTGTGTCTCCCTCTCTCTTTCTCTCTCTGCCCCTTCCCCACTTGTACTATCTCTCAAAAATAAATAAACATTAAAAGAAAAAAAAGGGATGCACACTGGGCTGGTCTCTCAGTGGTCATAGGCACCAGCAGATCCATACTTATTCACTCCTGTCGAATGTCAGCACATTTGGCTGCTTGAAAACCTTCATGCCTTCATTCCCAGGGACAAAGTGGCAAATAAGCATCCGGGGCTGAGAAGAGAAGGCCAGCTGAAAACAAAAAATCAGACAGCATACACTCGGCGTCCTCCAAGGGCCCTCCCACTAAGCCCTATTCATGGCCCCGCTGGCCATGACCTCAGCGGCTTTATCCTCAACTCCCGCAGCTCCACCCAGTGGGGCCCAAAGAAAGTTACGTGTGATTTCAGAACACCGAAGTCTGCAGCCTAGCCCAGGTCCACAGCTGAAAACAGGACATGTATGCTTTCACCTTGGCCGTTAAGACGGTGGGTACGCCCTCCGTAAACATTTATTGAGTGCAAAGGTGTGTCCGGCATGGGGCTCTGGGAACCTAAGAGTGAACCAGAAAGTTAGGCTCCCTGCTGCCACAGAGTTTACACAACTGGAGGAGTGCGATGGTTAGTTTCATGTGTTGACCGGGCCAGGCCATGGTGCTCAGTTATTTCATCAAACACTGATCTCGGTGTTGCTGTGCAGGTATTTTGTCGATGTGATGTACACCTGCAATCTGTTGACTCTAAGAGATTCCACTTGGTAAGGTGGGTGGGTTTCCTCCAATTAGTCGGAGGCCCTTAAAAGCAAAACTGAGAGTTTTCTGAACAAAGTCGGCCTCAAGAGTACAACATGAGCTCCTTCCGGAGAGTGCCGGCCGCCACCTGCCCTATGGATTTTGGGTTATGTCAGCCCCCACGGCTTCATGAGCAGCCAGTTCCTTGAAATGCATCTTTGGGGTGTGTGTGTGTGTGTGTGTGTGTGTGCACATGCGCGTGAACTAAATACACATACAGGTCTACAGAGACGTATTTCATGCAACCTACCCTGCTGTGTAAATATATGGATACAGAATGGTGGACAGAGATAGACAGATACATTTATTGCTTCTGCTAGCTGTTTCCCTGGAGAACCCTGACTGATACAGGGAGACTCCCACACACACACACAAGGGATTACTAGGCAGTGTCCTGAGTGCCGTACCTGGGGCAGGAATGTAGGCGGTACGTAGCCGCGTAAACCCACTTCAGACTCTCCAGATCTGAACCTTGGATCCATCATGGACCAGAGGCGCCATGAGCTTGGGTCCATTCCTGCATTCATGAAGCCTCGGATTCGTCACTTGTAAAATGGACATGGTAGTACCCCTTGTGGGTCACTGCAGGAGAGGGTCAAAGGGGTTAAGTATCTTGCCCGGGAGCACTCGGTTGGGAGCATGCGGCCAGGGTTTAAACTCAGCACTGCCTTTCTCCAGCGTGTGCGCACTTCCCCTTGGCCTGTCACCGTGCTCCTCGGGAATGACGCTTCAGCTGTTCTGTTCTCTGACAAGACACTTTGCCATAGGCAGCCCATACGTGGTCATGGCTTCAACCATGTTCTGCAGAGATGCCTCTGAAATTTACGGCACCTGTAGCCCAGCCCTAAGGCGGGATTCCAGCCTCCCATTGCATTCGGGTACCTGGCTGTGACGGGTGGCTTCAAACCCAACGTATCTTAAATTCAGACTCATCACCTCCCCCTGTACCGGCCACCATCGACAAATCCTGGCTTCATCTGTCTCTACTTGTATGAGCCTGGGAAAACTACTGACCTCGGAGTTCGATGTAGGGGGAGGGAGGGCTGGCAAAATGAGGAAAGCAGACATATCACAGATAATTCTTACATTTCTTTGAGTCCATAGTACCTACCTCTGTGTGTGGTACCTTTATTGTATTTATTCACCCAGCACCCATTCATTCATCAGCACTGGTTTTAGTTAACTGCACAACAGGACTCGTGGATTTAGTCCTAACTCACTACTGGCAGGCTAAGTTTCCAGGAAAATCATCGCTTCCCATGGATGCGACGATGGGACTGTTTCTTTTACATTTTACGTTGGTGTGCTGCCACCTAGTGGACAATGCTCAGGTTGCAAGCAAAAAAGGAAAGGGGCGGGCAGATTTGAAAAGCAATGATCTAGGAGAAATGTTTACAATTATGAAGACGAATCCATGCATGGCATTTGTTTTGTTGGATTTCAACAACCATCTGAAAAAATCAAATAACAAGATGCCTTTTAAATATAAAATAAATTATAAATGAATACTATAGTATGTTACCAGCTCATATAACCCTATGATCCCTCCCTGTTCTAAATGAAATGAAAGATAAAAGAGAATCAGCATTCTTTCCTGCAAGGGGCTGTTTTGCTACATTTGAATTCTCAGTGCCGTATGTTGGATGGGAATCTAAATTAAAGAGAAGCCACTCAACGAGGGGTTAGATTTCCCGACTGCTCTACCTCTCTAAGAACCGTTTTCCTCTCTGAATAAGTTACCATTATCAAGTTCATACCATGTACTTGGGGCCATGCTGGATATTTTACATGGATTATCTCACTTAATCCTTATGAACCTAACTAAATGGGTAGGTGATCTTAACTTGTGACTCTCAGCTTACTGCCCCATCTATAAAAATGGGGTAAGTGGCTTGTTCAAAGTCAAAACCAGAATGCAGACTGGGTCCAGACCCAGGTGTGTATGAACCAAACACAAATTCTTCATGACTACATTTTCCCACATACAACACTCTTGCACAACCCCAAGAATGCTGTTGAGTATGAAACAAGTCATGGAGAGCACTTTTTGGGAAAAGCGCAATGTTTGAAAGCTTATATATAAAACACTGTTACCACACAAATAGGTATAAAAGCCTCCATGTTCTATCAGGACAATCATTACTTTACAAAAGTACTTTCGGTTATGGATCGCTTTTTCTCAGTAGTGATGTCCCCTCTTTTTAGAAAAAAATTTCTTAATATTTACTTATTTTTGAAAGAGAGACAGAGACAGATGAGCAAAGAATCCAAAGCAGGCTCCAGGCTCCGAGCTGTCAGCACAGAGCCCGACACGGGGCTCAAACCCACGAACTGTGAGATCATGACTTGAGCCGAAGTCGGACGCTCAACTGACTGAGCCACCCGGGTGCCCCGTGATAAACCCTCTTTTATTCCTGGTTTTAGTAATTTTAACCTATTTTTCCTAGTCAGTTGAGCTACAAATTTGTCAATTTTGTTGATCTTCTCAAAGAACCAATTTGGAGTTCTGTTTCTCTATTGTTCTATTTTCTGTTTATTTCCTCTCTAATCTTTAGTATTTCTTTCCTTGTTTGGATTTACTCTGCTTTTTTTCTAGTTTCCTAAGATGAAAACTTAGACTGTCAATTTGAGATCTTTCTTCTGAAGACTTTTCCTCCCTAGTTATAGATTCACAGTGAAATTAAGAAGAAAACACAAAGATTTTTCTTAGACTCCCTGCCCCACAAAAGTATAACCTTCTTCATGATCAACAACTCCTGCAAGGCTGGTATCTTTGTTACAATTGATGAACCGATACTGGCAGATTATAATCATCCAAAATCCAGTTTACCTTGGGGTTCACTTTTACCTTTGTACATTCTGAGTCTGGACTGATGTATAACACCATGTATCCATCACTATGGTAACATACAGACTATTTTCACTGCCGTAAGAGTCCTCTGTGCTCTGCCTATTCACCCCTCCTCCCTACTCCAACCCTTAGCAACCAAACTTTTGATCTTTTTACTGTCTCCATAGATTTGCCTTTTCCAGATGTCATGTAATTGGAATCATAACATGTAATCTTTTCGGATTGGCTTCTTTCATTTAGTAATACACATTAGTTTTCCTCTGTGTCTTTTTATGGCTTGATAGTTCACTTCTTAGTGACGAGAAACATCCTACTGCCTGGATGGACCACAATTTATTTATTCACATACCGAAGGACATCTTGCTGGCTTCCAATCTGAGTCAATTATCAATAAAGCTGCTGTAAGGACTCATGTCCAGCTTTTAGTGTGGACGGGACTTTCATTTCATTTAGATAAATACCAAGGAACACATTTACTGTAGTATATGGGAAGCATGTGTTCAGTTTTGTAAGAAACTGTCAAACCATCTTCCAAAGTGACTGTAGCATTTGGCATTCCCACCAGCAATGAATGAGGGTCTGTGCTGTTTAACATAGGCGCTTATAGTTGTAAATTTCCCTCTAATCACTGCTATGGCTACATCTCATACATGTGCTGCATTTTCATTTTCATTAATCTCAAAGTATTTCCTCATTTTCTTTCTAGGTTCTTCTTTGACCAGTTGGTTATTTCACAGTATTGTTCCATTTCCACATGTTTGTGAATTGCCCAAAGTTCCTTCTGCTGTTGATTTCTTATATAACTCCACTGCAGTCAGAAAACATAGTTTGTATGGTTTCAATCCCTTTGGATTTATGGAGGGTTATTTTATGGCCCAACATAAGGTCTATCCTTAAGAATGTCTCATGTGCACTTGAGTAAAATGTGCATGACAGATTGTTCTTGGGTGGAATGCTTTATAGATGTCTGTAAGATCTAATTGGCTTACAGTGCCACTGGATCTTCTATTTCTTGTTATTCATGTATCTGTTATTAAAAGTGAGACATTGGGGGGCGCAGGTGGCTCAGTCGGTTAAGCATCAGAGTTCAGCTCAGGTCATAACCTCGCGGTCTGAACTCACAACAGCAAACATTCCACCTACGATATACCATCCAAATGAGAAAATTGTCTGGCGTCTCAAATTTCATAGTAGAATGTCAGCACTGGTCTCCAGACTATTGCATCCACCTTCAGTAACCACCGCAGATTAGAACATCAGAGTTCAGAGGCACCTGGGTGGCTCAGTCAGCTGAGTGTCCTATTTCGGCTCAGGTCATAATCCTATAGTTCATGGGTTCGAGCCCCGCGTCGGATTCTGTGCTGCCAGCTCAGAGTCTGGAGCTGCTTCAGGTTCTGGGTCTCCCTCTCTCTCTGCCCCTCCCCTGCTCGCTCTCTGTCTCTCAAAAATGAAAATGTAAAAAAAAAAAAAAAAAAAAAAAAAATTTTATAATATAAAGGAGAAATAAAAGGAAGCAACTTATGGCGATATGTAATTCACTATGAAGATAAATGGCCACAACTACTGAAGACACAATAGTCAGGTGCTTGCATGTATGTACATATAATTATCATGCATGGGGCCACTTCAGATGCAGGCCAACGCAGCCGCGACTGTGACCTGCAAGTCAAATGCCACAAGCACTGTTCCCACTGGTAATCATAGTCTTCAAAATGGTGGAAAACTCCTGGTAAAGTCCTGAACAAAGAGTACGACCTTCCTCACTTTGTAGTTGCATTTTTGGAGAAGTGCAAATCTGCAATAACGACAACTGTAAAATGTAGTTTCTATATGAAAAACAGACCTAGAGTCTAGGCTCAGGTCACTGCTGGGTGTTCTGACCGCGAGGAACAGAGCTGCGGTGGAACGAGGCTGGGGTTATTAGCGCTCTCTGCACGAGGGAGACCCCCACTGCGGGCGCCTCAGCAGGAAGGCGTTTAGGAAGGACTCATTTAACGGATCTGGGCTTGGTCATTTCAAGAAGGGTTCCAAGAATCACAGGTTTACTCGGGATTGGGTGCTTTCAGAACACATAGCAATTCTACAAATGAGCATCTTCTTGCTGGTCTGGGACGCAGGAGGAAAAGTGACCTAAAGCTAATTGGCAAAGCAGGTGTCAGTCGCGTAAACCAGGAGGGGGGCAGTCGAGGGTTCTGTCTTTCGTGGTTTGCACACTGTAGATTTTTTTAATTTTTTTCCATAATTTATTATATTCAGAACATTGTGCAATCACCACCACTATTTCTTTCTTTTGGGTTTTTTGTTTTGTTTTGTTTTGTTTTTGAGAAAGAGAAGGCACAAGTGAGCAAGGGGCACAGAGAGAGAGAGAGAGAGAGAGAGGGAGAGGGAGAGGGAGAGGGAGAGAGAAAGAGAGATACAGGGCTCGTGCTCATCCAATGCGGGGCTCAAACTCACAAACTGTGAGATCATGACCTGACCTGAAGTCCGATGCTTAACCGACTGAGCCACCTGGGTGCCCCCACAGTATTTTTGTTTCTATTATCCAACGTGATTACAGCGACCTTATTTTTGCCTTGCTCTGTCACGGCCAGAGATGGCTGTGCCAATAACAGTGTCGAATAAAACTATTTGTGTGCAATACAGGACGCCATCGCCTAGCTGTCCGGGTCAAGTCAGCCTCCAGATGATGACTGTCAGGGGGTGCTTCTTCTTTCTCATTATGAACAGAATCTTCATGCAGTTGTGCAGCGGGAGATACAGAAGTTATTAGCGATGCAGGATGGTTTCTGGCTGTATAGAACTGTCCTCCGCTTTGCAAGCACGTGGCGTTCCTAGACTCCATACATTGAAATGTCACCCAGCAGGGGCGCCTGGATGGCTCAGCGAAGTTAAGCGTCCGAATCTTGGTTTCAACTCAGGTCATGATCTCACGGTTCCTGAGTCCAAGCTCCGCACTGGGCTCTGCGCTGACAATGCACAGCCTGCTTGGGATTCTCTCTCTTGCTCTCTCTCTGCCCCTCCCCCACTCACTCTGTCTCTCAAAGTAAGTAACATTTAAAAATAATTTAAGTTATCACCCAGCAAAGTGACCAGTCATTGTGTTAACCAACCCCTCCCCACCCAAGCTACAAAAACACCCTCCCCAACGAGAACCACTGCTCTGAATATTCTAAATCCGACCCAGATCACATTGAACTAAGGATGCATAATGAAGAGTCCATCAGACTACACCCTCACAGAGCTATCTTACCAAGCTGTACTTCGTGGCTTTGCATCAAAAGTTGGCTAAAAAAGCTTCCAGATCAGAGGCTATTTCCTTACTGTAGAAACGGTGCTACACACATTAGGCGCCAACAGCTGGTGTCCTCTATGGAAAGCTGCACGTGAGAATAACCAGTCAGCACTGACACTTGCTACCTAATGTCCCTGTCTCCTTTTTCCCCGCTAATAAGATCCCACTTGTATCCAAGGCAGCAACGTGCCTACCTAAGGACCTGCTTTTCCAGACTCCCGGACACCCGAGAGGCACCATCTTGTCCAATGAGAGGTAAGGAGGTTTGCTGTAACTTCTGAAAAAGCTCTTGCTTTTCTGATGAAAGGGCACAGAGGCTACTGGAGCCTCTAATCTTCCTCAAAAACAGATGAGTCACCTTCAGCTGTGATAGTCATCTTGTGACCCTGAGGCGATGCGCCCGGGGACAAAAGACCAGGCTCTCCAGGGAACTGATTAGTAACCTCATCAAACACCAGCAACTGCCCCCTGCCACACTTCCTCTGTGGAAAAACAGACTTTTTTTTTTTTTGGTCTAAGCCAATATTATTCAGAGGATTTTCCGTTACTTGCGATTGGACAAATTATTAATAGAGGCAATTAACAGTTAAGCCAGATATCTGATGGAATATAAGAGAAGTTTATGCTAAGCCTTTCATATAGTAACTAATTGGACAAAAACGGTGCTTGAACTATGTGGGGGGGGGAAGCGTTTAAGTTTTATCTTCTGCTTCCTTTTTTTTCCTTTTTTTTGTTTTGTTTTGTTTTGTTATGTAGGCTTCATACCCAGCGCAGAGCCCAACGCAGAGCCCAAACCCACGACCCCAAGATCGAGACCCGATCAGAGACCAAGAGTCGGACACTCAATCAACCGAGCCACCCAGGGGCCCCAAATCTTCATATCTTATAGCAGGAAGTCAACGTTGAAAAGCCAAGGAAACACTGTAAGAATATGATTTAGAGGTATGGCAGTAAATACCCCCACATTTAAAAACAGAAGCAGATGAAGATATTTGCTTCTGGGGAGCAGAATTGAGATTGGGTAAGAGTGCTGTTTTTCTTTGCAGCCTCTGCAATACTTGAGTTTTTGATTCGAGTGCTTTTATTTTCCTTTTTTTTTAATATATGTTTATTTATTTTTGAGAGAAAGAGAGAGAGAGACAGAGCACAAGCAGGAGAGGGGCAGGAAAAGAAGACACAGAATCTGAAACAGGCTCCAGGCTCTGAGCTGTCAGCACAGGCTCGAACCCACAGACTGCAAGATCACGACCTGATTGGACTTTTAACCAACTGAGCCACCCAGGTGCCCCATCGAGTGCTTTTTTTTTAAGATTAATTAGTTGTAGTTAAAAGTTATAGATTACTTTTTTCTTGGCACTCAGTTATAATTTCTTCAGGAAATTATAGGCTTCCTCCTCTCTTACTAAGAACAATATAAAGGTTTTAAGGAGTGCTTCCTGCTTCTCATGTGAACTAGGTATTATTTTGATGGTATTTTTAATAGAAAAGTAAACAACGTACAATTTTAGAATGTGCTGTTCAAAACCAGCAACAACTGTTGGCTCAGTCAATACAGCATCTGACTCTTGATCTCGAGGTCGTGAGTTCAAGTCCCGTGTTGGGTGTAGAGATCACTTAAAAAAAAAACTAAAAAAAAAAAAAAAAAACCAGCAAGACTAAGTTTGGAAATCACCACACTGTGGCAAAAATTGGCATAGCCGAATTAGACCTGCAAATGTATCGTTTGGTTTCACAGGTGTTTTCTTTCTTCCTTTTAAATTTAATTTATAAGCATGAAAATATCAGGGGCACCTGGGTGGCTCAGTGGGTTAAGCGTCTGACTCTTGGTTTCGAACTCATCACAGTTCATGGACTGGAGCTCCGCGTCGGGCTCTGTGCTGACAGCTCAGGGCCTGGAGCCTGCTTCGGATTCTGTCTCTCTCTCTCTCTCTCTCTCTGCCCCTCACAGTCTCTCTCTCTCAAAAATAAACATTAAAAAAATTTGTAAGCTTTAAAAGATCAGATTTCACATAAACATCTAGACTTTCCATTTCTCTTGAAAAACTCAGAAACAGAACAACAGAGGGACCACCTTCCTGAGTGGCAACAAACGGCTAGAAGTGAGAGGCTTCTGGTCCCTTGAGATGGTGTGTAGACGCTCCCAGTTGGCACTTTCTTCCTGGTAGACTTCACTTGTCTGGTCCCACCTGCACTAAGGGACAAGGAATCCAATTTCTTTACTCACAAAAGGAACCGTCGGGGCAATGGAAAGATTACTGCATTAGGACTTAAAGTTTCAGAAGCGTGACTTATATAGAAGTCAGAGTAGGCTATGAAGTCATGTTCAAATTAACCAGGCTCTTAACACACCAGAAGTTTAGGGGCGCCTGGGTGGCTCAGTCGGTTGAACTTTTGACTTGGGCTCAGGTCATGATCTCGTGGTTCGTGAGTTCGAGCCTTACATCATCGGCTCTGTGCTGTCAGCATAGAGCCCGCTTCAGATCGTCTGTGCCCCTCTTCCCCCCTGCCACTCCCCTGCTTGCACTCTCCAAAAGAAATAAACATTAAGAAAAAAAAAGTTTCTTTCCCACTTGGGCTGTAGATGTCACAGGCACGGGTAGGGGGTCCTGCTCCACAAGTCACCCCATGACCCAGGCCAGCGGAGGGGCCACCATCTTGGATGCCGCTGGTTGCCACCAAAGGGGAAGAACGATCAGAGACTGTCACGTTTGGCCTTCCTCACCCAGAAACGCCACTGGCCACCGCCACTCACGTTTCACGGCCACTAGTCACGTGGGCTCAATTAATTAAGGGGGCTGAGAAAGGCAGAGCCGACCAGAGCATCCGGTGAGCGTCACCATCTCTAGCACACGCAGCCTTCAGTGCAGCTCAGTCTCGGTTATGCATTTGAAACCCGAGGTGATCGACGGGTCCTCCCTCCCTCTCCGAGGTTATGGGGCGACTCAGACGAGATCACACCCCCAGGAACCGTGATGGGCTCTAAATGGGCTATAGATTGAAAAGGATCGCAGCAGCCACGCGGTGGCGGAACGGACGTGCTATGGTCCCTACACACACACGCCCTCACCCACGCGTGCCCTCGCCTACACACGCGCGCCCTCGCCTACACACGCGCGCCCTCGCCTACGCATTTCGGGGGGGGTCAAAGAATAGAACCCTGGGGGCTGTCAGACGCAAGGTGGCTTTCATTTTTTTTTTATTTTTCTTAAATGTTTTATTTCTAGGAGAGAGAGAGAGAGACAGCGTGAGCAGGGAAGGGTCAGAGAGAGGAGATACAGACTCTGAAATAGGCTCCAGGCTCTGAGCTGGCAGTCAGCACAGAGCCCGACGCGGGGCTCAAACCCACGAACCGCGAGATCATGACCTAAGCGAAAGTCAGACGCTTAACCGACTAAGCCACCCAGGCGCCCCAAGGCGGCTTTCAGTTTAAAGGCAGCACCGCCAGTTCACGCGTACCAAGGCGGACCCAGGGAAGAGGAGGCCACGCTCGCCACCCTCAGTCCCCACAGAGTGAACGGTCAACCCGAGGACGTGACTCAGGCAGGTGCGGGCAGGTGTCACTTCCCGGACACGCCGCACAGTCTCTCCCAGACCCCACCGTCGTGCTTATAATGTAATCTCGACGATCCTCTCGTCAAGCGTGGGCCCATGTCACCCTTCCCCTGAACTCAGGGGGACCCCGGGCGGCTGCTTCGACCTCCAGAGGGCGGCACGGGTGACTGCTGGGTGGGTTCTCACACTCGTCATTAAGAACACGCGCTTCTCTTGCTGTCGAGGGAACCCACCCCCCCAAGGGTCCGCCTGCCTGGTCCTGAAGCCCAAACAGGCCTACGCAGAGACCACACCATGCACAGAGGTCACAAACGCAGGTGCTCCGACAACCCGGCAGAGGCCCCAGCGGCCAGTCCCCCTCCAGGCTCGTGGCTGAAGACACCCCCCACCAGCGTGTGAAGACGGGCCTCCAGATCTTCACGGCTGGGCCCCAGACCCCGCAGAGCAGAGCAGGCTGCGTCCAAGTCCCTGCCCTGTTAGCGGGTGCACGCACAGCCAGAGGGCCGTTTTCACCATCACGAAATTTCCACGCAGCAGCAGCGTCTGGGGCAGCTGACCTGTAACCGGAGCTGAATTACCACGCAGAGAAAGGCGCAAATGTGTGTTTACTGAATTATTACATCTCAAATGCTATACTTACAGAGACAATTATGGGGGGTGCTGAAAATACACTGGACTGACCAGAATTCAGGGAGGCCACAGAAAAGTCAGAACGGTAATACTTAAACACGAGAAGAGTCTGTTTCTCAGTTAAGAATTCAGATAGGCGGTTCCGGGCTGCAAGCTCCGTCAGGGAGAATGCAGACAATCTCTCTCTACCCTATTTCTGTTACTCATGAAAAGAGGCTTCCGCCCCACAGCCCAACATGGCTGCTCAAGTTCCTTCCATTACATCTACACTTCGGCCAGCAGGAAGGACAGAAGGGGATGGGATGGGTAGGCCCCTCTTTTAAGAATATTTCCTAGAAGTGCATCCATTGGCCAGAATACGGTCTCATGGCCAAGCCAAGATGCAGCTAGAAAATCTGAGAACCCCGCTGCCATGTCTCCGCTAATAGGTGGGAAACCTGTGGCAAGGAGAGATGGACACTGGGAGATAAAGTGGTAGGTTCTGCCACATGGAGAATTCCACAATTCAATTTGTATTTGGCTTGGGATTACAGGTTCAAATAATAACACAGCTACCTCAAGAACCACACCAACGCAGCCCCTGTTAAGACTCCCTCCTCTAGAGATGTAAGTTAGAGCCTTCAGATGAAGGAAATGCGTATCTTTCTGCAGCATCAACTTTCCTCACCAGGTGACTATAGACACAATGGCAAATAAGCACTTAAGAAATTAATGATTTCTTGGGGCGCCTGGGTGGCTCAGTTGGTTGAGTGCCCAACATGGGCTCAGGTCATGATCTCATGGTTCACGACTTCCAGCCCTGCGTCGGGCTCTGTGCTGACAGCTCAGAGCCTGGAGCCTGCCTCAGATTTGGTCTCTCCCTCTCTCTATGCCCCTCCCCCACCCGCACTCTCTCATTCTCTCTCAAAACTAAATAAACATTTAAAACAATTTTTAAAAAAATAATGATTCCTAAGAAAGCAGAAAACATTTAGAGACAAATATTTCCCGTAAAAACCATCCTGTATCTTGGGGAGTCTTCCAGTCATCTGTTTCCTTGGACAAGTCACTCAATAGTCTAAAATTCCATTTTATCGGCTATAAATAGGTATCACACAGAAATGGTTCGTTGTGAGGATGAAAGGAGATTAAACGTGTCCAAGTGCTTTGTAAACAGTAGAGTTTTATACAAATATAAAGTCATGTACCTTCAAAGCTATCACTCCAACAAAGATACTTAATTAAACATCTTTTGAAAAATCTCAACAATGTATAAATACATTCACAAAATAATCTGCTGGTTAAAAGACTCCAACAAAGTTTACAGAACCTGCAACAGAATTTATAGACTCCTAAAACAGCTTGGAGATTGTTACATATATTGCTTTAAGAAATCCCATTACTACAAACCAAGATTTACAATGTCCCCATTATAGCAAGAAAAAAGAAAAAGATTCTTAAGATAAAATGTCTTCTGGGCACTTATTATGCCAAGTATTTCAATGATTATTCTCACTATGATATAAGAACAATACTCTTTTAGTGATAAAAGATAAGATTTCATTAGGCCAAGGACCACCGGGAAGTTCCAAAGTGAGATCTGACTAACCCTTCCAAAATATAAATACAGCAGCAGCAGCAATCTCTAGCGGAGCCCCGAAACATAAACTAGGGAAATTCCTTTTATATTCGTGGGGCCTTAACTACATGACTGTTACAGATAAAACTTAACAAAATTTACAAACTTGTTAACCACTGGCCCAAATTTGGTTTTTACCTGCCTGGGAGTCCTAAGATAAGAACTTTCATCACAAAGTATAGTTTAAGTTGGAAGATGAACAATTATTTCTAACTTCTACAGAAGCCAAAAGTGCTCACTCTCACCACGAAAGCAAGACTTTCTTCTGACGATAATCTATAGGACAAATATGCACACGTCTCGTGTTCTGATAGACTGAGAACATCTTCTATATTCTGTGGGTCGAAACCCAAAGGTCTCCGTTCATATGCACGTCAGACCCGGGCAGTGACTCAGGGCACATGGACATTACCTACGGAAACCGGGAACCGATCTGGACGACGTCTCTGGCAACGCCATCCTTTGGAGCCCCAAATGTGAGAGAGACAGTAAATAACTGAATGTGAAAACGACCTTTCCAATTTTTTAAAGCAAAGAGGTTAATAAACTAGAAAAACAAACCCAATATTCGTCTTTGCAACATGTAGTGAGTTCCAAAAGGCTCAGAGTCCAGAATCATCTCTTCGGCGTAAAGGCATAACAGAACACGAGAGTGGTCTCCCCTCTCTTCAGGAAGTCTGGTCATCACCGGTGTTCTGCCAAGAGAGAAAAGAAGCCCTTAATACAGAGAACAATTTTACTTAAAATACCAGACTTCAAAGCACTAGGAAAACATCCCATACTTGGAAGGGAGGCTGGTCGCTACACTGTCTTACCGTCCGTGGCCCAATTATGTCACAAATTATGGACATGGGGTGCCTGGGTGGCTCCATCAGTGAAGCGTCTGACTTCGGCCCAGGTCATGATCTCACGGTCCGTGAGTTCAAGCCCCACGTTGGGCTCTGCACTGACAGCTCAGAGCTCGGAACCCACTTCGGATTCTCTCTCTCCCTCTCCCCCTTCCCCACTTGCACTTATGTTTTTTAAGGATTCCATAAAAATGAAACTCTACAAGAATCAGAAGGGACTGCATGAGTCCCTGATCGCATCTGAATTACCCTCACATCCAGACACTGACCTGTCGTAACAACTGCTTTCCGAGATACGACGTGGCCATGCTGGTTAAATTCTTCCTGCTGCCCACTTTGCACCGGATGTAACCGTACAGGTTGGCCCCTTGGAGCACCACGCCCATGATAACCACCGCCTGGGAAGGAAAATCATCAGTGGCTACTGGCCTGAAGCTGACCGACCTTTCTCTGTGCCATGAATGAAACAAGGCGACTGTCACAGGAAAGAGAAGGAAAAAGGAAGCTCGCGGGTGAGGCTAATGCCAATGAGACTCCTTCGCTTCGCAGAACAGGCTTATTCACTACGAGCTGTGCACAGGCTCCAGGTCATCCCCCCGAAAAGTAATTCTGAAACACATATACTATATACCAGGCCCCAGGCCGGCCCCTGGGGATGCGGTGAAGGGATCATTCTCTCTCTAGTATTTTCCTTGGGTCTGTGAATAAATAAATGAGATTCAGGGGCGCCTGGGTGGCTCAGTCGGTTAAGCGTCCGACTTCAGCTCAGGTCATGATCTTACGGTTCGTGGGTTTGAGCCCCGAGTCAGGCTCTGTGCTGACTGCCAGCTCAGAGCCTGGAGCCTGTTTTGGATTCTGTGTCTTCCTCTCTCTCTGACCCTCCCCTGCTCATGCTGTCTCTCTCTCTCTCTCAGAAATAAATAAAACATTAAAATAAATAAATAAATAAATAAAAAATAAATGAGATTCAGAGGAGACTCAACTGCTAATTATTCCTTTAAGAATTATGGAATTATTCCTTTAAGAATTATGAAAGAATGAGGGGCGCCTGGGTGGCTCAGTCAGTTAAGTGTCCGACTTCGGCTCAGGTCATGATCTCATGGTTCTCACAGTTAGTGGGTTCGAGCCCCGCTTTGGGCTCTGTGCTGACAGCCAGCTCAGAGCCTGGAGCCTATTTCGGATTCTGTGTCTCCCTCTCTCTCTGACCCTCCCTTGCTCACGCTGTCTCTCTCTCTCTCTCTCAGAAATAAATAAAAAAACATTAAAAAATTTTTTTAAAAAAAGAGAATTATGAAAGAATGAGGGGCGCCTGGGTGGCTCAGGCAATTGAGCGTCCGATGCCTGGTTTCAGCCCAGGTCATGATCTCACGGATGGTGGGATCGAGCCCTGTGTCAGGCTCTCTCTCCCTCTCTTTCTGCCTCTCCCCTGCTCACGCTCTCCCTCTCACTCTCTCAAAATAAGTAAACTTAAAAAAAAAAGAATTATCAAAAAATGATCATGGGAGAGGTCAAGTTCAATAAACCGAGCGGCAGAGGGGAACCTCAGCCCTCTGCTACTGTGTGTGTTGACAACTGGCTTCTGGGAGAGCAACGCAGGGCCCCAGGCAACAATCCACAGACATCTGCCTCCTGTGATGAGCAGGGTTCAGGGGGGCCTCTAGGGGGAGATGTGCTTTGGCACGGATGTTTCTTCCTGGGGCCACATCCGGGGACCTACAGGTGACCCCACTAAGATCACTAAGGACAGAATACGAATCTCAAGCCTATTCTTTCAATGTTAGGGGAGAAAAGTTGATTAGGACAGTGTGGGGCGGTCCATGGTTAACCACCCGAGAACGGGGGGCGGCCAAGTTTTTCTGCAAAGGCCAGATAACAAAATATTTTAGGCTCTGCAGGCCACGGGATCTCTGGGGCACTCAACTGTGCCGTTTTGGCCCCAAGGCAGCCACAGGCGGTATGTAAACAAACAGGCAAGGCTACATTCCCACAAAAATTTACAGAAACAGGTGTTGGGCTGGATTCGGCTTACAGGCCGCGGTCTGCCAATCCCTGCTCTAGAATAAACAACTCATCAACCCATCTGCTATGACAAGGATTCCCCGCGAAACGCTGATGGCTGTAAAACACAACACGGCTAAACAGAGCATCTCCCTCCAATCCAGACAGACTCCGCTTAACCCTTAACAAGCTGTACAGCTGACTTTCAGGAGGTGAAAGGATCTGAATGTGTAATTAAGGAGCAGGTTCCTATTCCTAATAAAAGTGGAGTTGTACTTGCTGTTTTAAACTTGTGTTTCAGGGAAATAAGCACATTAGGATTAGACAAGGTTGCTGCTTACATAAGTAAACACAAAACTGTATTTTCATTTAAAGAGGTCTCTTCTGGCTCCTCCTATTTCTGAAATGGGGGCACTCCTATACACACCCACATGCCTGGGACCATGTGAATTCACAGACTAAGCATGGGTCCTGCAACAAATTTTAAAATGTATTTATTTATAAGTTTGAGAAGTCTGGGTGGCTCAGTTAGTTGAGCGTCCAATTTCAGCTCAGGTCATAATCTCAGAACCCACATCGGGCTCTGTGCTGACAGCTCAGAGCCTGGAGCCTGCTTTGGATTCTGTGTCTCCCTCCCTCTCTGCCCCTCCCTGCTCACACTCTCTTTCTCTCTCTCAAAAATAAATGAACAGTAAAAATAAACTTTTTTTTAAATAAATTAAAACAAGCAGATGTCTGGTTTAAGACGGTATCGTGAAGCCAGACATCAAGATCTCTCTACCACTAATACATAATAGGTTTTTAAACCTCACAGGTTTGGGGCACCTGGGTGGCTCTGTCCGTTGAGCATCTGACTCTTACCTCGCCTGGGGTCGTGATCTCACGGTTTGAGGGACTGAACTGCATTGACAATACGGCGCCTGCTTGGGAAGCTCTCTCCCCCTCTCTCTCTGCCCCTCCCCTGCTCAAGCTCATGCTCGCTCGTTCTCTCTCTCAAAATTAAAAAATAAACTTAAAAAAACACATAGGTTTAAAAAAAAAAAAAGGCAAACAAGCTGGTACTAATAAACGCTACAGAAAAAGGGCTCATGGTTGGAGAAAGGGCCAGCTTGGTTCTGCTCCATCCAACTCTCAACTCTCCAGAGAAGCTCTAAGGGAAATGTCACTGAGGGTCGCCACCCCCAACAGCTTGGAGGGAGAAATCCAAAGGACACAGACAGCCCTGAGGAAAAAAATGCAGAAATAGTCAAGACTCCCACCCAATCCCCACGACACAGGCAAGAAACTCCAGCAGGCTGCAGTGAGCTACCTCCCAGGAAGGAGGAGGGAGAGGAGGAGGGGAGGGGGAGAGGAAGCACACAAGGACCAGCGATCATCCAGCCCATGTTCTCAGGGGGGCGGGGGTAGGAAGACGTTCCAGGAGAGCCTGGGTGACTGGGTGACACACCCTCACCACCCCATGGTCGAAACCTAGGATCCCAGACCACCTTCTGTTTTTTGGGGTTGTTGTTTTTTTTAACTTTTTAATGTTTTATTTATTTTTGAGACAGAGACAGCGTGAGCAGGGGAGGGTCAGAGAGAGAGGGAGACACAGAATCCGAAGCAGGCTCCAGGCTCTGAGCTGTTAGCACAGAGTCCAACACGGGGCTCGAACCCACAAATTGTGAGATCATGACCTGAGCCAAAGTCAGACACTCAACTGACTGAGCCACCCAGGTGCCCTCCAGACCACCTTCTGCAGAACCTTTCTCACCTGTGTTTTAGGAGGTGGAAATGGTGCTAGAAAAAGATGGGGCTGACTGTCCGGGAGGGAGGCTAAGGCTCCAGACCCTCCCAAACCATCTAAAGCCAGAGGGTGGCACCAGCATGGAGCACACGCCCATCCAGGGGAAGCAACCGCACTATGGAAGAGATGAAGAGACAAAGAGTCGAGGTAGCCAGAGGCCGGGCCGCGCCCTCCTCCTCACACCTACACTCAGGCCCCGCCAAAGAGGGTTCACGCTGTAGCTCAAGGCAGAGCCCAGAAATCCCAGATGCCACTGGGAGGTGGTCAAGGAGAACTCACCTGCTCTGACCCAACATCAAGACGAGGTCTAGACAGAGCTGCCACTGTGAGCATGAGCAAAATGCAGAGGGAAAAGGGAAAGGCATCCATGTGAGACTATTAAAAAAAATTTTTTAAAAAAAGGAGGAAGAAGAAGAAAAGAAGAAAGCAAGAAAGAAATACAACATTTAAAACACAGGTGAAGAAATGATTCTGGGGGCACCCTGGGTGACTCAGTCGGTTAAGCACCCAACTTCGGCTCAGGTCACGATCTCACTGCTTAAGAGTTCAAACCCCACGTCCGGCTCTGTGCTATCAGTGTGGAGCCTGCTTCAGATCCTCTGCCCCCTTCTCTCTCTCCCCCTCCCCTACTCACACTCACACAAAAATAAACATTTAGGGCACCTGGGCAGCTCAGTCAGTTAAGGGTCTGACTTTAGCTCAGGCTGTGATCTCAGTTTATGAGTTCAGGCCCTGCCATGGGCTCTGGGCTGACAGCTCAGAGCCTGGAGCCTGCTTCTGACAGAGTCTAGAGACTGCTTCTGATTCTGTGTCTCCCCCTCTCTCTCTGCCCCTCCCGTACTCACACTCTATCTCTCTCAGAAATAAACAAACGTTAAAAAAAATTTTTTTAAAGAAACATTTAAAAAATAGAAAAACAGTAGAGAAGAGGGGCGCCTGGGTGGCTTAGTCGGTTAAGCATCCGACTTTCGCTTAGGTCATGATCTCGCGGTTTGTGGGTTTGAGCCCCACGTCGGGCTCTGTGCTAACTGCCAGCTCAGAGCCTGGAGCTTGTTTCAGTCTGTGACTCCCTCTCTCTCTGACCCTCCCCTGCTCAAGCTGTCTCTCTCTCTCTCCTAGCAATAAATAAAACATTTAAAAAAAAAAAGAAAAGAAAAGAAAAACAGTAGAGAAGAACAGATAAAAATGACCGAACATAGAGATAAGTGGTCCTCCAAATCAGAGAAGTAAAAAAAAAACTGAACATAAATAAATTTAAAGACTTGATACAAGACAACTGTCCTGATTCAAAGCAAAAACTGTGCCTACATATTAGGGGAGCACACAGTTTCCAGAAAAATCAACGTAGAAAGATAAACACAAAGACACTCTGGATATATTCTAAAACTTCGAGAATAAAAAAAAAAATTTGTCATCCAGGGAGAAAAATGATCCACTCACTTACATGGAGGTTAAGTAAACCTGGCCTTGGATTTCTCTGCAATATTCAATATAAGAAAATGATAATGTAGGGACGCCTGGGTGGCTCAGGTGTTAAGCATCTGACTTCCGCTCAGGTTAGGATCTCACAGCTCGTGAGTTTGAGTCCCCCATCGGATGAGCACGAGTTCCCCTTCAGGTGAGCCGTGCTTCACTCTCCCCACTCCCTCTCTCAAAAAGAGGAAGGAAAGGGAAGGAAAGGGAAGGAAAGGGAAGGAAAGGGAAGGAAAGGGAAGGAAGGAAGGAAGGAAGGAAGGAAGGAAGGAAGGAAGGAAGGAAGGAAGGAA